>NC_080180.1:39085767-39421608 GCF_950295315.1 Erinaceus europaeus | reverse complement strand
ATGTCTTCCTACAACTACAGTACAAATCCTCACCTCTTTTAATTCCAAAATAAATAAAAATAAAACGCTGTTATTTCTTCCTCTAACAAAAGAAAAAGAAATGATTTGACTGCATAAAGTCACTGAGAAAAGAGAAATATCTGAGTCATACCTTTAAGAAATATGCTAACTGCATAAAATCTAAATAAAGATGCTCTGGGTGGTAGTGCACCTGATTGAATACATAAATTGTAGTACATAAGAACCAGGGTTCAAATCTCCAGTCCCAACTGCAGGGGAGAAGCTTCATTAACTGTGAAACAGTGAGTACTGCAGCTTGAGCATGCTCTCCTTTTTCTTTCTCTCTCCTCCCTTCTGCCCCCTCTTCCTCTCCCTCTCCTACATAACTTCCACCCCCTTCAATTTCTCTGTCTCTCTCCAAAAATATGTCAAGTAAAAGTTCAAAGATAAATAAAATTTTTAAAATGAGTAAATAAAGAGCCAGTTGTTAGAACAGTAAAGTAGGTTATAAAATGACCCAGGTATTAGGTTCTGATCTAGATTATATAAATCTGGAATCAGAGAAAAATTAACTGATGAAGTTCCTGAATTTGGCATCGAAGGTAAAAAAAAAAAAAGAGAGAAAACTGAAAGATAACTTTAAATGGATGGAAAGTTCACTAATTGGAAAACTCTGAGAGAAGAACCAAAAAGGGGAAATCTGGCATAGAAGCGATCACTGAGCACCACTGGACACTATTCTAGGCAGAGAACCTTGTTATCTCTTTGAATCTCATAACAGTTGGTGAAAGTGAATTCCCCAAGAAGACACTGTTTGATAAGAGCCAGGCAAGACAATCAGTTCAATTTGTGTTGAGTTGCTGAGTTGGAGGAAGCAGAGTAAAATTTAGGCTATTTTACTGAAAAATAGGCTTGACGCTCTACAGAGAGAGAGAGTTGATCCAAGCCAGGTCTTGGATGAGTCTATGCATAGTGAAAAGTCACTGTATGTTAACAGGGAGAACACAGAATTAAAACAGCAGTTTTAAGGAAAAAAAAAAGGTCAAAGAAAACAAAAGAAAATTATTTTAATAATGCCTATCCAAATAAACTATTACATTATTATATAGATATTTGTTATCATATTTTAGAATTTTCCCTTTCAAAACCACAAGACCTCTTGTGGGTCTCTCAAGGACCTTACCCTCACTATAAAGTAACAATGGTAACGACTTCCCCACTCTCTAAACGGAGGCTGGGTCATCCCACTCTGCCACTCTAAGAAGACTAGTCCTGAATAAGTGGAGCCTAGAATGTTCCCAGCTGTGACATTGGACTGTGAGCTCAAACTCACAGGGATTCAGAGGTTACACAGGCTCCTGTACTAAATGTGAATATATATGGGCCCTGGGTCAGATCGACGGGGTAAACAGTTACTTTTTAATTTATTTTTTATTTAAGAAAGGATAAATTAACAAAACCATAGGGTTGGAGGGGTGCTATTCCACACAATTCCCACCACCCAATCTCCATATCCCATCCCCTCCCCTGATAGCTTTCCCATTCTCTATCCCTCTGGGAGCATGCTCAACAGTTACTTTTATTTATATTCATCTTTAAGTTTGAGAGCTACTCTCTGCCAATTTAGTTTTCTAGTTTTAATCTCAACTCTTAACTACAGCATCCAAGACAATGTCTTTAGTCCACCTGCATGTTTGCTGTCAAACTCAAGAAAAAAATTACTAAAATCATGGGTCCCTATGAAGATACCTAAAATAGACTTCTGGCTTCTTTCCACACCAGGATCCCTAATCTTATCTGCAGTATTCCTACTTTTTAATTCCAGTTTACTAACAATTTGCCTTGCTTTATGTATTACTGGCTTTCAGCCACTTAGTTGCAGATGCTACAATAATTCCATCCTGACTTCTGTGGGCAGATGTGTCCTGAGACCTCACCTCTCCAAGAGCCATAGCCCACTAAGGAAAGACAGCAATTTGCTGAGGGTGTGGATCCACCTGACAACGCCCATGTTCAATAGAGAAGCAAATACAGAAGCCAGAACTCCCACCTTCTGCACCCTATAAAGAACCTCATACTCCATAAACGGAAAAACTTTAGGGGGAGGGAGAGGGCTCTGAACCCCAATTCCATCAGCACCCAGAAAGAGGAAAAAAAAAAAAGGTAAGACATCCAAAGTAGTAATAGGTGTAGGTGTGACTCATCAATGAAAAGATGGCAGGACCATAGAAAAATTGGGCAGGGGGCTGGGCTGTGGTGTACTGGGTTAAGTGCAAAAAGTACGAGGCACAAGGATCTGCACAATGATCCTGGTTCAAGCCACCAGATCTCCACCTGCAAAAGAGTAGCTTCACAGGCAGTGCAGCAGGTCTCCAGGTGTCTTTCTCTCTCTCCCTCTGTATCTTCCCCTCCCCTCTCAAGTTCTATCTTTCCTATCCAATAAAATGAAAAAAAAAAAAAGGCCTTCAGGAGCAGTGAATCCACAGTGCTGGCACCAAGTCCCAAGAATAATAAAAATGGGCATATATATGACAAGACAGTCATAGAAATAATAGTCAACCATATCTGTGACCTTGGGAGAACTATTGCAGTTTCCCATGGAGGGAATTGGGGTACAGAATTCTGGCAGTAAAAATGGTGTGGAATTGTACCTCTGTTATCCCATAATTTTGGAAATCAATTATTAAATCACGAATAAAAAAACAGAAGTGGATAAAGATAGTCAAAGAAAATAAAAGAATAATATTTTCAAAATGCATACACAAATGAACCTTTACAATATACAGGTATTTGTTATTGCATTTTAAATTTTTCCATTTCAAAACTAAGAAGAGATTCTAAAATAAATGCAAGACAATATGAGTACCAAATGCTGGAATGACATAGGCTGAGTTATTTCAGTATCATTTTGATCTCCTTTAATAAAATAGTAAATAAATTTTAAGGAAAAATAGTAATTCAACTTTTCACTTCATGACTTTTTCATGAATACAATATATATATCATATTAATAAATGACATTTATTCTAATTACAGTGTGAAATGATTTCTCATCCAGACCTCAAAGATAAGAATTCAAAGGTAAATTGGACAAAAATAGGCTTATACAGTTTATATAACATTGTGAGTTAAATTGGGATATGGATTTGGAGTTCCAAGGGGTGAAGAGGATAATTCAGAAAGGATAAGGAGAGTCTAATCTTCCATACTGAAGAGGCTGTTAGTCTCCTCGACATCATCCCATCACTGTGCATCACCTACACACCAACACTTGTTCTAAAATGGTTAAGACTCACAGTTGCAATAAACATCAGGAAAAAACAACAGATGAGATTATAAGTCTTATTATTTGCCACCAGGGTCACCACACTGACCCAGTGATAATATGGATCCACTGCCCCTAGAAGCTGTTTCTTTTTTTTTTTTCTTTCATCTAGGTAAGAGGGTGAGAGACAGAACAAGAAAAGAGGCCGAGAGGAGAGACATCCCTTGTACTGCTCTATCTCCCGTGACATGTACCACTGCAGGTGAAGGTCGCGGCTTTAAGCCCAAATCCTCTTGCATGATAATATGTACTCACTCTATTGAATGAGCCAGCATCTGGCTCCAATATTTCAGTATTTCACGTTATTAAGCTTTCTGCTTTCTTTAAGAATAATGAATCTCTGCGAATCTTATGGTAAGTGTATATATGTAAATTCTAGTTAGGGATATGAATGTAACTGCTAGCATCTAAAAGGATTTAGTCATTCTCATGTAAACATCAGGGTGAGATATCTAGCTCTCTAAGATAAACTAAACCATTTTCAGTGCAAAGCCACCACACAATTTGCATATGCTACAGATACCACTATTCTAAAACTTAGTTCTCAGAGAAAGGTCTCTGGTCTGTGGTTCTCCACCCTGGTTGTCAATGGGCTGTCCCCAAGATGATCTGATTGATTTGTAATAGTGCTGAGCATCTGTTTTAGACATCACAGATCATTTTAATATGTACCCAACAATGAGATCCACTGACATAGAGAGCAAATCCAACCAAGAAATGTGAAAAACTATGTTTCTTCTTGTCCCTGAGTAAAAATAAAGTGCCATATTCTCTTTAGTTTTTTTTTCCCCTTTTCTCTTCTTTTCTAATTTAAAGTCATCAACCCTCAAGTTTAAATCTCTGTGTTTGTAGATGCTGTAAGCATGCACATCTGTCCCTATACCTCAATTTGAGCTATTATAGCTGACAAAACTCTTAAGTATTTTTAACCTTGTAATCCTACAGAATAATGAGACTACTGGGTTCTATAAATTGCTTTGTTTTGAAATAGTATTAGACAAAGAGACTACAAGTTAAATCTGACATGGCATGTTCTTTAAAACTGCTTAAATTTTTTGGAACTTGGGGATCATTGTGGATCTGAGCAAATGGTAAATTAATGGCCCCCTTTTTTCTTTCTTTCACTACTTGGTGCACTTTTCCCAGTAATGGCATGTTTATACTACGTGTTCCTTGGTCTCACGTTAAATATTTCTCTTGACCAACAAAACATGACACATAGCTGAAGTCAGCAGAACCTGGCTGGCAATTTCACTCACACCATTTTTCCTCCTTACTACAGTTTATTGGCATGGACTTCTGACTCCATGGTTCGCCACAGAAACTCAAGAATTTACATCAAAGTCATTAGACCTACAGAGTCTAATTGTGTAACAGTGTCCATAGGGCTAATAGGTATTCATCACGATTCAGCAGAAGGAGTTTCCATTTTATAAATAAAAATTTAAAAAAAGATATCAAGCACATTTCTACACTGGCTTCCAATGATCTCTATATGCTAGTATTTATGACTTAGATTGAATTTAATTTCCCTTTTATTATGGTGTCAACCTCATAACTTACTTCCTTGAATAAAATATAAGAAAAGTAATGAGGTATCACTTGAAAGATTAGACTATAAATATTATAATTTTGGTGCCTTTTTCTCTCTTTCACCTTACCACCCCTTTTTCAAATTCTCATTATTCCTCTTGGTGCCTGTTGGATTCAAATTAGCTGCCATTTTGTAATTTGCTAAATAGAGAAGTCCAAGTGGCAAGGAATTGAAGACTGCCTCTGACCAACATCCAGAAAGGAATTAAGATTCTCAACTCAACAGCCTGTGAGAGCTCTAAATATATTCAAGTACAATATGCATGAGCCTGTAAGAGTACTTATCCCTCGACAAACTGGAAATAACTAAAGCAATAACTGAAACCTTGAGTCACACCACAAGAAGATGGTGGGGACAAAGCCCAGGTTCACCTTAAGTACAAGGGATTCTGAGGTTTGCATGTGTCATTTGTTCAGTGTTAACTAATAACAAAATATACTCTGCTAGTAAGCAAGTAAGGAAGTGTTCCTTTGGTCTCAGCTATAAATGGAGGGAGAAAAATGCTCCCTGTGGAATCTGTTCCCAGAATTCAGCTCTCAAAAAGGTGGCATGCTCAAACCATCCTGCCTGCATGCAACCTGGGTGATGAGACTGTTCATTTCATCAATACATCGCCAAAGTATCTACTACATAGCAGGCATATTTAATAAATATTGCATTAAGCTTATCCAAGGAATTCAAGGTTGTTGGAACAGTTATCACAATGCGTAAATGTAATTACATTGACTGATTTTAAAAGAACTAAGTAAAATAACTGTCAAAGTAAAAGGAGTAAGCATGTAACATAGCTATAAGCTCATGCATTCATGCTAAACATATATAATTAGCTTCATGTACTCTGCCTGGAAATCCATTAATTTTCCCTGTGAAAAATCTATCTAAATATCCAATAAATAGCCCCATGATTATCCCATAACATCTGTGCAACCAACATGTGCACACATGCACACAAATATATTCAGTACAGAGAAAATGTATTCCAGCAGGATCATTGAAATGAAGGCTTCTTGAGTTCAAAAAAAGAGCAGGACATACTATATGGCTGAGTAAAATAGCATGTATCCTGGGAGACTCCATAGTTAAAAATCTCTGGACGCTAAAGAATGAGCTCCTGAGTTTTATCCTGGGTATCAAATATGCAAGGGTGATACACTGGCTCTGTTATTTCTCTGCGCTCTCTCTCATAAACATATGTTTTGTTTTTTTAAGAATAGTAAATTAAACAGGCTGTAGCGCAGCGGGTTAAGCGCAGATGGCACAAAGCACAAGGACTGGTGTACGGATCCTGGTTCGAGCCCCTGGCTCCCCACCTGCAAGGGAGTCGCTTCACAAGCAGTGAAATGGGTCTGCAGGTGTTTATCTTTCTCTCCCCCTCTGTCTTCCCCCTCCTCTCTCCATTTCTCTCTGTCCTATCCAACAATGATGACAACAATAGTAAATACAACAACAATGAAAAGCAACAAGGACAACAAAAAGGAATAAAATAAATATTTTTTTAAAAAATAGTAAATTAATGGGCAAGGGCAGATAGCATAATGGTTATACAAACACACTCTCATACCTGAGGCTCCAAAGTTCCAGGTTCAATCCCCTGCACCACCATAAACCAGAGCTGAACAGTGCTCTGGTTAAAAAAAAAAAAAAGGAATAGTAAATTAAAATTGGTAGACAAATATTTTCCCAAAATTTAAAGCTTCTATAAAGATTGTCGCAGCATATTTCTTTGTTTCATTTTTTTATTTGTGATTAAGTGTGTTACATGACTGTAAGATTACAGGATATAATTCCACACTGCACCCACCACCAAAGTTCGGTGTCCCTACCCCCCCCCCCCACCTCTCAAAGATGATCACCATAGTTCTCACAAGTAATAGAAACAGTTTGTTCACTTATGCCCCCCCGGCCAAGGCCAAGTCTATGCGTATCAGATTTATCAGCATTCTTCTTGAAACTCAACACAGTGATTCTAAAATGTATATGGTACATGTAATTGCCAAAATATCCAGTAACCACTAAATAAAAGGGGAAAAGAATGATGGGAACTTAAAGATGGATTGGTGAGAATTAGTTTAAAGTTTCAGTATACATCTAGTTACTGTGATGTCTGAGTAGAAAAACAGAATGATAAAATAAAAGAGAGCAAATGACTATTAATTCTGATAACTGAGAGGGCTGCATTATAAATCACTAAGATGGTTAATTTTATGAAGGATGAGAGAGCAAATAATATACTAGGCAAAGTAATGGCTTTCCAGAGGTCTATGTCCTAAACTTGTAGTCCAAGAATATATGTGACTGTGTATAGGAAAATGAGGTTGTTGGTTTTTTAATTTTTTAATTATCTATTTATTGGATGGAGACAGCCAGAAATTGAGAGGGTGGGAGGATATAGAGAGGGAGAGAGCAAAGAGAGACACCTGCAACACTTCTTTGCCACTTGCAAAGCTTTCTCCCTGCAGGTCAGGACTGGGGGCTCAAACCTGGATCCCTGTGCATTGTAATATGTGCATTCAACCAGGTGCACAGCACCTGGCCCCAGAAAATTATCTTTTCATATGTGATGAAGAATATAGTGTTTTAGATACCTTCCCCGTTGATCCACATAGCTCATATATAACCACACTGGTGTATTTAAAACTTTTCCTAGCTGAGATCATATCATATCATGTAGTGACAAAAGCATAAAAGATGAGAAAAATGTGACATTGCCACCTTTGAAGATGAGAACAGGAATGCTGAAGGTATTTACAAGTTGGAAATGGTGGGGACCAGGTGGGGGGCAGCAGGCTGAATGCACACTTTACCACGAACACAGTCCAGACCTGTGCTCGCCACCTGCAATGGCTAACACTGTTGGGAACATGTGTAAGCCTGATAGAGCTTAGGGAGAACTACCCCCATCTTTGGATGGAGGTCTGAGAAGATAACCTCTTGGTAAGTCTCTCTTAACCAAGGTGAGCATAAGGGGGGAAACTCAGACTTGGTTCTTTCCTTCTTGACTCTCAGGCCCACAGATACCCCAGTACTTCCCTCCATTAACTGCAGGCCACATGGCCGCAGATTCACTCATTCAAAGTCACCTTCTGATCACAGAAGAACACACCTTATCACACACTTCATCACACACCTCAGACCCCAGACAAGAGAAATTCCAAACTATATGGCCTTTTGATATTTATCTTCTTTCTGTCTCACCCTATGGGTTTAACCCCTATGCTTCTCTCAAATACCTTTGGATAATTAAGTTGCTTGTGTCATGGAAAATAACTGTTTTGTATATCATCAATTCCTGTCATACCAGCCCCCTACCTTAGGGGCATGCTGACTGTTAAGAAACCTGTAATTTCTGTCATATTTCAACAATAATTACCTCCATTGCTTTTCTATTTAACTCATGTCAATTTTGCTAATAAATGGACTCTAGGATTCTGGGACTCTTAGGACTCAGATTCTAGATTCACGCTAAGAGTCCCCTGGTGTCTTTTACTTCGTGTCACCCCTGTCGTGAGCGAGAAAGAACCAGCCCGTTACCTTTCCCCTGGAGGACACCCTGCCGGAGAAGGAAGGAGACACCCCAAAATAACACTTTGCAAGAGGGGAGGTAGGTCTGCAGATGTCTCTCTTTCTCTCTCCCTCTCTATCTCACCCACCTCAATTATGCCCTTTCAAACAAAAGAAAAAGAAAAAGAAAAAGGAGGAGGAGGAGGGGAATGGTCACTGGGAGTGGTGGATTCAGCATGTTGGCACTGTGGCCCAGCAATAACCATGAGGCAACTGCAAGAAAAAATTGAAGTTGGAAAGGGCAAGGAAACAAATTATACTTTTTTTTTTGCCTCCAGAGTTATTGCTGGGGTTGGGTGCCTGCACTACGAATCCACTGCTCCTGGAGGCCATTTTTTTTTCCATTTTGTTGCCCTTGCTGTTTATCCTTGTTGTTATTATTAATATTGTTGCTATTGCTGTCGTTGGTGGTGGTTAGGACAGAGAGAAATCGAGAGAGGAGAGGATAACAGAGAGGGGGGAGAGAAAGACAACCTGCAGACCTGCTTCAGCACCTGTGAAGCCACTCCCCTGCAGGTGGGGAGCTGGGGCTTCAAACTTTGTGCCATGTGCGCTTAACCCCTGTGCTACTACCTGACCCCCTGGAAAGAAATTATACTTTAATTCAAGTTATCAAGAAGAAAAACAGCCCTGCTAATAACTTAATCTAAATATAGTGAAAACCATGTTGGACTTCTCATTTACAGAACTGTAAAATGATAAATGTGTGTTCTTTTAATCCACTTAGTTTGTGATACTTATTATAGCAGTAATAGAGCAAGCGCTTTCTATATGGGAAACAATTAAACTGTATAATTCTCTCTCTCCACAAATAAAAATCAAGATAGATTCCAGGAAATTACAGAAGACATTAACATAAAGATAGATGACAAATTTTGTGACCATAAGGATAAATGAAGTATCCCTTTTAGGGATAGATAAAAGTATAAGGAGACTAAGTAAAAGTAAAGGTAACAATTGTGACTGAGGGAATTTCTCTTAGAAACAATCAGCACTGTTTTATTTGTTAAACTAGGCAGTATTTTCTTAAAGTGTTCCTTACACTTTTATTTATATTATGTGTTGTGTGGATTAAATTCATACAATAAAAATTTAAAAAGTAAAAGAGTGGAAAATTATAGTCAATAATAAAGAGTTAATCTCACTTCTGAGAGGCGTAGCAATGAAGTTAACAGGAGACACACAGATATTCCCAAAAACAACAAGGATTAACGGCCACTGGGATTTAGCAAACCTCATCGATCTGCAGCTGAGACATCTTCTAAAGCACTTTAGTTTCAGTCACCAAGTTCCAAAAGCTACTACAATCCCATCCTGACAGATGGCAGAGGGCCTAATCAACAGGTCCCAGAACCTCACTTTCCATAATCCTACACTACTAAAAAAAAAAAAGAAAAAGACAGAGACAGAGACAGACTGGGGTATGGGGCCACCAAAGTATTATATGCCCAGCAGACAGCAATTACAGAAGCCAGAATTCCTTTCTTATGCATCCCAACAGAATTTCAGTCCATATTCCCATAGAGGGGAAAGTTAGGGCAAGGTGACCAAAGAGCAAAAAAAAAAAAGCTTGCCAAACTCAACAACAAGAAAACAAATGACCCCATCCTCAAATGGGGAGAGGACATGGACAGAATATTCACCACAGAAAGAGATCCAAAAGGCTGAGAAACACATGCAAATAATCCAAGTCTTTGATTGTCAGAGAAATGTAAATTAAAACAACAATGAGATACCTCTTCACTCCGCCATACATCAGAAAAGGTAACAGCAGCAAATGCTGCATTGGAACCCTCCTGCAGGGCTGGTAGGAATGTAGATTGGTCCAGCTTCTCAGAGGCTAGAAATGGACCTACCTTATGATCCTGAAATTCCTCTCCTGGGGATATATCCTAAGGAACCCAACACATCCATCCAAAAAGATTTGTGTATACAAATCTATTTTCTTAGCAGCACAATTTGTAATAGCCAAAACCTGGAAGCAACCCAGGTGTCCAACAACAGGTGAGTGGTAGAGCAAGTTGTGGTCTATATACACAATGGGATACAGCTATTAAAAATAGTTATTTCGCCATTTTCAGCCCATCTTGGTTGGAGCTTGAAAAATTCATGTTAAGTGAAAATAAGTCAGAAACAGAAGGATGAATATGGGATGACCTCTCTCTCAGGCAGAAGTTGAAAAACAAGATCAGAAGAGAAATCACAAGTAGAACCTGAACTGGAGTTGGCGTATTGCACCAGTAACAGACTCTGTGATGGGTCAGGGGCAGAGTACAGGTCCAAAAAGGATGACAGAGGACCTAGTGGAGATTGTATTGTTATGTGGAAAACTGAGAAATGTTATGCATTGTACTGACTGCCAAATGTAAAACATTTATCCCCAATTAAGAAATTGAAAATAGTTTTAAAAATAAATAAATAAATTTTAAAACCTCACATTAAATTCTATTTCAGGATTTTTTTTCCCCTCCAGGGTTATCGCTGGGGCTCGTTGCAGACACAAGGAATCCACTGTTCCAGGGGGCGGTTTTGTTTTGCTCCCCCCCATTTTATCGGAGGACACAGAGAAACTCAGGGGGGAGGAGAGACCAAGAGATAGAGATGGTCAGAGAAACACCGACAGCCTGACACCTGCAGACTTGCTTCACTCCTCCTGGAGTGTCCCCCCTGCAGGTGAGGAGCCGGGGGGCTCGAACTCGCAGTCTAGCATGGGTCCTTGTGCTTATTACTAAGTGCGATTAACTGGGCACCCGAAAATTTTTCTTTGTTCCATCAAAACAGGTCCGTCTATCTGAAATATCTTAAAATCGTTACCTTTACTCTCAGCAGCATTGAATGAGGAAACCTACGTTCGTTTTTTTTTTTTCCTTTCCATGAATTCATCCACACAACACACTTGAGGGTTATTTCCCCCCATCTTCAGAACCACGCGGGTTTTGTCCATCAGCCTGCAACACCGCCTGGCTTGGTTTTCTTCTCTTACCACCGCAACCGTCAGCGGGTAACGTGCGTGCGCGTGCGCGCGTGCGCGTGCGCGTTTGGACATAGACTTAACGTACGTAACGTACGAAGAACCCACGTGCGCGTAACGTACGAAGAAGCCACGTGCGCAAAATCAAACCGCTGGACGAAACAAAACCGCACCCGTCGCCTACAACGGCTATGCCCAGGTCGTGTCGGCGGGACGGTTTATGTTCGTGGCATTTTTACATCCTGCGTTCCTTCCTGGACCCTCTCGCCTTCTTTAGATATTTGGTTACATGTCGCATCCTCTCTGGGGAGTTCTCTGACCTGTTACTGCATCACAGTTGATAACGCAGGAAGAATGAGCTTCTTCGGACATTTGTTTCTGTTCCTGTCTTATCGCCACAGCCAAGAGTCAGGCTTGCCAGACAGTAAACACTTTGAGAAATTTTGTTAAATAAAATAGTGACGTGTGCACTTAACCTGGCTCCAAATACAATAGTAAATTTTAATCAGGTCGCTTTCTCTTGTGTAACTCACTTCCGTGCTCTTACATTGCACTTGCAATGAAGATGTTTCACAAACGGCTTTCATTCCGATCTTTATCCTTGTTCCTACTAACTTGCAGTAAGTGCCCAAGTCACAGTAGATAATTTCTTTAGTTCTTTTTAAATTTTATTTTATTTTATAGGACAGAGAAATTGAGGTTGAAGGGAGAAATAGAAAAGGAGCGAGCCAGAGACACCTGCAGTGTCAGTTTCACCACTTGTGAAGCTTCCAGGGAGGCGTCCTTGCACGTGGCCTCAGGGTCTCAGGTGCACTTAAAACAGTCGCTCCACCGCCCGGCCTCCTTTCTTCATTTCTTTATATAAAGCATTGCTTCCATCTCAGCGCTTTTCCATAATACTTCTCTAGCTTCCTAAAAATATCTCTCCAATTCTTCTAGCAAATCTCTGGTCAACTTTCAATTTTAGCATAAATATGTTCCCTTGTACAATTTGCTCCTCAAATACAAGGCAGAGATAAGATCTCATAGCAGTAAATACTTCATATCACAAAAATCAAATTGGGCTATGACCTTCTGACAATTACATCTCTGGTACTGGGCTGTAAGTCTGAAGTGAGCTATTATTTTTTGTTTTGTTTTTTGTTTTGCCCATCACTAATTTGCCTGGTGTCTAGTGCAGTGCTTCAAATGTAAGTGTAGTTAAAAAGGGTCAGTAGACACCTATAACGGGGAGGTAAGAAATAAACTCATGTAGCATGTAAAACATTATTTCTTCAATAAACTGGTTTCTAGGAAAGGAACCCAAATATTCACCTAAAGTACTTATATTTTTAAATTTTTTATTTATTAATTTGGATAGATACAGAGAATTTGTGAGGGAGAGGGGAGATAGAGATACAGGGACACAACTATAGATAGCACTGCTTCATTGTTTGTGATGCTTTCTGCCTATAGGTGGGAGATGGAGCTTGAGCCTGCGCTCTTGCATGCTGTAACCTGTAAGCTCAGCTTGGTGCACCACAACCCAACTCTACTTAAAGATTTAATAAGCCTTAGTGGAAATGACAACAAAATCTTCCTGATAACTATGGAAACTTGCTCATTTTCACTTCTTTCTTTCTCTCTCTCTCTCTCTGTCTCTCTCTCTTTTTTCTACCAGGACTTAATTGGGACTTCATGCTTGCAAGACCACACCAATCCCAGTAGACTCTTTTAACTTTTTTTTTTCCCAGCTAATGGGTGAGAAGCAGGACAAGAGGGAGAAAATGAGAGATACCACAGCACTGTTCCACTGCTAGTGAAGCTTCCCATTTATATGACATTCCCATGTGGCAGTTGGAAGCATTCTAACCTGGGTCCTTGTGCAAGGCAACATGTGAACATATGCACTCTACAGTATGATCTATCTCCTTACTCTCTCTCTAAAGTGATTTGTTGTTGTTGGTTTTCACAAGGGGTTTGACAGTTCTGGGCTGACGCTTTCAGGTAAAAAGACAAGATACATAATATTATGTATGTGCAAACTATTATATTTATTGTTGACTGTAAAACATTAATCTCCAGATAAAGAAGTTAAAAAAAAAAAAAAGATAAGACACAGACACCAGAACAATGAAGCTGCCTTCAGTGCAATGGGAGCAACTCTTGAATCTGGGTTTACCCATGAAAAAAACAAGGGCACTGGCCCCACACAGTGATTCTTAAATAGGTTTGTAACACAGAACTAAGCCAGGGAAATAAAACATCTTTAATGCAAAGGTTAATTAAAGAGTTAACATATAAAGCCAAAAAACTGTTGACTAATCATGGGCCTAAAGGCTAGAATAGTGCAGATGAAGATTTGGGGGTCTACATTCTGTAGATAGTTAGTAGTCCTGTTTTAGTTATATTCCAAAGGGCCCATGACTATACTACTCTTTTTTGTTTGTTTGTTCCCAGGTTCCAGATGCTACCGTGATGCCAACTGGACTTCCCTGGGCAGATGATCCCACCATGTGTCCCAGAGTCCTGCCTCACTAGGGAAAGACAGAGACAGGCTGGGAATATGGATCAACCTGTCAACGCCCATGTTCAGTGGGGAAGCAATTACAGAAGCCAGACCTTCCACCTTCTGTACCCCATAATGTCCCTGGGTCTATACTCCCAGAGGATTAAAGAATAGGATAGCTATCAGGGGAGGGGATGGGATATGGAGTTCTGGTGGTAGGAATTCTGTGGAGTTGTAGTTATTATTATTGTTATTGATGTCGGCATTCTTGGCTAGGACAGAGAGTAATGGAGAGAGGAAGGGAACAGAAAGATAGACACTTGCAGACCTGCTTCACCGCTTGTGAATCAACCCCCCTGCAGGTGGGGAGCCAGGGGCTCGAACCAGGATCCTTACAAAGGTCCTTGCACTTTGCGCCAGGTACGCTTAACCTACTGCACTATCGAACGACTCCTGAGTTGTACCACTTTTTTCCGATGGTTTCTGTCAGTGTTTCCTTTCTATAAATATTTTTTAAAGTTAATTAAAGAAGCATTGTCCCACCTCATATTGAAATAAATTATGAAACATTTAGTAAACATTTAATGTATACCACATATTACACTAAGACTATATAGATTATCATAGCTAATCTCAGTTATCCCATGAGAAATTTATTATTATACGTGTTTTATCAGGATCACCATTTTCACAGTGAGTAAACAAAAGTTTTAAAGAATTATCCCTCAAAATCATCAATCTGAGATTAAGAAGAAATGAAATTCGAACCTAAGGTCATCTGACTTCAAACACCGAACTCTTAACATCAGCAAATCTCTTTCCACAATGATTGATGCAGAGATGGGCAAATAATGCAAGTGGAGTTAAATCCATCTACAAATGATTGATAGAGCTCTCCTTTCCTCCAAGGCAAGGCCTGAATTTTAAAGAACAATTCTAATATTAGTGGGGAGTCGTTCTCACTGCCTAGTAGTAGTAGGTCTCCAGGGAGAAAGGAAGGAGAAAAAAAAAAGAAGCAGAAGAAGAGGAAGAGGCTTTTTGATAATTCTTGAATCCAACACAAAATATATCTTTTTTGTTTAAATGAGTTAAATTGCATTCCCTCCACACACGACAAGAATTGTTCAACCAGAAAAAAATCAACTGAATGTTTCTGAAGGGAATTGGGACAC
Organism: Erinaceus europaeus; assembly: GCF_950295315.1. Lineage (NCBI taxonomy): Eukaryota > Metazoa > Chordata > Mammalia > Eulipotyphla > Erinaceidae > Erinaceus > Erinaceus europaeus. Next base: position 39,406,497 of record NC_080180.1, on the reverse strand, counting down.
AAACTGATCTGAATAGTGGGGCATCCCCTTCCATAGCCACGCCCCTGGAACTCAGGAATATAATGGAAGGGAATCAAGAAAATGATAATAGGTAGCAGAAAGGAGTGCGGGTGAACGTATTAATTTAAAAAAAAAAGCTTGGGGACCAGGTGGTGGCGCACCTGGTTGAGTGCACACAGTTTACTGCACAAGGTCTTAGATTCAAGCCCCTGGTCCTCATCTGCAGGGGAAAAGCTTCCTGAGTAGTGAAACAAAGCTGCAGGTCCCTCTCTCTCTCTCTCTCTCTGTCTCTTTCTTCTCTCTTGCTCTCCCTCTATACCCCTCTTTCCCCCTCTTAATTTCTGGCTGTCTCTAGCTAATAAATAGATATATTAATTTTTTTAAAGATTTATGAGGTGTAAGTAGTATCCGTGGGTAAGGGGAGTTAATAGGCAGTAGACTGAGAGCAAATCTGCGGACACTGCCATACTGTATAATGTGAAATTATTGGTGATAATTAGGTTGTAGGTATAATCATGCCAGTTAGGAACCTGAATGGAATAAAGGTAAGGAATTCAAGGATCACAGGGACCAGGATGTAGAATGATAAGGCTGAAAAAAGATTTAAGCATGTAGTTATGAATGATGGGTCAATTATTAGAAATACTAGGGGCCAGGTGGTGGCGCACCCAGTGCTATGTGGACCCAGGTTTGGGTTCGAGCCCTCACATCCTACTGCAGTGGGGATGCTTCAAAAGTGGTGAAGTAGGTCTTTTTTAAATTTTTTAAATTTATTTCCCTTTTGTTGCCCTTGTTGTTTTTCTTTTTGTTTTAGTTATTATTGTTGTTGTTATTGATGTCATTGTTGTTGGATATGACAGAGAGAAACAGAGAGAGGAGGGGAAGACAGAGAGGGGGAGAGAAAGATAGACACCTGCAGACCTGCTTCACCGCCTGTGAAGCGACTCCCCTGCAGGTGGGGAACTTGGGGCTCAAACCCGGATCCTTACTAAGGTCCTTGAGCTTTGCGCCAGGAGCGCTTAACCTACTGCACTACCGTCTGACTCCTGTGAAGTAGGTCTTTAGATCTCTCTCAGTCTGTCTGACTCTCTCCATTCCTCCCCTTCTTCTTCCCACTCTCTAAATTTTTATTTATTGCATAGACAGCCAGAAATTCAGATGAATGTGGAGATAGAGGGTGAAAAGATAGAGATAGAAAAGATGAATGTGGAGATAGACGGTGAAAAGATAGAGATAGAGCAGCCCTGCTTCACCACTTGTTAAGCTTTCCCCCTGCAGGTGAGGACCAGGGGCTTGAACCCTCGTCCTTGTGCATTGCAATATATGCTCAACGAGGTGTGCCACCACCTTTCTATCTCCCCATGCCCTCTCAATTCCTGTGTCCTATGGAATAAAAAGTAGAGAGAGAAAAAAAAAAGCCACCTGGAGTGGTAGATTCATAGTGCAGACACCAACCCCCAGCAATAATCCTGGAGGGAAAAAGAAAGGAAGGAAGGAAAGGAAAGGAAAGGAAAGGAAAGGAAAGGAAAGGAAAGGAAAGGAAAGGAAAGGAAAGGAAAGGAAAGGAAAGGAAAGGAAAGGAAAGGAAAGGAAAGGAAAGGAAAGGAAGATAGATTAAAGATTAGAGCACTGAAGAAGACGTTAATAAGGAGAGATACACTCTGTTGAAGATAATAGGAATCATAGTTGGGAGGAGTCAAAGTAATTTAAAATTGGTAGTTGAAAAGAAAAACGGGGGGGATGTTTAGAGTGTATGTTTTGATGTTTTTTTAAATATTTATTTATTCCCTTTAGTTGCCCTTGTTGTTTTACTGTTGTTATTGCTGTCGTTGTTGTTGGATAGGACAGAGAGAAATGGAGAGAGGAGGGGAAGACAGAGAAGGGGAGAGAAAGATAGACACCTGCAGACCTGCTTCACCACTTGTGAAGAGACTCCCCTGCAGGTAGGGAGCCGGGGCTCGAACCGGGATCCTTCAGCCGGTCCTTGCACTTTGTACCACCTGCACTTAACCCATTGCACTACCGCCCGACTCCCTTTTTAAGATTTTTTTCTTAATATTTAGAGTGTATGTTTTAAAGAACCAGATAAATATCTCACCAGCTATGCACGAATCAGGTTCAATTCCTGGCACCACATGGGAAATACCACGGCAATGAACAAAGGTTCATGCTTTGGTGACCATCCATCTCTTTGTTTCTCTCTGAATGAACAAGTAATTCAGAGTGTAAGAAATCATATAGGCACTAAACCACACACACACACAACATCAGATATATGATAACAAATTCCACATAAATTGGAATTCATTGCATGAAAAAGTCAAAGTCACATTAACAGAAGAGAGAGAATTATCCAAAATTTTACAGATAAACTTGGAGGCCCATAGGATTGGAGTGAGAGGATAAAGAAAGGGAGTAAATAGGACACATTGGACCAAAGGAGGGATATGTTCCTGGTGTGGGGACTAGAATCTATAAATAGTCCACATTTTTCAAGAGACCTTGCTGGTTTTTCTATTGTTGTTTGGTTTTGGTTTTTTGCCTCCAGGGTTATTGCTGGGACTCTGGTGCCTGCATTACAAATCACTGCTCCTAGAGGCCATTGTTCCCATTTTCTTGTCCTTGTTGTTTTGTTGCCATTGCTGTTGCTGTTGTTTGACAGGACAGAGAGAAATCCAGAGAGGAGGGGAATACAGAGGGGGAGAGAAAGACACCTGCAGACCTGCTTTGTGGTTGTGAAGCAGTCCACCCCCTGTATGTGGGGAACTGGGGTTCAAAACAGGATCTTTGGGAGTCGGGCTGTAGTACAGCGGGCTAAGCGCAGGTGGCGCAAAGCACAAAGACCAGCATAAGGATCCCGGTTCGAACCCCGGCTCCCCACCTGCAGGGAAGTCGCTTCACAGGCGGTGAAGCAGGTCTGCAGGTGTCTATCTTTCTCTCCTCCTCTCTGTCTTCCCCTCCCTCTCCCCATTTCTCTCTGTCCTATCCAACAACGACAACAACAATAATAACTACAACAATAAAACAACAAGGGCAACAAAAGGGAATAAATAAATAAAATAAATATAAAAAAAATAAAAAAACAGGATCTTTACACAGGTCCTTGTGCTTCGTGCCATGTACACTTAACCCAATGCAATAGCAACTGCCCCCCCCCACCTTGATTTTTTTTTTTTTGCCTCCAGGGTTATCACTGGGGCTGACTACCTTGATTTTTTTAATTTTTATTTTTTTAAATGTTTTCCCTTTTGTTGTTTATCATCATTGTTGTTATTGATGTTGGATAGCACAGAGAAAAATGGAAGAGAGGAGGGGAAGACAATGAGGGGGAGAGAAAGAGAGACACCTGCAGACCTGCTTCACTGCCTGTGAAAGGAACCCCCTGAAGGTGGGCTGGAACTGGGATCCTTACAATGGTCCTTGGGTCCTTGTGCTTTGCTCCATGTGTGCTTAGCCTGCTGCACCACCGCCCAGCTCCCTATTTTGATTTTTTTTGCAAGAGACATGTGGGCCGATTGGTGGCGCACCTGGCTGAGTGCACATGTTACAATGCACAAGGGCACAAATTCGAGCCCCCCTGGTCCCCACATGCTGGGAGAAAGCTTTGCAAGCGGTGAAGCAGGGTTGCAGGTCTCTCTCTCTCTCTCTTTCTCTCTCTTTCCACTCAATTTCTGGCTGTTTCTATCCAATAAGTAAATAAAGATAACAAATTTTAAAAAGAGAGATGTTAGTACTTGTATATGCTAACAAACCATAGGGTAGGAGGGGTACAACTCCACACAATTCCCACCACCCAATCTCCATATCCCACCCCCTCCCCTGATAGCTTCCCCACTCTCTGTCCCTCTGGGAGCATGGACCCACCAGTTTCTGTGAGAGAGAGCTTATGTTCACATGTATCCATAAACTACTGCAAAATATATACCTGAAAGCAGAAGTACACTAGAGTTTGCAGTGAGTATCCCCCTAACACTTCCTCTCCACTATTCCAACCTTTGGGTCCATGATTGCTCAACAATTTGTTTGGCTTTGTATGTTAACTCTCTTTTCAGTCACCAGGTTCCAGATGTCATCAGGATGCCAGGCTTCCCTGGACTGAAGACCCCACCAATGTGCAATGTATTTTTTTTTTAAATTATCTATTTTTTTTCACCACTTCTGTCAGCAAAGATAGTAATAGAAAGGGAAAACACAGACTATAACTTGGACTGGGTTTGGTAGATTGCAACAAAGAAAAGGACTCTGGGGAAGGAATGTAGGGAGTAGAATGAAGGAATGAAAGACTCAAGTTGGATGTGAGAGAATTTTGTAGAGGCCTATCCTGGGAAGATGAAAAAGTGTGCCTATGTGTCAAGAACTAGAAGCCATTACCCCTCCCAATAAAATGATAATAAATAAATCTTAGAAATAAAGAGAAAAGAGTCAGTAATGATTCAGTTAGAATGTCAAATGCTACCTGTGGTTAAGAGAATTACTGATGAGACAGCCGAGCTGAGCAATTAAAATTGATTTGTGTTATATTTGAAATAAATTCCCCTGGAGGAACTTAACACAATGTACTGAAGATGAAAATGTTGAAACCAAGGAATTTAAGTACTGAGAATGGTAAGGTTTTGGATGGCTGGTTATGCAAATCACCTAGCAGGTGGGAAGAAACCTTTTTCATTTCAATGTGAAGTTCGACTTAGTGTTTGTTGACAATTTATTCATTTGAGTATTCTGATAGTCAGCAACTGTAGGCCAGAAAAAAAGGCATTTAGGACACTACTCAACGTGTCTTTGGTTCAGTTCTTCAACAAACAAAAAGCCAAAATAAAATTTTCTGTTTTACAAAAAAAAAAGGCTGTCCTATAGTACTGCTGTACACATAACCCTTTATAACATAGTCTACCTTTAGTACTACTGAGGTAGTTCAGTTACTTCTAGTAGGTAGATAAAGATGTGATTATTCAAAATCTTGTAAAAATATTTAAAAACTGGAGAAAGGAAAAAGGTTTTTTAATTAAGTAAAATAAAATCAATACTACCAGTGGTGGAAAACAAAAAGTACTAGCATGAAACACTTTAGATTAATTTGATAAGCTAATAACCCAGAAAGATTTATTTGATAAATATTGTCTCATGTTTTGATGAGGAGAAACACAGTGCTAAAAGAAACAGCTGGTACAAAGTTATGGACTCTCAATGTGCCATTAAGTTTCTTGACAGGTCATTTTTATTTCAAGCAAAACTGGACTCCCTTTCTCTTTCTGTAAAATATATATAAATATATATTGTCTCCAGGATTATCACTGGGGCTTGGTGCATGCACTATGAATCCACTGCTCCTGGAGGCCATTTTTTCCCTTTTTGTTTCCCTTGTTGTTTATGGTTGTTATTATTATTGTTGTTATTGCTATTGTTGTTGTTGGATAGGACAGAAAGAAATCGAGAGAGGAAGACAGAGAGGGAGACAGAAAGATAGATACCCTCACACCTGCTTTACAGCCTGTGAAGCGACACCCCTGAAGGTGGGGAGCCGGGGGGCTCAAACCAGGATCCTTATGCAGGTCAATGCGCTTTACCCTCTAAGCTACCACCTGGCCCTATATATATGGGTTGCCTCATCTCTGTGAGAAGAACTCATTAGATTTCTTCCTTGATTCTCTTAGAGAAATAACTTGTCAACCAGATAGCCCTCTACTTTTAATGGATTCTGCTTACTAAGATCGAATTGTCAGAGTAACAGAGCTTTCATTTTCTTATTTGCAAAGATATCACTGGACATCTAAATTGAAGGAATACACTCCAAAGCATTCCATAAAATCAGTAAACGGCAACATGACTCTTCCCGATGACCTGTGAACCTTAGTAGGATGCAAATGAAAAGTAATCTTGGGGGGGGGGGGGCAGGCTGTGGTGAACACAGTTCAAGGCCTTGGTTCCCACCTGCAGGGGGCAGCTTCAGGAATGGTGAAGCAGGGCTACCGGTATTTTTTTTGTCTCTTGCCCTGTTTCTACCTCTCCCTGTCCTTCCCCTCGTAGTTTCTTTCTGCCTCTATTCAATAATAAATACTAAAAATTTTAAGTAGTTCTCTATGCAAATTCAAGATCTTCACATTACCTACTTGTTCAGGACACGAAAAGGTTTTTTTTTTTTTTTTCATTGCTATGGCGCCAAAGAAACTGGCATGACATGAAAACTATAGCAATATCTTTGTCTTCATAAAAGATCACTGCAGGTCAACTGAGAACAGCTCACTGTTGACTATATTACATGAGGTCTTAGAAATAAATAGTTCTTAGAAATTTCTTTACCAAACCATTGGATTACAGTGGCGTATTTCTCAGAGAGGCTGAAGACCAGAGCACACTAAAATGAATTCTACAACTGTTAATATAAACTGGCCGAGAAATACAAAGATTCAATTTTAATTAAGACTGCTGTGAGGAATTTGAGACTCTAAAAAAGAAAATCTGTGGGTGTAGTAAAGAAACAGAAATGTCACAGGGAAAGATTGAACACATGATCCATATGGTAGAAAACCCTGGGTTGCAAATTCTCAATGTAAGGGACTGAATGTTGAGGTCTAAGTTTTCAGGGACTTTTTGGGGTATTTGGGGTATCTTTTTTTTTGTTTTCCCTTTTTAATTGATAAAATGAAGAGAAATTCAGAGAGGAGGGTGATATAGGGAAGAAGAGAGACAGAGAAATTCTTGCAGTACTTGCTTGACCAATCAGAAAGCTTCTTCTCTGCAGGTGGGTAGTAGGGGCTTGAACTCAGGTCCATGCTTATGGTAACATATGTTTAACCAGGTGCTTGACTGCTCTGCTTTGAAAAAAGACTCTTACTCAAACCATCATTCGCCTGATTTAAGCAACAACAGAATCAACCATAGCTAATCCATCTCCCTTTCATCACATTAGATCATATTTAATTTAAGTAATATTTGGGAGACTACACAGGAAGGCAAACCATGCCCTGGAGTTTCCAGGAGTGAGACAAGTATGGGTTTTATAGAGAATGTGGAGGGTTCCTGATGTCTTGGTGTCTAAGAAGGCAATAGATATTATTTTAACCAAATTATTAGGGGATTTTGTTTACTTTGAAAATCCCCTATTAAGTGGTGCACTTCCGAACAATGCCACAGAACCTATATAGATCAAATCCCATGAGACAGAACCCATGTGTACATGTAGTCATAAAAGCGAAAATATACATATAAAGCGAATGTGCACAACAGTTTGCAGTGACCCAAAACAGCAAGCAAGTAGAAAGATCTAAAAAATAATCATAAAAAGACACCATAAAATGATACTTCTATAACTTTCCCATATTTGGAAACTATCCCCTGCACTGATCCAGCTTTCTAGTCCTATTTCCAACTGTGACACCATCTTCCCACACAATACCTTTGGTTCACCTGTATGTTAGCTGTCAAGCTCAGGCAAAAATTGGGAAAAGTCATGGGTGCCTTGGTTTATACCTAAAATAAGCCTACTAGCTTTTTCCAAAATGGAGATTCCTAAACTCCTCTGCAATATTTTTTCTTTATGTTCCTGAATATTATACATTTTGTTCTGCTTTATTCCTTAATGCTTTTTCAGACACCAAGTTGCAGATGCTATCAAGATGCAACCTGAATTCCCTGAACATAGGACCTGACCACTGTACCCTGGATTCCACCTCTCCTGAGCCCTGCCCCACTAGGAAAAGATAGAAACAGGCTGGGAGTATGGCTTGACCTGTCAGTGCCCATGTTCAGTGGAGAAGCAATTACATAAGCCAGACCTTCCACCTTCTGCACCTCATACAATCTTGGGTCCATGCTCACAGAGCGATAAAGAATATGAAAGCTTTCAAGGGAGGAGGTGGGATATGGAACTCTGGTGGTGGGAATTGTGTGGAATTGTACTCCTCTTATCCTAGGGTCTTGCTGATATTTTTATTTTATTGAAGATGTATTATTTATCTTAGTAGTATATCATTAACTGTTAATAGATAAAGATGAAAACACTCAATTCTGGGGGTCGGGTGGTAGTGCTGTGGATTAAGCTCACGTGGCGTAAAGCTCAAGAACCGGCTTAAAGATGCTGGTTTGAGCCCCTGGCTCCCCACCTGCAGGGAGAGTCACTTCACAGGTGTTGAAGCAGGTCTGCAGGTGTCTATATTTCTCTCCCCCTCTCTCCATTTCTTTCTGTCCTATCCAACAACAACATCAACAATAACAATAACCACAACAATAAAACAACAATGGCAACAAAAGGGAATAAATAAATATTAAAAAAAAAGAAAACACTCAATTCTGTACATGTCAATTCTAGAATACACATCTGGTCTCCTACCACAGCAGAAACATCATCCACTACATTTATGGTGGTGCTGTAGAGGGCTGGGTTTTGACTTATCTGGTAGAGACACATTATAAATAACATGCTGTTTCTTAACAGTTACTTTCTGTCCTCTCCTAGTCACTTCTTTATGAAACTGTTCTTAAATCCTTCAAAGTCCGCACATGGGTGGATGGACACACAAACCCACACACATTTTTTTCCATTTTTCTAGAAGCACCATATATATACATATATATAATAGATAACATATTATATATAATATTATATACAATATTATTCATACATGAGGTTGTAACTGCACATCTATTTTCTCCATTAATATGTATACTTTTGCAAGTCATAAGCTTTATCTATTCATCTTGCTTTCTCAGCACCTTAACTAGACCTTGTGGATCATAGTCATTAAAGTTTTAATGAATGAAAAGTGGTACGTTTCTATACTTACATTTAAAAACAATAAACACTAGAGTGGAGGAGATAGCATATTGATTATTTTATGCAAAAAGACTTTCTTGCCTGAAGCTCAAAGTCCCAAGTTCAATTCCCCACATCACCATACACCAGAGCTGTGCAGTTGCCTGGCCTCTATGTGTGCATATGTCTTTCTCTCTCAATAACATAAAACAGAATATATATATATATATTTTAAATCAGGGACACTTACCCATTACCTCTATTTTATTTGAAGCTTCACAAATGTAAACAAAAATATACTGGTTTATAAAGAAGCTACTTAAATTCTTATTTACTAAGATTATCAAGCACACTTTAAAATATTAAACAACTATTGATTTGTAAAACTTGAGTAATTATAGGCCTAATCCAGTCTTAACTCCAAAGTTTCAAACACTAATTATTTCCATTTTAAACTCATGTTAATAAAACAGAACCATCTTTAGGGGAGAGAATACAACAACTTCAGATTCAAGGACTCTCCTCAACATATGTACATATTTTTACTTGCTTGCTTAATTATTGCTAATAATATATATGAAGTGTGAATTTCAATTTTGTAGTTTAGATACAACATGCAGAAATATGAATATTTAATAATATGATTCAAAAGAAAAAGCCTTCAAATTATCGACCTATTTTTGTGTATTCATACTGTACTTTTAATGAAAACTAAGAATTAATTTTATACTGAATATTTCAAACTGTGATACAGTTTTCCATGAGGAAAATATCATAGGATATTATTTTTCAAATCCTTTTACATTTAACCTGTAGATACAGACACATTTTCCAAACAAAGTAAAAGACAACCCGATCCAAATAGTTTTTGTTTCCAGTTTGCGACTTTCATTGATATTCTTTCTTGTGCTGATCTTCACAGATTTATGCATCTAAGCAAATATATTTTTATATATGGCTATCCATATTGTGTGTACTTTTCTTAATTCTCAAACAGGAACTTAAAAAAAAATACTCTGTAGCCCAAATAATGTGTTTTAGGATCTGTGGACTCAAACTGCTGATGAGAGAGAATATCATTAGATTACTATCTGTCTTACCTTTGAGGCAGATCACTCCTTTTTTACTGTCCGTGCTTCTTTTCTCTTCACTTGGTGACTGTTTAGCTTATTTATCTAGTAAGTGCCTTTTCTTGATATTTTTCTTTTTCTTTTCTAAATGTTTATTTATTTATTCCTTTTTCTTGGCCTTGTTGTTTTATTGTTGTAGTTACTGATGTTGTCATTGTTGGATAGGAGAGAGAGAAATGGAGAGAGGAGGGGAAGACAGAGAGGGGGAGAGAAAGAGTTGCTTCACCACCTGTGAAGCAACTCCCCTGCAGGTGAGAAGCTGGAGCCTCTAACCAGGATCCTTATGCTGGTCCTTGCACTTTGTGCCTTGTGCGCTTAACACGCTGCGCTACTGCCTGACTCCCTCTTCTTGATATTTTTCTTTTCTTTTTCTTTCTTTCTTTCTTCCTTTCTCTCTTTCTTTCTTTCTTTCTTTCTTTCTTTCTTTCTTTCTTTCTTTCTTTCTATCTCTCCCTCTCCCTCTCCCTCTCCCTCTCCCTCTCCCTCCCTCTCTCTCTCTCTCTCTCCCCCTTCCCCCCCCCCCCCCCCCCCCGCCTCTTTTGCCTCAAGTCACTGGGGCTTGGTTTCCGCACTATGAATCCACCACTCCCGGTGTCTATCCCCCCTTTTTTTCTTTCCATTTTACTCAATAGGGCAGAGAGATATTGAGAGGAAAAGGACATAGACAGACAGACAAATACAGAGAAAGACCGAGAGCTACAGATCTGTTACCACTTTGTGAAGCATCTCCCCTACAGGTGAGGAAATGGAGCTTGAACCTGGTTAGTACTATGTGGCCCCCTTCAGTAAAATTTCTTTTTTTTTCTAGTAAATTTTCTATAATCTGAAAAAAACAAAAACAAACAAAAAAACACCTGAAGCAGTGGATTTGCCATGTGAGGCACTACTGAGCCTAGTGAGAAACCTGGTGGCACTAAACATCAAATTTTAAAAAGTGGGGAGGAGGCTAATTAGAAAGACATAATAGCATTAGTACTTTCCTCGTAGTATCACATTCCCATTCAGTGGTGAGACTCAGATTTGAACTGTGCGCATGGCAAGGCAATCAATCACCCTATCAGTTAAACGATTTTCTAAGCCAATTTGCAGTATTTAAATGTTTAACGATTTGTGGGAAATGATTATAACTTTCCAGTTTGATTTTATAGTCAACAAAATAGTTCACCTGGGTCATCACGGATGCTTAACCATGCATGAGCCCAGGACAGAGTCCTGATGCCTTAGCACTACAGGAAGCTTTGCAGCTGCGCTAACTCTCACTTGGTCTCTGTCTTTTTAGTTTAAAAGAATCATCCTGGAATGGTAAAGCCCCCATGACAACAAAAACATAATTACAATTAATAGTGAATTAATTTATTCCCCTATTGATCACGCAAATAGATTTTTCATTGCAAAAAGCAAAGATGAAGTCTGTTTTGGACACAATCTAATGTAATAGAATTTCATTTAAACTACTGGTTCAAAGTTACTTGTTAGTAACAAAATGATCTGATTTGTAAAGAGTAATATCTAATTTACCATTTTTATATTTGTTTATTTTTGATAGAACGAAGAGATACTGAAAATGAAGGGGATTAAGAGGGGGAAAGAGAGATTGAAGCAGCATTTATCTCTTAAAATATTTATCTTATACTTATTAAAACTATGTCTACTAATTCACTTATATAGAGGCATCAACGCCTCTAAAAAGACATATGCACAGAAATTGGTTCAGAGTAATTCTAATTTTTTTTTTCATTAAGAGACCAAATTCTTCAGTGGGGAAGCAATTACTGAAACTGACCTTCTACCTTCTGCATCCCACAGTGACCTTGGGTCCATACTCCCATGGGGATAAAGAATAGGAAACCTATCAGGGGAGGGGATGGGATATGGAGTTCTGGTGGTGGGAACTGTGTGGCCCCCAAGCTGAATATGGGCCCTAGATCACATCAAATTGATGGGGATTAAAGTAAAAAATATTTATACCAATTTCCCATATGTGGGAGCTACTCTCTTCCTTGATCCAGCTTTCTGTTCCTTTTCCAGCCATGACATCATCTCCCCAGATAGTAACTTGGATCCACCTGCATATCAGATTTCAGGCTCAGGGAAAAAAGAAAAAAAAAAGTATAACCACAGGCCCTTTGGAATATAACTAAAATATTCCTATTACCTATATACAAAATTGAGGACCCCCAACTCTTTATCTGCACTATTCCACTATTCCGAATTGTTCAACAATTCGTTTGGCTTTGTATGTTAACTCTCTTTTCAGCCACCAGGTTCAAGATGCTAGCATGATGCCAACCAGACTTCCCAAGACAGATGAACCCACCAATGTATCCTGGAGATCCACTTCCAGAGCCCTAACCTACTAGGGAAAGAGAGAGAAAGGCTGGGAGTATGGATCAACCTGTCAATGCCCATGTTCAGTGGCGAAGCAATTACAAAGGCTGACCTTCCGCCTTCTGCATCCCACAATGACCTTGGGTCCATATTTCCAGAGGGATAAAGAATAGGAAAGCTATCAGAGGAGGGGGTGGGATATGGAGATCTGGTGGTGGGAATTGTGTGGAGTTGTACCCCTCTTATCCAATGAATTTGTCAATGTTTCCTTTTTACAAATAAAAAAAGCCAAAAAAAGAAATTTCAGAAATGTTGAAATATATAAGCATGTGCATCTCATAATCAAAGTAGTGACCATTCATTTTTATTAACATTAGTAACCAATTTTTTCTACAGCCTGTTTATATTACAAAGAGGGTGTTGCACAATCATTTCCAACTCTATCAGCAAACTATCTTTCATACATGTTCATAATGTTACCTTGCTCTAAAATCTTTAACTAATCTTGTAAAAATTCGGGATTATACATTCTAATTCTTTCTCCTAACTAATGAAATGAACATCCTGTAATTTTTCTTTTAAAAGACCCACAAGATTAAAATGTGGTTCACTGTCTTCTATTAGGCAATGAGTCCCATTGTCTCTCAGTGAAAAAAAAAAAAAAAAAAAAAAAACCAAAACGTAAAACTTTAAAATACAGTAAGGATTCCTCTATAACAAAAAGTGTATTCTAGTGGTCATAAATTTATAAAGTGAATAATGATAAGAAGTTACTATACAGGAGTTGGGCGGTAACGCAGCGGGTTAAGTGCAGGTGGCACTAAGCACAAGGACCAGCGGAAGGATCCTGGTTCGAGCCCCCAGCTCCCCACCTGCAGGGGAGTCACTTCACAGGCGGTGAAGCAGGTCTGCAGGTGTCTGTCTTTCTCTCCCTCTCTCTGTCTTCCCCTCCTCTCTCCATTTCTCTCTGTCCTATCCAACAACAATAACATCAATAATAACTACAACAATAAAACAACAAGGGCAACAAAAGAAATAAATAAATAAATATTAAAAAAAAGAAGTTACTATACACTTAAACTTTTGTTTAGATTGATTTCATTTTTATTAACAATCACAAAAACTGCTGTACAAACTTCAAAATTAGTTATACATGAAAAATAGTAATTGCGGTAGCGCAGCAGGTTAAGCGCACGTGGCGCAAAGCGCAAGGACTGGTCTAAGGATCCTGGTTTAAGCCCTAGGATTCCCACCTCCAGGAGACTTGCTTCACAGGCGGTGACTTAGGTCTGCAGGTGTCTATCTTTCTCTCCCCCTCTCTGTCTTCCCCTCCTCTCTCCAGCTCTCTGTGTCCTATCTAAGGACGACGACTCCAATAACAACAATAATAACTACAACAACAATAAAAATGGGCAACAAAAGGGAAAGTAAGTAAAAATTAAAAAATCAGTAACTGCAATGTTTAGTTTGCCTATAGACATGGGCTGTTCCAGCAATGGTTCTTCTACTCCTCAAAAGTGCAAGGTTCACTGTTGGAAATCACTGCTGAAGACCATCTCAGTCTGAGCAGAAAGACAGGTTTATATGACCAACTATGAGATCTGAGGGCATGGGGAGTTGAGAGCCTTGAAAATCACTCTATTTATGCTCCAATCCAAATTCTATTCCTTAGTAAATAAGTGTTCAACAACAAAACAGCCTGAAAACTATTACTCCAGATGTAGTATTGAGGAGAATACTCAAGGCTTGAGTGTTTCTCATACTTCCTCTCTGCCCCTGGCAGCATTATAATCAACCGTATTTCTCTTTCCTTCTGAATCCTGCTATACTCACTGATCTTCTCAGACATGGCTGCAGGCATATCAACGGACTTGAACTGACTCCATAAGTAAAGCCTATTTGCTGTAACAAATCTAGACTAAACATTTTTTATATACTCCACAAACCACCTGGTTCCTGAGATTGTCTAAACTATTTTTTTCCTTTTTCTTTACAGTACTTTTCTTCTTCTCTTTTCTATGAAATCCTTTCAAACAAGAAGATACTCAGGAGGTTCACACAGTGAGTTATATCCAATGTCTAAACTATATACTTAAGTTGCATTTAATGCCAGTTAAACTACTTGACATTCACAATGCTACCCTGTCAACTGTGAATACATGGACCTGGGAGACAGCATTCACGGTTATGCAAAAGACTTTCATGCCTGAGTCTCTGATGTTTCAGGTTCAATCCCCGGCACCACAAAAGTGAGGGCTAAGCAGCACTCTTGACATTATACATTTTACTTTCTGTACCTCTCTATTATTAGAATTAAACAAATAAAATTTTTTAAAAAGAAATTGTGAACACAAATAGAAAATGTCTCATGATTGCTATTGTAATGATTTATACCTTAACCTATAAATTAAGTTTATAAATTTCTAGTCTGTACATTTCATGAGGAATAATTCATAGGCTAATATATGAATCCTTGAATAAATGCCTTATGATCCTAAAAACACAAAGGGACAATTTGTACACAAAAATAGCATATGTAAAGTCACAGAAAACAAAAAAAAAATTAAACTACAATAAATCCAATATTGTGTAAGTATAATAGTCTAAGAGAACATGTATTGCAAATAAGGTATAACCACACCTCTTTCAACTTATATACTTATCTTTAATACTAATTTTGCATATTAAATGGGGATGTTGGAAATTTTGATGTAACATGTCTAAGATATCTGTCATAAGAGTAAAAGAGAATGGCAGAAAGAGGAAAATGAATAATGCGGCATAATCTGAAGCATTGTCCAATAAATATAAGATGACCAAAACTGATGCAAAAGCAGTGGAAGAGGAAAAGTGTATTGGAGATATTCATTTTTATCAAATTAATAATTATTGATAGTTAATGAAATCAATAAAGTACTAGTGATGTTTAGTAGTTTGGGATGAATCTGGGAGCCTGGGAGATAGCATGATAATTATGCAAATGATTTTAATGCTTGAGGCTCTGAGCTCCCAAGTTCAATGTATAGTACCTCCATAAGCTAAAACTGAGCAGTAGATTATTAAATGGGGCAAGGAGAGTCCCTTCAACAAATGGTGTTGGAAAAATTTGGTTAAAACACACAGATTAATGAAACTGAATAACTATATTTCACCAAACACAAAAGTAAATTGCACATGGATCAAGGACTTGGATGTTAAACCAGAAACTATCAAACACTTAGAGGAAAGTATTGGCAGAACTCTTTTCCGTCTAAATTTAAAGACATCTTCAATGAATCGAATCCAGTTACAAAGTAGACTAAATAAAAAATAAACCAATGGGACTACATCAAATTAAAAAGCTTCTGCATAGCTAAAGAACCTCCACCCAAAGAGACCTCCGACAGAATGGGAATAGATCTTTACATGTCATATATCAGACAAGAGTCTAATAACCAAAATACATAATGAGCTCCCTAAACTCAGCAACAAGAAAACAAATGACCCCATCTAAAAATGGGAAGAGGATATGAACAGGGTATTCTCCATTAAAGAGATCCAAAAGGGACTTCCTGGAGGCGTGGCCATGGAATAACAGGGATCAAATCACCTCTCCTCCCAAAACAACAAATAAATACAAAGAGAGACCCAACTGAAGTCATAATCTACAGCTGAAAGTTCTGCAGCCTCAGGTGGGTGTTCACATGCAGTTGGAGTGAAAAAGGAGTGTGGGTTCAGGCTGAAGAACAGCAAAGTTAAAACAGAACAACTGGCAGCACAGGTGCTGAGCCACACCATTTTGGCGATTTCACTTTAAGCTCAGCAAGCAAGTAACATTGTTCCTAGTGTAGGAAGAAAAGAGACATGGGCTGAAAACCTCTCAGTCTTTGACTTGGGAGGGTGGAGAGGTTAGCCTTCTAAATTCAAGGCAAGGACACAACATAAAACAGGGCATTTGTGACCACAAGATAGCCCAAAATAACCATGCCCTCCACCCCATCCCACACACGCAGATAATACAAGCAAGAGAAACCTAGAGATCATAATAACACCACCTGCTGGCCATCATTAACCAGCACAAAAACTGTGCAAGCAGAGAAACAGCACTAAACAGCCAACTATGCCATACCAGCCAGACAGAAATGAAACAGAGGAAATACAAGAAATTAGAGATTTAGAGAGACTCTCTGAGACAGCATTCACAGAGCTCATTATAAGGGCTCTCCAAGAATTTAAGTAAGAATTAAAAGAGCATGTTACTATGGAATTAAAATGCATGAGAGATGAACTTATAACAGACATCACTATGCTCTTGAAAGAAGAACTTCAGTTAGAACTCCAGGGAGTAAAAGACACCCTAACTGCAACCCATGCCCAGGTAAAAGGCTTAGTAAATAGATCCACACATTCAGAAGAAATAGTCTCTAGTCCAGAAGATACAGCAAGGCCAATATTTCAATTCAATGATGAGGGAGAGAAATGGTTTAGAAAGACTGAAACAACTCACTGTGAAATTGCAGACTCCATAAAAAGATCAAATATAAGAGGGAGTCGGGCGGTAGCGCAGTGGGTTAAGCACATGTAGCACAAAGCACAAGGACTGGCGTAAGGATCCTGGTTCGAGCCCCCAGCTCCCCACTTGCAGGGGAGTCACTTCACAAGAGGTGAAGCAAGTCTGCGGGTGTCTATCTTTCTCTCCCCCTCTGTCTTCCCTTCATCTCTCCATTTCTCTCTGTCCTATCCAACAATGACTACAACAATAAAATAATATGGATAACAAAAGGGAATAAATAAATACAAAAATTAAAAAAAATAAAAAAGACTGAATATAAGAGTGATAGGTATATCTGAAGAGGAAGACAAGGCCAAAGACCCAGAGTCCATTTTCAGAGCAATTTTAGCTGAGAATTTCCCTCACTTAGGAAACCATCAGAACATTCTAATCCAGGAGGCAGAAGGATCACCCAGATTTATACATATAAAAAGACCAATGCCAAGGCACATTATTGTAAAACTATCAAATGTCAATGACAAGGAAAAAAATTGCTGGCTGCTAGGGAAAGGAATAAATTACAGACAAAGGCAGAGCTATAGGACTTTCATCAGATTTCTATTTACAGACTCTAGAGGCAAGGTGAGAGTGGAATGACATATTCGAAGTTCTAAAGGAGAGGGAATTCCAGCTATGAATATTGTATTCTGCAAAATTATCCTTCAAATATGAGGGAGAAATAAAGGTTTTCTCAGATATTCAAGAACTAAAGGAATTTGCCACAATCAACCCCACCTTACAAAAACTACTAAACTGAGTCCCACAAGAAAGGAGGAAGCAAAGGAATACACGTTCCAAACACCAAGTTTCAGATGCTACCATGATGTTAACCTGACTCACCTGGACAGAGGAATTCATGAATTTACCCTGGAACCCCACCTCTCCAGAGCCCTGCCACAGTAAGGAAATATTGGGATAGGCTGGGAGTATGGATGAACCTGTCAATGCCCATGTCCATCAGAGAAGCAATTACAGAAACCAGACCTCCCACCTTTTGCACACATAATGAACCTGGATCCATGCTCCCAGAGAAATAAAGAATAGGAAAACTCCCAATGGAGGGAATTAGATATGAATCTCTGGTGGTGGGAAATGTGTGGAATTTCACCCCCTTACTCTATGGTTTTGTCGATATTTTCTATTTTACAAATAAAAGGGGAAAAAAGAGAGAGAGATCCAAAAGTTGAATAATCATGTGAAAAAGGGGTTCAAGTCATTAATTGTCAGAGAAATGTAAATAGTGTCAACAGTGAAATACCTCTTCATTCCTGTGCGAATGTCATACATGAGAAAAGGTAGCAGCAACAAATGCTGGAGAGGTTATAAGGACAAAGGAACCCTTCTATACTATTGGTGGAAATGTCAATTTGTCCATCCCTTGTGGAGAACAGTCTGGAGTACTCGCAGAAGGCTAGAAATGGACCTACCCTATGACCCTGCAATTCCACCCCTGGAGATATGTCCTAAGGAATCAAACACATCCATCCAAAAATATTTGTATATACCTATGTTCTTAACAGCACAATTTGTAATAGCCAAAACCTGAAAGCAATGCAGGTGGTTCAACAACAGATGAGTGACTAAGTAAGTTGTGGTATATATACACAATACAATAGTACTCAGCTATTAAAAATGGTGAATTCACCTTCTTCTGGATGGAGCCTGAAGAAATCATGTTAAGTGAGATAAGTCAGAAGCAAAAGAGTGAATGTGGGATGATCTCACTCAGACAGAAGTTGAAAAACAAGATCAGAAAAAAAAAAAAACATTAAGCAGAACTTGGGCTGGAGTTGGTGTACTGTACCAAAGTAAAAGACTCTGGGGTGGGGAGAGGGTTCAGGTCCTGAAATGTGATGGCAGAGTTGGACCTAATGGGGGTTGAATTGTAATGTGGAAAACTGGTTAATGTTATGTATGTACAAACTACTTATATTTTACTGTCAATTGTAAACCATTAATCCCACAATAAAGAACTTTTTAAAAAAATAAAAATAAGCAGTAAATTAATTTAAAAATAAGGCACTTGGAAGCAAAACAACTGTAACACAATGCACACATGCACATGTGTACTAGTGCACATACAATCATGAAATGAAGTGAAAGTGCCTGAAGCTTCAAAACAAAATAAGAACTCCTACAATATACATCTCCATCTTATTTCTTTATAATTACTATTTATAATCCTTTTACCAGTGATTTTGAAACTCAAAAGAATAAAAGAACTTGGGGGCTGGTCAGTGGCATACCCTGTTAAGTGCACATATGCATAAGAAGCAGGTTCTGACCCCTGCACTTCACCTGCAGCAGGAACACTTCATGAGAGGTGAAGCAGGTCTGCATGTAGACACCTTTCTCTTTGTCTCCTTCTCTATCCCCCCACCTCAATTTATCTCTGTCCTATGGAATAAAAAAGGAAAAGGAGAATGTCAGGGAAAGAATGGCCTCCAGAAGTGGTGCTCTGCCTCTCTCTCTCTCTCTCTCTCTCTCTCTCTCTCTCTCTCTCGGAAAGAACTTCACCTCTTAAATATTTATTCTTCTTTTACATAAGAAAACATTACATAGAAAAACTTTTTTTTTCCCCTTTGTTACCATCACTGTTCCTGAGGCTCAATTTCTGCCTGACTTCATGGCTCCCAACACCCATTTATTCTTTCCTCTAGAAAAAGAGTGAGAGACAGAAAGAATGAGAAAACCCACAGCACCACTCCACTGTTTGTGCAGCTTTCTCCCTTGTGGTGCTCCCCTGTGATAACCCAGTACTTGAACCCAACCCCATCCCCCTTTCTGCGCAAGATAATGAGTACTCTACTGGATGAACTAATTGCTGGCCCCTTGTTGGAAAATAATCAAGTTAAGTGATAGGGATAAAAATACAATACTCAAATAGAATTTAAAGACATTTAAGGGACAGAGTTATCACACAGTATAGGCTGTGTGCCCAGATTCATGTTACAGTACCATATGGGAGAAGCCACAGCAGTAAAAAATAGCCCAATGTTGTATTTTGACACCTTTCCTTTTTTTTTCTCTATCTCTTATATAAATATCTCTACCTGAATAAAAAGCAACTTTGGAGAATTAAAATTACACATGCATGAGGCCTCAACTCCACAATATATGCATATACATATATATTCTTACACTTACAAATGAAAGTACTTGGATGTTTCAACAGAAATGATTTTTTCTTAAAGACCCCAATATTTGCATATTAATAGCAAATTCAAACGAAGCACAGAGATTAAAAAGTAAAGGTCTTTCCAGAGTCACTTTACATTGCAAAAAAAAAAAAATGGCTGCATCTATTGAACAAACTAATCAGTTTGAAGAAACAATTCTTTTCCTGAATGAAGGTTAAAACTAAAACCTAAAACCTATGACTCCGAAATTTTTATGTAATAGTTTTTTCAAGTGTGGAAAGTGAACACTCATAGAAAAGAACCCACTACTACCCGTCTTATGTTCCACTCGGTATATTTTCATATTTTACTTTATATAAGCTGTGTGCATGGATTTCTAGTTATTTCTAAAATATTGTAAGTTCTTTTTTTTCCCTTGAAATATCTCCCATGCTTTTTGTCTACAAAGTATGCTCAACTCCATAAGATCTTAAGACATATTTTTGTTTTATATTTCCTTTTTTTTCTCTCTCTTGCTACTTTTTCTTACTTTCTTTTCTTCTTCCTTTGCTTTTGTTTTTGTGTTTGTGTTTGTTTGCCACTAGGATTATCACTGGGATTTAGTACCTGCACAACTCCACCACCATTTCAGGAGCCATTTTCCTCTTTTTCTTTCTTTTCTGGGGGAGAGAGGGAGGGAGGGAGGGGCAGACAGAGAGAGAGAGAGTGTCTTGTCACACCACTCCAGTGCTCTTGAACCTTCTGGCCTGAAATTAGGGACTGGGAGCTTGAACCTAAGACATGCTAATATGTTTTCTATCATGTACACCACTACCTGGTACCAAAACAGGCTTTCTTTCCTTTTATAAAGCAGTTTCTTTTAGGTTACTTGAAAAGATAATAACTCTCTAAAGTTTTGGGCAATATATTATTAGTTTTTGTGGAAAAATTTCCCTGTTTACTAGCAATACGTGCTCTTCTGAGAGTATTTCTAGAAATAGGCTATTATTTACTATTCTCCAAGGCAAAGTAACACAAAGATTGAACAACATAACGTACTCTGCTTTGGCTAGAACAAGTTAGTGTCTGAAGATAATTCAGTTTCCTTTCAAGTATACTCTACAAAGTAAAATGATAATTTTTTGCAGTAAAAAATAGTCTCAGTTAAATAAGGTGTAGGAAAAATGCATTTCAAGGCTATTTTCTTCAAACAGGTTGACAATTTAAATAAAATCTCTTTGACGTATGTCTTAAATGCTATCCCACAACAAATTTCTCCTAACAGAGACTTACTAATAAAAAGCTTGCTGAAAATTGTCATTGTGACAATACTATTAAGTGCACCTGCAGCTAACAAATATTTACTGGATTCCCAGTCTGTGCTAGATATTGTACAACACGGTACATTCTGTCATTTCCACTAGAACTATGGCCCTTCCATTAGCAGAAGTCCTAGATAAAAGCCTATCCACAACAATTTTAAAATCTAAAATGTATTTTCTAACAGGGAAAATACACCAGCACAAATATCTCTAACAATGCTGATATGCTAAGTGCAAATCTCACAAATATGTAATGGAAAAAAACTCATTGTACCAGAGAGCAATTGGCCTTAAATAAGAAGAGGGGGATTTAGAAATGGCCTTTATTATTGAAATGGAATATCCACTTAAAGAAAATGAATTAAGCATGCCAAAATTTGGAAGGCACAAATACTTCGAGATTAAGGTGGCGAGATCTTTGCCACCTGAACCAAACCCAACTAATTCAGTGGGAAAAAAAAGTTCCAAATGCGGCTGCAAGAGGCCCCAGATCTACAGAAGATAGTGCTTTGTCTGGTATGTCTTCCACTGTGGTACGTACAAACAGCAATGGAGACATTTGGCTACTAGGAGTCAATGTGATGCCCCAGTTAACTGTCACAGAGAAAAAAAGAATAATAAATAATGATAATAGATAAATGGCACTGGTATAAAAACAGATGACGTTACTTCAAACAACATCTTGTTTTCTTAAACAAAGATAAAACATGATAATAGATCCTTTGCTAGAAACCAAATCAAATTTTGAAAATAACCATCAATCATGCTTATTAAGAGTAAAATACTTCACATTTCAATAGAATGCACTAATTAGCTAACAAAATTCTATTAGCAAGTGTGTTCAGTGGAAGAAAAGTACATAAATTAAGTAAATATAGCTCCCATCTGTGGCCCTAGGACCTGTAATAACATAAATAAAAGTCGACATTAGGATATCTAATTCTAATCTCCTAGTCCAGAGTACTTCTCAAAAACTGAGGCATTCAATTCATTCCTAAGTGATTCTTGCTTTCAGCCCCACTCATCAAAGAATTATCACTTTATTTGCTATCCTTATCACTATTGCTCAGAGTCTGCCCTAATGAGGACACTGCACTCTCTTTCACAGTTCCATGGCTGACATGGTATCTCAGACAATGAATTATATATTCACCTGGCTGATCAGAGTCCACTCATATATACATATGGGGGTGATTATTAATGGCTATAATTAGATTCAGAGATAACTAACAACCCTAAAAGCTATGTTTAACTTTCTGGTCTTTTCTAGGATGTCTCATTATAATATAAAATCTGAGAAATAATAATAATATTATTATTATTATTATTATTGTTATAGAAGATGCTAGCATCTGCTTTTTAAAAATTTCTCAATTTCCTGAACAATTTCAAGGTGCCTTCTAAGGTGAGTTATTTTGCAAGTTTTTTTATGTATGTATTTATTTATTTATAACATTGGTGAAGAAGGCATGTAGGAAACAAACAGATGCAATTTTAATAAAATTGCATTAGATTCTTACATTCAAAAGGGTAGAAAGAGGATACATTCACACACAGTATTTCTCTTCAGATATTTGTAGAGTTATCACAAAAAACAAAAGAAAGATGTGGTAAATTAAGATAAGACTTTGATCTCAAAAAAATGCTCAAGGATGTACTAAAAGATTGAGTACGTGGAAATGTGGAGGGTCAAGAGTTCCCTACAACTATGTAAAAAATGCTAAAGGAGAAAAGACATTAGAGACTGTAAGAATGGAGAACTGGCTCATCAGTAAAGGACCTCTCTTGTAAGTATTAGTCTCTGACTTCCACCCTTATCACCACATGAATTCAACATCGATAAGGCAAGAAAAACTCAATGGATGGTGGAGTGGTACCTTGTGTTTTCTCTGTGTGTGTGTGTCTCTATATCACTCTCTTCAAAATTCTCCTTTAGCTGAGTGAGGAAGGTAGATCAGAAGTGAAGCACATGTGTGAGACCCTGACTTAGATCTCAGACATAGTGTAGGCACTGGAGAACTATCTACATTAAAAATAGAGATTGGATAAATATTTCAATGATTCCATTCCCAGGATTTGCTGAATGAGGGAGAGAAAGGGTATACCTCCCTATTCTCTAGGCTGGGTGAAGAATAGAGTTCAATCTGAAAAGGAAACTCAGAACAATTGTATAAGTGTTTTCAGAAGGTGTGTTTGGGCAGCCACACTGAATTCTAAAGGAATAAAGAAACAGAAAGGGACTGGATGGTGGTGTACCTGGTTGAATGTGTATGTTGCCATGCCTAAGAAACTAGGTCCAAGCCCCCACTCTCCACTTACAGCAGACAGCTTTATAAGTGATGTAGCAGTTGTGCAAGTATCTCTCTCTTTCATTCTCTCTGATTCTCTGTCTATCTATCTATCTATCTATCTATCTATCTATCTATCTATCTATCTATCTATCTCCTCTATATCAATTTCTCTCTTTCCTAACTAAATAAAAGAAACAGAACATCCAAGAAACAGATGTGAACGTTCTTCAAGGCTCAGGAAAGTACATAATGATAAACAAATTATTTTATTAATCAGTTATGGGCACAAAATTGATAGTTAAGCCTTGAAAGTAGATCAAATTCCTCCAAGAGGAAAATGCTGACACCAACTAAGAAGGGCAATATCAGAAATTTAAACAATCCAAATACTTAGTGAGTGAAAAACACCGAGAAGACAAGACATCGGAAAAATGAAGACAAAACCCACAGAGTGATCTGAACAGAGTGAGTGAACAAAGGCCAAATAACAAAAGGCCACACATTAGACCAGAAACTCTAAAAGCCCAATCTTTGCCTCACCTTGCTTCGACCCTGAAGGAAAAATGTTCAGTGGGATAAGTCAGTAAGAGAGGAATGCTGGTTGACTACACACATAAGTGACACTCAGGGAACAGAGTCAGAAAGGGAGAACGCAGGTGGAAGCTTGAAATAGGGGTGGGGTACTGCACCTAAGCAAGGAATTCTGGGGAAGGAAGAAAAAGGGGGGGAGTTAGGAGGGGGAGGCTAGACTGGGAGTGAGAGTGTGTTGCAGACACTCATGATGAGAAGCTGCGAAATGGAGTCCATGTGTAGACAATTGTTCTGTAAACCATTAACCTTCGAATAAATGGGAAAAAATTATCGGCAAATAAAATCAACTGGGCATTAAAAAAAAATACTGAATGAGTATGTAACAAAAACTGTCCAAAGGATAGAGGGTGAGAGATAGCTCACCAGGTGGTGTGCTGCCCAAGGCCACACCCTTGTATTGCACCACAGAGCACCAGAACACTAGAGGAAACTTGGTGTTTCTCCTCCTCTATTTTATCTGCATGACAAAGGTAAGAGTGGGAGAATTGAAATTGCACATGTGCATAAAAAAACATCCAGTTCTTCAAAAAAGGTGGATGGAAAGGAGGTAAAAAGGAAAGAACATGAACAGGAGGCTGGAGGGGGGGGGGCTGTCAGGAGATCAGGAGATGACTCACCAGATAAGAGTGCATACTCCACCATGCTGAAGAACACAGGTTCAAGCTCCTTGGCCACCACACATGAAAACCTGCATGGGAGAAACTTTATAAATGGTGTGTGTCTGGGGTGGGGGCAGTACTGCAGAGTCTTAACTCTCTCTTTGACACTCTCTCTTTTAATATTTTATTTTATTGTATTTATAATGAAAAAGATACACAGAGCAAAAGATAGAGGGAAAGAGAGACCAGAACACTGCTCAGCTCTAGTTTATGGTGGGTGCTAGAGACTGACCCTGGGACCTCAGAGCCTCAGGTACAAAAGTCTTTTGCATTATCACTATGCTATCTCCCCAACCCAGACTTATCTTTTAATTAATTTATTTATTTATGAGATTTATTTATTTATTTATGAGAGAGAGACAGAGAGAGAAGAGAAAGAACCAGAGAATCACCTCTGGCATGTGTGATTCTGGGGGACTGAACTCAAGACTTTACATGTGAAAGTCTAATGCTTTATCCACTGTGCCACCTCCTGAGCCTCATTCTCCCTCTCTTATCTAGCTGCCTCTCTTTTTTTCTTAATGCCTATATAAAAACAAGGAAGTCCCTGAGAGTGGAGGATTTGTGTAGGGACAGAGCTCCAGAAATGAGGAGGCAGAGATGCTAAGGATGAACTTCTCACCAGAGAAGCAAGAGTTAACTTCTCAGCTGAAGAATAAAGCAGTTGGCTACAATCTTTCCCCTTGTCAGCATAAATATGGCTTTCTACTGCTATAATCCAAGTGTCCTTGGTCAGTGGCCTTAGAATCTGCCACTTCTGCCTAAGGGTCTGCTCATAACCCAATCCAGTTGTACTCTCTTTATTTAGAAAAGAAAAATAATGACCCGTTAAGCTGGTTGCTATGAGTTCCAACGGGAAACTTGATTACTATATAAAAGGGCAAGCACCACTGTGCTCAGGGCTATTTTTTTTCTTTTTCTTTCCTTTTTTTTTGGGGGGGGCACAAACCAGGCTGGGTCTGCCGGCATAATAAACACAGTCCCTTCTCCCTGATCCACCTTTCTAGTCCTATTTCCAACCCTGACACCATCTCCCCCCTGATAATATCTTTGTCCCACCTGCATGTTAGCTGTCAGGATCAGGCAAAAATTAGTAGTCATGGGCCCCTTGAAATATAGCTAAAAAGTCCTACTAGCTTTTTCCAAAATGGAAATCCCTAAACTCATATGCAATATTCTTGCCTTCATGTTCCTGACTATTAAGTTGTCCCACTTTATTTCATAATGCTTTTTCAGACACCAAGTTGCAGATGTTACCATGATGTCAACCTGACTTCCCCGGGCAGATGATTTCACCAATGTACTCAGGAACCCCACCTCCCCAGAGCCCTGCCACACTAGGGAAAGACAGAAACTGGCTGGGATTATGGATCGACCTGCCAATACCCATGTTCAACAGAGAAGTAATTACAGAAGTCAGACCTTCCACCTTCTTCACCCCATAATGATCTTGGGTACATACTCCCAGAGCGTTAACGAATAGGAAGGCTTTCAAGGGAGGGGAGGGGATATGAGGCTTGGGTAGTGGGAATTGTGTGGAATTGTTCTCTTCTTATCCTAAGGTCTTGTCGATATTTTTTATTTAATAAATAAATTTTAAAAAGACAACACTCTTCTTTCATCAAAGCCTTGGTATGTCCTGTCTCTCTGCTTAAGACTCTAATAATAAACCTAGTGGCAATAAATACATAAGTAGCTGCAGCTGGGTGGTGGTACAAGCACTAGAGTCCACACATTATTGTGTGCAAGGAACTGAGTTCAAGTCCCTAGCTCCCACCTGCAAGTTTGGCAGGGGGAGGGGAGGTTCACAAGCAGTGGAGCTGTGCTACAGGTATCTTTCTTTTCAGTCTCTTTATTTATCCCCATCTCTCATGCCCTATAAAAATAAATACATCTTAAAAATAAAGAAATAGAAAACTATCAAAGAAACAAAAGAATACTGTAGACATGATATCCTAGAAAGCATAAGAAAAGAAAATATTCTAAAATGGATGAGAAACTGTTCTGGAATGTTTAAAGTCATGAATTTAGCTATCTTTGAAAAAAAAAAGTTAAAAAGAAATATGGGAGAGAAAACTGAACTGTAAGAGAAATAGAAAGAAGGAGGAAGGGAAAGGGAAGAGATGACATAATAGAAAACACTGCTGATGGCCTAAAATCTGAGAGGAGGCAAGAAAAACGAGGTTGAGGACATGTTAGTCCAGGAAAAGAAGAAAGATTTATTTTCCTCTCATATAAACTAGAGTATGTGTTTGACTGATAGAACATCCAGAATTTATCTAGCTCTTCTGGAAGATGGTGATAGCAAATACAGTCTTTAGTCACTTATGTAACTGACAAGCTGAACACGGTCTTACTTTCTAAAGAATTTATATGTTACTCTTTGGGAACCCCAAGATTTGTCCTCATATGGTTCCTTTATATATGACTCATTAAGTACAATTAGCTTTGTTTATTTTTTTTCTCAAATAAATACTACCAAATTTTTTATTTCACTTTCTCTGTTGTTTTATTGTCACTGGGGTTCCCACCATGCTAGGCTGACTTTTTCAGGTAGAAAAAGCAGAGGCAGGAGTCAGGCGGTAGCACAGTGGGTTAAGCACACATGGCGCAAAGTGCAAGGACCAGCCTAAGGGTCCTGGTTCGAGCCCCTGGCTCCCCACCTGCTGGAGAGCTGCTTCACAGGCAGTGAAGCAGGTCTGCAGGGGTCTTTCTCTCCCCCTCTGTTTTTCCCTTCTGTCTCCATTTCTCTCTGTCCTAGTCAACAATGATGACAATAATAATAACTACAACAGTAAAACAACAAGGCAAACAAAAGGGAATAAATAAATAAATAAATATTAAAAATGAAAAGAAAAAAACAAGCAAAGTTAGACAAGGAGAAAGTCGCGATGGCACTAGTTTCCTTCCATGTAATAAAGACCAAGGTCAAAACTGGATTGTGCCAATGACAAAATAAGTTCACTAGATAGATGAGCTATCTTGTCAGACCCATCTGACTTTTTAAAAGGTTTGATTTTTTCAGCAGGAACCTCACATTTCCACTACAGAGCCTAAACTTCCCCCAGTCCTGGGACCCTACGGTAGGGCCCAATTTCCCGTATGTTTCTCCCAATTCTTATCAAATAATATTGCATGCACTGATTGCAACCTAATCAACACAATGAGTGCCACCCCAGAATGCTTCACTTCAGACTGTGTCCAGAGACTTCAGGTGTGGAATGACAACCCTTCAGCTTCATCACTCGGATGAGACCTTTCCTTTCATAGTATATTCTCTAATTCCATCCCAGGTGGTTCACTTCCTAACAAAGTCCCAAAACCTAGATTTACACCAGTTTCTGTGAGAGAGAGCATATGTTCACACGTATCCGTAAACTACTGCAAAATATATACCTGAAAGCAATAGTGCATTAGAGTTTGCAGTGAGTACCCCCCAACACTTCAGCTCCACTATTCCAACCTTTGTGTCCATGATTCTTCAACAATTTGTTTGGCTTTGTATGTTAACTATCTTTTCAGCCACCAGGTTCCAGATGCCACCAGGATGCCGGCCAGGCCTCCCTGGACTGAAGACCCCACCAATATGTCCTGGAGCTCAGCTTCCCCAGAGATTCACCCTTCTAGGGAAAGAGAGAGGCAGACTGGGAGTATGGATCAACCAGTCAATGCCCATGTTCAGCGGGGAAGCAATTACAGAAGCCAGACCCTCCACCTTCTGCTACCCCCAACAACCCTGGGTCCATGATCCCAGAGGGATAGAGAATGGGAAAGCTATTGGGGAGGGGATGGGATATGGAGATCAGGTGGCAAGAATTGTGTGGAGTTGTACCCCCCATCCTATGATTTCGTTAATGTCTCCTTTCTTAAATAAATTAATTAATTAAAAGACAATTAAAAATTTAAAAAATAAAAAGGTTTGATTTTTTATCATCATGAGAGACAGAACCAAAAATTTAGTATACTACATGTCTTAAATTAGTCAATTTTGTAGTTTAAAATTATAAAAATAAATTAAAACTACCAAATTTCTTTTTTGAACAATAAAAAATAGTATTAACTGTGATATCACAACCTTCAAAAGGTCAAAAAATTCAGCTATAGTAGAAAAGGTTTAGAGAAAGAGAAGTCACCCTTTTTAAAATTAGTTTAAAGGTTTTATTATAAAATATATTCTAATTAGCATTCTTGTAAGGCTTCAAGAAACAACAGATTTTAATTGCAGAATAAATGAGTCCAGCTAAATCTAATTACAAATATATCTTCATGTTTACAAATAAAATGTATATAAAAGAGCTCTTTAAAATTGCTAATAGATATTCATCTTTCTAAAATGGGGGTGATAGGGCACTAAACTTCCCAGGTCCACACCACAGGTCTTTAACTTCACATTTGCTACTGAAATAGATTCATATTTCTTATCTACTTTAGATAATTTCTTTTCTTTTTAAAATCTTTTTAGTAAGAATACTGCTCAGCTCTGACTTAATGGTGGCACTAGAGACAGAACCTGGGACTTTTGTTACCTCAGGCATGAAAGTCTTTTTGCATAACCTTTATGCTATCTCCCCAGTCCTCTTCTAGTTTGGAATAAATCATGGTATGTCTAAATATACAGTTTTGTTTTCATTCTTTCAATTGTGGGCCCCAAGAACTCTGGAGATAGTTCATTGTTTTATGGTTTATGACCTAACTTTGGAATTTTCTTCTCTACTATAACCTTAAGAAACACAGACTTTCTTCCCTCCCCACTTCACTTTTCAGACTTACTGACTTCATGACCACCTCTCCTGCATAATTGATACTGGTGATGGAATCTAGTGCTTTAGCCAACAATCCTATGCTCCAAGCACTAAGCCATTTTCTCAGCTGGAAACTCGGTCTTTTTTAATAAGAGCACACATTTCTCTTCTGAGAAATGGAGACTAAATCCGTGTGAAGAAAAAACTCTTTCCAGAAGTACCAAAAGGCCACTGAACACATTGGAACAGCATAGACCAGTGCTTTAACTTTTCTAAGCTATTGTTTCATCCTCATCATTTCTCTTATCTCACAGGATTAAATGAGAAAAAAAAAGGGGGGGGGGATTGTGTGTAAACTGTCTTTCATTGTACCAGGCAGATAGGAAGCACTCTGAAAACTAAAATCCTTTGGGCCTACATGGAATCATACTCCTTCGAAAAAGTAATATTAGGCAACCACATAGATAGATGATGGGGTTTGGCTTAATTCTATCGCATTCCTATTACTAAAAACATTCACATCTCAATACCATAAACACACACACAGACACACACAGACAGACACAGACACACACACACACACACACACACACACACACACAGTCCTTCCCCATAATGCATACACGTACCATTCAGGTCTGGTGTCTGATGTAAGCTTGTGTGAGACAAGCAAAAATTTCATTGTCTTTCTTAATATCAGGAAAGGGGAAAGGCAGAGTCCCTATGGTGTTATTATGATAATTGAACACCCTGAGTGACTGATGAATCTGAGTAAAAGCTCCCCTGGCCCTATCCACTTCTGGCATTTAAGATACCAAGCCGTGTGCTATGCAACCCTTTCCAAATGACTACTATAAGCTATTTCATTCTGAAACACATTTAAAAAAAAACAATCAAATTATGAATTAATCTCTAAAGACTGGAAGATTGCAGTGCAAAAGCTTGCAATTAGTATCATAAGTAGGAGATTGTAGGAGAGATGCCAGAAACCGTATTGCATGATTAACTATAACCAAAGGGGGTAAAACAAGTGCAGACGTCTTTGAATATAATCCATGAACAGAGTGAGTTACTGGGCGTAATGAGGGTGCAAATGCTGAGGATTCTATCAACAGGCTAATACATTCTAAAGAAGTAAATTAAGCCAGTGACTGATAGTCTGTATTACTAACTAGCGAGTGGAGGACTTGTGCATGTGCTGTGAATGCGCTTTGAAATAAATGAGAAGATGTGGGCACTCCCCAATACATTCTCTTGTTTCCCCATGTCTTTACTTCTTGTGAGATGATTCAGAGTCAGTCAGCAGAGATGGCTAAGAGTTCTTCTGTGGTAGTGTTCAAGAAGTTCTATGACTCCTCAGAGAATTACCTAGTTGGATTTGACTTCATTTTGAAATGGGTGGGGTAAGATGCACGACAAGAGAAGTTATTTCACCCAAAGTACAATGAAAACACTTGTGACCCCAGAATCTGAGAACACTTCCTGACAGCATGGAATTTTGTACCCTTGACGCAGTTTTTTTTTTAATTTGGGGATTAATGGTTTACAGTTGACAGTAAAACATAATAGTTTGTAAATGCATAACATTTCCAAGTGTTCCACATTACAATACAAGCCCCACTAGGTCTTCCTCTACCATCATGATCCAGGACCTGAACCCTCCCCTCCCACCCCACAAACATTTACTTTGGTGCAATACACTAACTCCAGCCCAAGTTCTGCTAAGTGTTTTCCCTTCTGATCGTGTTTTTCAACTTTGTCTATGAGTGAGATCATCCCACATTCACCCTTTTGCTTCTTACTTATCTCACTTAACATGATTTCTTCAAGCTCCACTTAGGATGGGGTGAAGAAGGTGAATTCACCATTTTTAATAGCTGAGTAGTATTCATATATATACCAGCTTACTCAGCCACTCATTTGTTGTTGGACACCTGGGTTGCCTCTAGGTTTTGGCTATTGCAAATTGTGCTGCCCTTGACACAGTCTTTATGCTCACCTGCTACGTCTTTACTCTGGTTCTTCAACAGCAAGATTGCTATCAGTGATCGCCCTTTATAGGACAAAAGAAAGAAAGAAAAAAAGCCTAAACTAAGTTAGATAAACCATACTTTTAGTTGTTTTTATTTTAGAAGACTTGCTCATTGATTTTTAGGTTTGTGTTGAATCTGAATAGTTTGCGGGAAGAAAAAATTTAATGGAGACATTGTTCAAGTTTACACATCATGTGTAAACACCCCCCAATGTATTGTTTTGATTACACACAGCATTCTATATTTTCTTGCTTCTAGTCTTTACTTTTGACATTTTAAGTGGTCATATCAAGATAAGATGAAATAACTCTTGCTTGAGCAAAAGATCTGAGAGAGAGCTGGCAAGCTAGCTCAGCTGGGCACCTGGAAGACTGCTTATTTTGCTGTGGGCTGAGCCTTGGTTGGAGCTCAGCTGCAAATGCATTGAGAGAAGATTCAGAGAAGATTCAGTGCTGTGGTCTCTCTCTCCCTCTCTCCTTCCCCCACCTATCTGAAAAAGCTGAAATACTATGAACAACAAGCAATTTTAAAAGGTTTTAATAAACATACAAATAGAATCTGTATTTCCACACCATATATATATATATATATATATATATATATTGTATCTTTTGTTCAAATATGTTGGATAGCATTCCAAAGTTTAAGGATAAGAAACAATGGAACTGTGCTTCTCAGATATCTAGATATGATGCAGCTATCAAGAACAATGAACCCACCTTCTCTGACCCATCTTGGACAGAGCTAGAAGGAATTATGTTAAGTGAACTAAGTCAGAAAGATAAAGATGAGTACGGGATGATCCCATTCATCAACAGAAGTTGACTAAGAAGATCTGAAAGGGAAACTAAAAGCAGGACCTGATCAAATTGTAAGTAGGGCACCAAAGTAAAAACCCTGTGGTGAGGGGTAGACATGCAGCTTCCTGGGTCAGTGGGGGGTGGGAGTGGGTGGGAGGGATGGGTCACAGTCTTTTGGTGGTGGGAATGGTGTTTATGTACACTCCTAGCAAAATGTAGACATATAAATCAGTAGTTAATTAATATGAGAGGGGGAAAATCAATTGTATGTCTCAAAGTTTTTCAAAACACAAACTGAATCTTTTCAATATATAGGCTGTGTATTTGATATGCGGACTCTCTCAAAAGCCTAGACCAGGTAGATTAGAAGCATCCAATAGCACAGCTATATACAAAATACTGGATACTGTACAGCAAACCCTAACAAAAGGACTTTTCAAAGTTAACCCAATTACCAAATAATGTGATGATAACATTAACTATCGATTGTCTTTTTGAACCCTAAGACAGCAGGAACCTCACATCTCCACTATAGAGCCCCTACTTCCCCCAGTCCTGGAACCCTTGGATAGGGCCCACTTTCCCGTATGCCTCTCCCAATCCATACCAAATAATATTGCATCCGCCGATCACAACCCAACCAACGCAACGATTGCCACCTCAACATGCTTCAGCTCAGACTGTGTCCAGAGACTTCACGTGTGGAATGACAACCCTTCAGCTTCATTACTCGAGTGAGACCTTTCCTTTTATAGTACACTCTAATTTCATCTCAGGTGGTTCACTTTCTAACAAACTCCCATAACCTAGATATACATCAGTTTCTGTGAGAGAGAGCTTATGTTTACACGTATCCATAAACTACTGCAAAATATATACCTGAAAGCAGAAGTACACTAGAGTTTGCAGTGAGTACCTCCCTAACACTTCCTTTCCACTATTCCAAGCTTTGGGTCCATGATTGCTCAACAAATTGTTTGGCTTCGCATGTTAACTCTCTTTTCAATCACCAGGTTCCAGATGCCACCAGGATGCTGGCCAGGCTTCCCTGGATTGAAGACCCCACCAATGTGTCCTGGAGCTCCGCTTCCCCAGAGACACATCCTACTAGGGAAAGAGAGAGGCAGACTGGGAGTATGGATCGACCAGTCAACGCCCATGTTCAGCGGGGAAGCAATTACAGAAGCCAGACCTTCTACATTCTGCAACCCACAATGACCCTGGGTCCATGCTCCCAGAGGGATAGAGAATGGGAAAGCTATCAGGGTAGGGGGTGGGTTATGGAGATTGGGTGGTGGGAATTGTGTGGAGTTGTACCCCTCCTACATTATGGTTTTGTTAATTAATCCTTTCTTAAATAAAAAATTAAAATTAAAAAAAAAGATATCTAGATATGTATAAACCAAGTCTCAGAACCTACATTTTTATGCCCCAGCATGATATGGAAGTAGCTGTGTCAACTTTAATACATCTAAGAGGACTAGATGTCAAAGAAAAGCAGCAGTAAATGGCTTTCTTATCCATGGCCAAGATAAAATGGCGGTTATGTATCATTGGCAGATACATAACCAGGGAGCCCTCCTGTTGTATGCTTTACATTGGGTTGTTCTAGATCACCCCCGCCAAGAGAATTGGATCAGTCCTGTTAGTTTCATGGGCCCGCTTGGCCCCGCCCCTAGGAACCCCGAAAGAGTTCCACAGTTTGAGAGTTGGAGAGTTGCAGAGTTAGAGAGTGCTGGCGCCGCTACCGCGAGAAAGAGGCAGCAGAGTTCTGTTTGGTGATTAGTTTGTCTTAGTTTATGAATCATTGTTCCTGAATAAAAAAATACAGCTTCCCTGCCCAGCCGTTGTCTCCGCGTCTCTGTTACCCGCCTGTGAGGCTAGCCCGGCCAGCTGGAGCTGCCGAATTTTAACAACAAATGGTGCCCACGTGGACCTGACCTGCGCATCTCTCAGATAAGTAAAGACAATTTGGCTACCTATGCACTATGACCTTCTCTTCTGCTTGTGAAGAGTTCTCCAAAGACCTCTGCTCTTTCTTCATGAGACTGTTTTGCTGTTTCTGGAACATTTATCTCTGGACCACTCTGTGGTTTCCACTCGCTCGGGCGAACTCAGAACAGCCAGCGGGAATAGCCAGCGGGCAAGAGTCGAGGCGCAGAGCTGCTGTTTCCACCTGGTTAAACAGCCAGCCAGCCGGCTGTGCCCAGACAACCCTGTGCACCATGCCCGCAGCCCCACAGCCCCGCAGCCCCGCAGCCCGCAAGAGGCTGACGCCAGCACACAGAAGCCCGATGCCAGCACGCAGGAGCCCGATGCCAACATGCTGGAGCCCGATGCCATCACGCAGGAGCCCAATGCCAACACACAAGAGCCCGATGCCACCACGCAGGAGCCCAATGCCAGCACGCAGGGCAGCCCACAGGAGCACTGCATGGCGCAGGGCACTGGACGTGTGATCCCTCCATGCTGCTCAGCCACTGCGAACAGGGAAGCAGACATAGCAGGGCCATGGGGCAGGGCCGCGGCGGCCCATCATGGCCACCACCCTTGGGCACCTAGGCCCATGCCTTCTACAAAGCTGGCCCGCCTGCCCTCTTGCTATAAATTCTGGAACCATTCTGGACCTCCCAGACCCCCGGGCTCCCTGCCGAAACTGGGCACACGAGATCTCCAGCTGCCGGTCCGGTCTGAAGGCAGACAAGCTGGAGTATGCAGAGATTTGTGCAGAGATCTCAACCTGCAATTCCTAGAAGTGAAGCTGCCCAAGAGACCACCACTGGACAACGCACCCCCCCAACAACTAAGACAGTACAGATTTAAATTCGTGTTTAAAATAACATGTCTTCGTAACAAAGGTTTCTCTCCTTGTGTATTAATGATCATGTTTATGTGTATGTTTGAAGTTTGGTAAACAGTAACTTTAAGGCTAAATTCTTAATAGTCAAAGTTAAATGAAAAAGGTTTTCAATGTAATTCTCATAAAGATAAAATTAACTTACATTTAAAGTCTGAGATAAAAATTAGTTAACAATCAATATATTTTAACTAAGTTGGTCTAAACAAAAGGCTAAATAGACTTGTTGATATGTAAAATTCTCCATTACCTTCTCTATTAGAAATGGTAGATCGCACAATGGCTATGCTAATTATTCTCATGCCTAAGGTTTCCTTTCCTACACACAACTAGGGTGTGACTCCATCTTGAATGGGTGTAACAAAAGGTTAAAAGACGTTGTTGATATGTAAAAGTCTCAAATTCCTTCTCTATTAGAAATATGCTAACAACAAGTTTTGTTTCATAGTAAGTAAATTGCAGCCAGCTGCCTTTGGGACTCTAGGCCATTCCCCGCCCCCATGCAAATGCCCGTCGAGGCAAATACGCCCCCCCAGAGGCAAGAAAGTACACCCCCCAGAGGCAAGAAATGTTTTTTTTTAAGCTGATAAAGTTTTGCCCACAGAGGCAAAAAAAAAGGCCCCCTCAGGCCTTCCCTTGGCAGCACACTGGTTCTTGTTACTTGCCTACATGTTTCTCCATGTTTGTGCCAGTTTCCTTTTTAAAAAATGCCTGTATGATAGAGGTTTCTGTTCACCCCACACCCTTGATACTGTAGTCATTTAGTTAAAAAGAAAAGGGGGAATTGTTGTATGCTTTG
The DNA here is from genome assembly GCF_950295315.1 of Erinaceus europaeus. Classification (NCBI taxonomy): domain Eukaryota; kingdom Metazoa; phylum Chordata; class Mammalia; order Eulipotyphla; family Erinaceidae; genus Erinaceus; species Erinaceus europaeus. The sequence continues at coordinate 39,370,546 of NC_080180.1, read as the reverse complement.
CATTGGGTTGTTCTAGATCACTCCCGCCAAGAGAATTGGATCAGTCCTGTTAGTTTCACGGGCCCGCTTGGCCCCGCCCCTAGGAACCCCGTGAGAGTTCCACAGTTCGAGAGTAGGAGAGTTGCAGAGTTAGAGAGTGCTGGCGCCGCTACCGCGAGAAAGAGGCAGCAGAGTTCTGTTTGGTGATTAGTTTGTCTTAGTTTATGAATCGTTGTTCCTGAATAAAGAAATACAGCTTCCCTGCCCAGCCGTATGTCTCTGGTCATCTCTGTTACCCGCCCGTGAAGCTAGCCCGGCCAGCTGGAGCCTCCGAATTTTAACAACACCCTCCCTTCCTAACCCTGTGTAATCACTGTCTCACTGTCTCTTACTTCCCATCACCACCCTCCTAAGCAAAAGGAAAGGAAGGTGAGATTCCATGGCCACTTCTTTTTATGCTACTCCAAGGAGTAGAGACATCCATTTAGAAATTAAATTCAGCAAGAAGAAATATATATATTGTGTGTGAGTTGAAACTGCCATGTACTACATGAAAGAAACTATTAGATGTGGGGCTGGGAGCCACTTACTTGGCAGCACAGAGACTTTACCACTTACCATGCTCAGGTACCCAGTTCCAGCTAATCCCCAAACATCGCATGGGAGTACTTGCATAAGGGAAGCTTCACAGGCTTGGAGCTGTGTTATGGTGTCTCTCTTCACTCACTCTCTCACCCTCCAGTTTAGAAAATAAGTAGATAGTTGTCCAGAAGGCAGTGCTGTGGGCAAAGTATTGGACTCTCAAGCATGAGGTCCAGAGTTTGATCCCAGGCAGCACATGTACCAGAGTGATGTCTGTTTTTTTCTCTCTCTCCTCCTATCTTTCTCATGAATAAATAAATAAAATCATAAATAAATAAGTAAATAAATAAGCAATAAAGTTATTCACCAGGAGTAGTAGAATATGGTAGGTATGAAGCACTAGTGAAAACAAAAAAAAAATGTACAGAACTTTAATCCTTGTTAATTTTGTTCCTTGGGAAAATTAATACCAGAAATAGTCTATGCCCTTAAATATGTGTTACAATTAGCAAACAGAATATAATGACAAGAAAAAAATATAAGGGAACCCATGCTATGTAACGTCTAAGAAACTCTGAGATGCAACTCACTCCTGTGAGCCTCCCTTAAGAAATATATGAACTTAATGTTCAAGTCTTCAGAACTATTGTGCTGTAAGTGCTTTCAAATCATGTATCTTCATTCACATTATTGGCCCCTTGAGTCTACTAAACACGTCAAATCTTCAAGTTGTCTTATAGCTACACTGACTCTTTAATATCTGCCAGATGGAGTGACTGTACACTAATGAATACAGAGCATTGTGGGGGAAAACGCTGGAGTGACAGGGCTAGGAAATTTGCCTCTCTGACTATGGTAGTTAGAGCAAGCCTTCCTTCAAAAGTCACTAACCTTAATGTGATACACTTAAATTTAAGTAGGAAGAAAAATCACAATGAGGTTTATAATTTGACATAATTCACAGAGGATCTTGACACTTCATGAAAGTCTAATACTGAATGTGAGCTATGTCAGCAAACATTAAATTAGAAATGTTATTAAACTAAACAAGCAGATGTGTGGAATAAATTATCTGATGCTTTTCTAGAATTCAGACAAAGATATCAGTAAAAAATGATGATATTGCTTGATGGAATCTACTAATTCTACCAAATAAAGTCACTCTGAAACAAGATGCTGATCTGAGAGCATGTTCGTTTCCTTTAGGACATCAACTCACTTGACTCTGCTTTCAAATCTCTGTGTCCTTAAGCTCCAAAAGACCACAACCAATTTTGCAAAAGGATCACAATACATTTCTACTGATATTTAAGAAAAAGCCAAGTATAATTTTTTCCTTCATTTTTATGAGTTACCCACTGTTGAACTGAGAATCTCACATAAATACATTTTTCATGGAGTCATCTCCCTGGCCCAGCATTTTTCTTTTCTTTTTTTTTTTAAGGTTTCTTTTTCACTTAAAAAAAATTATTTATTTGATAGAGAAAGCCAGAAATTGAGAAGAAGGGGGAGACAAATAGAGAAGGAGACAGACACCTGCAGCACTGCTTCACCGCTTGTGAAGCTTTCCCCCTGCAGGTGGGGACCAGGGGTTTGAACTGCTGAATAAACTGTAACATGTGCACTCAACCAGGTGTGCCACCACCTGTCCCCAGCCCAACATTTTTCTATTTTAAATATTTTTAATTAAGTTTTAATTATGTTTATGTATTGGGTAGAGACAGCTAGAAATTAAGAGGATAGGGGAAGATATGGAGAGAGAAAGATAGCTGCAGCTCTTCTTCACCACTCGCAAAACTTTCCCCCTGCAGTGAGGACTAGGGAAGAGAGGCCTCAAACCTGGGTTTGAGAACTATATTGTGTGCTCAACCAGGTGGGCCACCACTGGAGGCCCCCATTTTTCTATTTTCAAGATTTATTTTATTTACTATATTAAAGAAAGATGAAGTTATTAAAGAAATGGGGGGGGGGGAGAGAGAGAGAAAAGAGGAGAGAGGAGCCAGAGTGCTACTCTAGTACATGAAGTATCAGGGATCAAGATCAAATCTGGGAACCTGAGGCATACATATGCAATTTCACTTTTTTGGGTTTTTAGAATGATTAAAAAAAGACTAGTGAAAGACACAGAAAGAACAAAAAAAAGTGCTTCACGGACTGTGGGACTTCCCTTATTGCTCTCAAATCGAGAGCTTCATATGTGTGATTCCTGTGTTCTTCTTGAGCTGTCATTCCCAGTATAATTTTCAAAACTTATAACTACATGAAATGATCATACATCAAAAGAAATGTTAGAGAGAAAAAAATTCTAGTATATCTCACAGTTACATAAAATTCTGTGTCAGTTCTATTCCACTGGTCTGTGTGTCCCCTTTGTTTCCAGTACCAGGCTATTTTGGCTACAGTGGTCAGGAAGTTGTGGTGCATATACACAATGGTTTACTATGAAGTTGACAGAGCTGAAGAAATTTTTTTTTCTTCCTTTGCAATAGCATGGCTATACCTTGAAGGCATCATGTTGAGCGAGACAAGCCAGAAAGAGAAAACCTATTACTGAATGATCATGGTTATAGGTGAAATTTAAGAACAATTAACAGTAAGGGAAAACATAGAGTGAAACTTGGACTGGAAGCGGCATTTTGCACCAAAACAAAGGGATTCTGGGGGAAGGAAGGAAAAGTACAGGATGAAGGGACATTGGGATCCTATTGTGTCTCCTATGCACCAGTCAGGGGGAGGAGAAGGGCCATACCCATATGTTAAAGACTGTGCTGTAAACCAGGAAGCCCTAGTTAAAAAATCATTATCAATAAAACTCGATAGTCTGACAAACAGAAAATTATGCCTATATTGTCCAAAAAAGACTAATGTGGACATAAAAATGAAACTGAAGGAGTAAGCATGGAAATATACTAGAAATAACAGAACCATGTGCTTTTATCTAAGTACCTATTTATTTATTTCCTAGGACAGTGAAAAATAAAAACAGGAAAGGGAGATAAGAAGTGATACAGAAAAAGTGACACTTGCAACACTGCTTCACTTTCTGTGAAGCTTCCCTTTTGGAGGTGGGGACTGAGGGCTTGAACACGGTTCTTTGAGCATTGTACTGTGTGAGCTTAAGCAGGTGCACCACCAGCCTGCCCAAGAACCACGTGCTATAAGCATAGTTAAAGAATTACTATTTTACCATTTGCTCGGGTGGCAAGATTCTTAAATTTTGGGGTCCAGGTTGTGGCTCTCTCTCTCTCCCTCTCTATTTCTCTCTGTCTCTCACCTTCCACCAAAATGAAAGAAAAAGAAAAGAAATACAGCCATCTGGAACAGTGGAGTAGTACAGGCACCAAGTCTTAACAAAATACGCGACAGCAAAAATAAAATTTTCATTATTTTCAAGCAATAATTGTTAGAAACTCCCAGGTTCCATTGAATTCATAACCAATATTTCATTGTGTACAGATACACATAAACAATGTCCATATACACATAGAGAATATGTCCTTTTTATATACATACAAATAGTATGCATGTATATTTGTGTGTGTGTATTTGTGTGTATATAAAGTCTCCACAATGCAGTTGGGTGAGTGTTGTTGATATTATGATTTTCCGCATCTCTCTTTTTCAATTTTTTAAAATTTTCTTTATTTATTGGATAGAGACAGCCAGAAATCAAGAGGGAAAGGGAGTGATAGAGAAGGAGAGAAACAGAGAGACACCGCTTTACCACTCACAAAGCTTTCCCCCTGCAGATTAAGGACCGGGGGCTCAAACCTGGGTCCTTGTGCCTTGGTAAAATGTGCACAACCACCTGGCCTCTTTCTGCATCTCTCTTCATACCCCCATCTGTACTCTACTTTTCAGAAAGGGTCAATGATAATGCCACTCTTTTGGCAGAACCCTTCTGTGGACCCAGAGGAGAAGCTAGCAGATCTACAAATAAAATATTGTAAGTCAAATACCAATTTTTGGAACAAGAACATTGTGCACAGCATTTGCAAGCAGGAGGTTGTGTTAAAGGCTGTATAATTTACAAATGGCTGTGTGGGCATCACGGTTCTTACAAATCAATACACTATGATTTACACTCTTAATCCAATTATAAATGTCTTTAAAATAGTAGTAGCTCATGTGCTTCTGTTTTTCCCCTCTTTCCACAATCTATGTTTAGCATAAGAACATAGTAATCAACCAATAAGTAGTTGTAAAACTGAACCAAGTTCAGCAAAATGAGATAAAATTTCTGGCGTTCCCAAAGACATTAAGGGAAAACAATATTAAGCTAGACAATTGGATGAGAAGGGAAATTGCTGGGTAAACCAGATAATTATTAGTAAATCTTGGCTTTCCCTACCACCACCAAATTTATCACTGGGCCTCTAACTGCACAACTCCACAGCTCGTGGCAGTCATGTTTTCTCTTTCATTTACTTAAAGAGAGTGAGAAACATAGAGGTAGGGAGGGAAAGAGAGATGGAGAGAAAAGGGGAGACGACACAATAGCACCACTCTACTGCTTATGAAGAAACCTCTTAGAATCGCCCCCATGTGGTGACCTGGTGCTTAGGCCCAGATCCTCACACATAATGACACGTCCTCTACCAGGTGAGCCACTTGCTGGCCCCAGTCCTTCGCTTTGTTAATATCATAATAATTAAGAAACACATGAGAATAGCCAAGAATAGCAAGAATAGACAAGAATAGCAAGAATAGACAATTATGCAAATCTACTATCCATGTATATTCTAGTGGTAGCTAGAGGAGAAAGGGAAGTAGAGCAGCCACCAAGTTCCAGATGCCATCAGGATGCCGGCCAGGCTTCCCTGGACTGAAGACCCCACCAATGTGTCCTAGAGCTCCGCTTCCCCAGAGACCCACCCTTCTAGGGAAAGAGAGAGGCAGACTGGGAGTATGGACCAACCAGTAAACGCCCATGTTCAGCAGGGAAGCAATTACAGAAGCCAGACCTTTCACCTTCTGCAACCCACAATGACCCTGGGTCCATTCTCTCAGAGGGATAGAGAATGGGAAAGCTATCAGGGGAGGGGATGGGATATGGAGATTGGGTGGTGGGAATTGTGTGGAGTTGTACCCTTCCTACTCTATGGTTTTGTTAATTTATCCTTTCTTAAATAAAAAATAAATTGAAAAAATTGAAAAAATAAAAAAAGAAATACTTGGCACATTGCTCTTTTGCCAATAGCTCACATTTCTCTTACCCATAATAAGGTATGCAGCCAAACCCACCCAATTCAAGGATTCTTTTTCATGTGACATACTTTTTGTTATTCAAAGAAATAAACACTAAAAATAATATTCCTTTTAAATCATTTTGGAAGCCAATACAAAAAAGAAAATATGACTTTTATTGAATTACTAAAAGAAGAAAGTTTCATACTCTGGTTTCTCTTCAGATCACATAAATCTTCCAGCTTTTACTAAAAAAGGAAGTATCTTGATAAAGAACATTTGACTCACAAAACCATTAAAACCATTGTTTATGAAAATCTGATTTGTCTTCAGCAGATAAGTCACTTTACTTAAAGTGAATATATGGGAGCTGGGTGGTGGGTTAAGTGCATGTGGCACTAAGTGCAAGAACCAGCATAAGGATCCCAGTTCAAGTCCCTGGCTCCCCACCTGCAGGGGGTTTGCTTCACAGGTGGTGAAGCAGCTCTACAGGTGTCTATCTTTCTCTCACTCTCTCTGTCTTCCCCTCCTTTCTTGATTTCTCTTTGTCCTATCCAACAACGACAGCAATAACAACAAACAAGGATAAACAACAAGGGCAACAAAAAGGGAAAAAAAATTTTAAAGTGGGCATACATTTATTATCCTGTGGAGTTTAATCCTTTTTATGTATAATTTTCTTTAAGAAAACTATATTAAATAAATATATAAACTACTTACAGCTGATTTTTAATATTCTTTTAAAAATAAAAAACAGTCATAAGGAAACATAAAGAGACAGTCAAATAAGACTATTGGAAATCTCTATATAATTTATCACACAGACTTCAGAGATTTTTTTTAATTTTCTTCTTCATTTAGAAATGCGATGGCTGGGATCTGGCAGTAGCGCAGAGGGTTAAGCGCATGTGGCGCAAAGCGCAAGGACCAGAATAGGGATCCTGGTTTGGGCCCCAGGCTCCCAACCTGCACAGGGGGTCGCTTCACAGGTGGTGAAGCAGGTCTGCATGTGTCTGTCTTTCTCTCCCCCTCTCTGTCTCCCCTTCCTCTCTCCATTTCTTTCTGTCCTATCCAATAACAACAGTATCAATAACAACAATAACAATAACAACAAGAAAAGCAACAAAGGCAACAAAAATGGGGGAGGGAATGCCTCCAGGAGCAGTGGATTCACAGTGCTGGCACCCCGGAGGCAAAAAAAAAAAAAAAAGAAATGTGTTGGTTTACATTAAAAACTGAAACATACTCTCATTTTGAAGACCTAGCTCTAAGATTATGTACTCAAATGAGCCCCTAAGCCCATCAAATGTAGGCTCAGCAAAACAGCTGTCCTAGGTCATCAAAGTATTGTACATAACTTGGTATTGTGGTGCCTCTCCCTCTCTTTCTATCTGAAAAAAGTCAGCTCAGAGTAGTGAAATTTCAGCAGGAACCACAAAAATATCAAATGTACCACTCAAAACACTTCCCTTACGGTCCTTTGTCTTAGAATTCATCTTAAAGAATTCCCAAGCTAAAGAAATGATGAAGCTATTCCAGAAACATTATAAAAATTGCATTTATCTCCAGAGACCCTAAAAATACAAACACACAAAACAATTGTACAATTGTTCTTTATCATTTATTTACAGTGCTAGCAGATGAATGCTGATGAAACAGGAATAAGATCCATAATGACCATATAAGGCTTTGTTTTCTCTATGCAAAGCAAAAGCCCAATATTATTTTCAACAGATTATACTCTACACTGAATTGCAAACAGACGTATACTGAACTACTAGTATGGAAACAACTGCCCATAGCACTGTCTCTTAAACTTGTAGCCACTCTCCAGAGTAACCCTGGGGCAGAAGATGAATCTCAGTTAGAGACTCTTTTTAACATTGTGATTTAATATGAAAGTGAAGTTAAACATCAGTCAGGATTTTTTTTTTTTTGGAATATCACCATCATAATCTTCCCACCATGTATAAATTTTAAAAGAATCCATTTTAAAGGATTATTCATTATTCGATGAACAGTAATACAAAGAAACCTTTCCATTGACCATCTGTCCAAGCCTTAGGGTTAAATTTTGAGACATCTGAAAGGAGATCCATGTATTTAGTTCTTAGTTGCTATGGAACTAAGGAAAAACAAATGTGGTTCCAAATATCATCTTGAGTCACATTGACATTAGTGATTAAATTTTTAGTGTGAACATGTTTTCATAATCTAATTAGATATATTTTTAAAATGATTAATCAAAGAGGAGGAGGGAGAAGGAGAACCAGAGAATTACTCTGGCACATGTGATCCAAGAATCAATCTGGAGGTTTCATACTTCATAATCTGGTGTTTTACCCACTGCACCACCTCTCACACGACAAGGATGAAATTTCTTAAGCATGTGTGATTCTGTTTAAGAAAAATCTATTGTCTGAAAATTATTGGTGCAAAGTGAGTTTCAAATAAGAATACATTCGCATGGAAGCCAGGAATCACATTCTAACAATGTTTATGCAGTACATAATAAACACAGCAGTTAAAATGATTAAATATATCAAGAAGTTATTCCTGGGATTTAAAAAAAAAAAGATCCTCATGGCTTTTTCATTAATGCTTCGAACAAAGATCTTCTAACCTTTTATTTGGGACTGGTTGTTTAGCAGGCTAAATCCTTGGTAAGGCAAAACCATGTTATACAGAAATATGAGAGGGAGTCAGGCGGTAGCACAGCGGGTTAAGCGCAGGTGGCGCAAAGCGCAAGGACCAGCGTCAGGATCCAGGTTCGAGCCCCCGGCTCCCCACCTGCAGGGGAATCGCTTCACAGGCGGTGAAGCAGGTCTGCAGGTGTCTGTCTTTCTCTTCCCCTCCTCTCTTCATTTCTCTCTGTCCTATCCAACAACAATGACATCAACAATAACTACAACAACAACAAAAAAAGGGCAACAAAAAGGGAATAAATAAATATTTTTTTTTAAATATGAGAATAAAGGACAAGACGGACCCAACAGAATAGTGACATGGGGGGCTTAGTGGTGGTGCACCTGCTTGAGAGCACATATTACCATGCACAAAAACCTGGGTTCAAGTCCCCAACCCCCACCTATAAGGGGGGGAAACATCACTAGAGTGGAAATGGTGTTGCAGGTACCTTTATTTCTCTCTCTCCCTCCTCTATCTAACCTTCTCCTTTTGATTTATCTCTGTCTAAATACATGTATTTTGAAAAAGAATAGTGAGACAGGTATGGTCTCCATCAGACCTCGAGCTTCCTCTTTCTCATGTCCTTCTTCCCTTAGTTACAATATCACCAGCTTTAAGTAGCCCTTAAGCTTAATGAGTTTCCTCTCCTGATCAAGTATATTACACAAGAAAACAAAACACTGAATAACTGGATGCATCATCTTCCCAAAATACTCCTCTTTGTGAACTGCCTAACTCAGTGAATACAAATTAATTATCTCCAGCCATCTATAACAGTGACATGAGAAGGATTTTATGCTTTCTCCTCTCCCACATTGAATAAGCTATTAAGACTTGGCATATTTGTTTGTCATCAATGACTCCCTATTCCACCACTTCTGTCTACCTATTAATTTGTCCTATTATCTCTGATTTTCCTTACCTTTATCCTAATAGAACATACCTTTTGCTGGGAGTATGGATTGACCTATCAACACCCATGTTCAGTGGGGAAGCAATTACAGAAGCCAGACCTTCCACCTTCTACACCCCATAATGATCCTGGGTCTATACTCCCAGAGGGTTAAAGAACAGGAAAGCTATCAGGGAGGGAATGGGGTACAGAGTTCTGGTGGTGGGAATTGTGTGGAGCTGTACCCCTCTTATCCTATGGTTCTGTCAATGTTTCCACTTTATAAATAAATAACAATAATAAAAAAGAACATGCCTTTCACCCTCAATGATATGCATGTAACCCATTGTCTATTCAGTTGCTGGTGGTGGGGGAGGGGGAACTTCAGCAAAGGAATCAGACCCCACAGTCCTCTGCTTAAAGTCCTTGATTGATTCAAAGATACATTTCTTTAGATTAAATTCTATAAAGCATGCTTCCTTTATGTTCATTCAACATGTTCTGTTAGCTGTCTTCTTTGTTTCACTGGTATAACCCGGGTTTGTATCAAAATAAATAATTTCTTGAGAAAGTCATACCCTTTGCCTAATCTTGTATGAGACTTAAAGGAATTATGTTAAATGGGATAAGCCAAAAAGAACAAGACATCACTTATAGGCAGAATTTAAGGAAATAAGGACAGATAAGAAAAGATAACATGGGAGTCCGCAGTGGCACAGCGGGCTAAGTGCACGTGGCCCAAAGCACAAGGACAGCATAAGGATCCTGGTTCGAGCCCCTGGCTCCCCACCTGCAGGGGAGTCACTTCACAAGTGGTGAAGCAGGTCTGCAGGTGTCTGTCTTTCTCTCCAGCTCTCTATCTTCCCCTCCTCTTTCCATTTCTCTCTGTCCTATCCAACAACAATGACATCAATAACCACAACAATGTTAAACAACAAGGGCAACAAAAGGGAAAATAAGTAAATAAATATTTAAAAAATCTTTTAGGGAGTCAGGCAGTAGCACAGTGGGTTAAGTGCATGTGACACAAAGTGCAAGGACTAGCTTAAGTAAGGCCTAAGGATCCTGGTTCGAGCCCCAGGCTCCCCAACTGCAGGGGAGTCGCTTCACAGGTGATGAAGCAGGTCTGCAGGTGTCTTTCTCTCCCCCTCTCTGTCTTCCCCTCCTCTCTCCATTTCTTTCTGTCCTAGCCAACGACGACATCAATAACAACAACAATAATAACTACAACAATAAAAAGACAACAAGAGCAACAGAAGGGAAAATAAATAAATAAAATTAAAGAAAAAAATCATTTAAAAAGAAAAGACAACATAAAACTCCAACACATTACAGATGTTTATATATCACTGTGTTTATTTATAATGCAAAGCCTTTAATTCTAAAAGAATTCCCTTAGGTCCCTTTTTTCTTTACTGAACCAATGAAATGTTGGAAAATGTGTTTTGATTGTTTGCACTAAAAACTCTTATCTGTAATAGTGACAGTCTAACGACTTTAAGAGTTATTTTAAAAGTCACGCTCAAAGTAAATATCAAATACTGTACAAGGATGAAACACAGAAAAGCCATTCAGAAACTAAGGATGGCAGAAAGCTGAGGGAGTTGGTCAAACTACATTTCACGCACTAAGCAGCAAGATTTTCCATGCTCCATAAAACGCTCAGATATCATTAAAACCAAGTCAACATGCCACTAAGAGCATCTTTAGTCAACTTTATCTTTCTTCTATACTGGGTTAATTTAACCTAAGGAAAAAAAATCCACAGATCTTTAACTTTCAATTACAATGTTGTCTTGTGAAAAATATAGTGGCAAGGCAAAAATCTCATTAACATCTTGATACAATAGTTAGCAACCCACTGGAGAAGCATGGGAGCTGTATGAAAACTTCACACATCGGGAGTCAGGTGGGAGTGCAGCGGGTTAAGCGCATGAGGCACGAAGCGCAAGGACCAGCTTAAGAATCCCGGTTTGAGCCCCTGGCTCTCCACCTGCAAGGGAGTCACTTCACAGGCAGTGAAACAGGTCTGCAGGTGTCTATCTTTCTCTCCCCCTCTGTCTTCCCTTCCTCTCTCCATTTCTCTCTGTCCTATCCAACAACAACAACAACAATAATAACTACAATAATAAAAAAAGAAAGAAAACTTCACACATCACTGGGGAGTGTTGAGATTAAAATTCTCGAATTCTCCAATGTAAAAGTCACTTCAATACATAAAATTAGGTTCCATGCCATTAGGATCCAGTCAATTATAGTATCATAAGGAAGGAAGAAGGGACAAATCAAAGGATCATTGTCAGCTTGCAGGAAGGAATGACGAAAACACGAAAAACAAATTGATTCAGACTCAGTAAAATTGTCCACTTTTCAGGACTTGCTCTAGTTATCTGAGGTCAGCTACTGACTTGCACCATAAAGCTAAAGGCTTTTAGTGAGCTCAAGAAATCTTATTATCAGAAAGCTATGAGGAAGGTGCACTGGGAGTGATTATAAAGCTGCTGTTTATATAAACTATTAAATAAACTAGTTCCTCTATGTTGATAATAAACCCTTTGAAATACAAGATGTCAAAAAGCTCAGATAAACAGCACTCTTATTTCAGAGGCAAGTAACTGAGATTACAGTGGCTAAACTAACATGAAGTGTAGAGTAACGAATGTAAGTTCAATAACCCAATAACCAGAAGGGCTGAATTTCTTTTTTTTTTTTAATTTTTTATTTAAGAAAGGATTAGTGAACAAAAACATAAGGTAGGAGGGGTACAACTCCACACAATTCCCACCACCCAATCCCCATAACCCACCCCCTCCCATGGTAGCTTTCCCATTCTCTATGTAGCTTCCTGGGCCAGTGGGGGGTGGAAGTGGGTGGGAGGGATGGATCACAGTCCTTTGGTGGTGGGAATGGTGTTTATGTACACTCCTAGCAAAATGTAGACATATAAATCAGTAGTTAATTAATATGAGAGGGGGAAAATCAATTGTATGTCTCAAAGTTTCTCAAAAGACAAACTGAATCTTTTTAATATATAGGCTATGTATTTGATATGCGGACTCTCTCAAAAGCCTAGACCAAGTAGATTAGAAGCATCCAATAGCACAGCTATATACAAGATACTGGGTACTGTACAGCAAACCATAACAAAGGGACTTTTCAAAGTTAACACAATTAACAAATAATGTGATGATAATATTAACTATCGATTGTCTTTTTGAACTCTAAGACAGCAGGAACCTCACATCTTCACTATAGAGCCCCTACTTCCCCCACTCCTGGAACCCTTGGATAGGGCCCACTTTCCCGTATGCCTCTCCCAATCCAAACCAAATAATATTGCATCCGCCGATCACAACCTAACCAACGCAACGATTGCCACCTCAACATGCTTCAGCTCAGACTGTGTCCAGAGACTTCACGTGTGGAATGACAACCCTTCAGCTTCATTACTCGGGTGAGACCTTTCCTTTTATAGTACACTCTAATTTCATCTCAGGTAGTTCACTTTCTAACAAAGTCCCATAACCTAGATATACACCAGTTTCTGTGAGAGAGAGCTTATGTGCACACGTATCCATAAACTACTGCAAAATATATACCTGAAAGCAGAAGTACACTAGAGTTTGCAGTGAGTACCTCCCTAACACTTCCTCTCCACTATTCCAAGCTTGGGATCCATGATTGCTCAACAAATTGTTTGGCTTCATATGTTAACTCTCTTTTCAATCACCAGGTTCCAAATGCCACCAGGATGCTGGCTAGGCTTCCCTGGACTGAATTTCTTTAAACATAGCACTTTCCTTTCCCACTGCACTGCCTTGAGAAAATTATTTAATCTATGACTCAATCCCCTAATCTACAAACTAGAAGTGGTAGCAAAACTCATCTTGATGGACTGCTGGATAGACTCTATGAGCTAATATATATGCAGGGGTCAGATAAGTACCTGGGCTTTAGTACCTGAATACTCAGTGTTAAAGTAACGTTAAAGTAACGTGGGTCTCCCAGCACTAGAATGCTATATGTTAGAGGAACCATAACTTCAGGTGTGTGATGGGGTGGGTGGCGGGAGGAGGAGAATTTTGGTGGAAAACGAGACCAAAAAGGTCACACTATGAAGTACTGTTATGTATTTATTTGCCAACTTTCAGCACAGTGCTTATGAAGTGCATGTTCCATGTGTAAGTATAAAGAATGTCCAATTGTTATTAAATCAACTCAGCTGTAATCAACTACTTGTTTAGAACAATGCAAGTCTTCTATTTCAATTGACTCATATATATGGGGCAACCATTTTATATGAGGATAAATAAGGGAAGATGGAAAAAGGAACATAAGGGCTGTTTTATTCTAATACTAGTACTGAAGGTATTTTTTAAATAACAAAGACCTAACGATAAGAAAAAAAAACCAGAATCTGTCCAAATTTCTTTTGCATTCTGGTGTCTTGCCTATGTGTAGTTTCACCTCTCATGATTGTTTTTTCTGCATTCATATGGAGAAAGTGAACATCAGAAAAAAAGAGAAGCAAAGGCATCAAAGCCTTGGAGCTTTGCCCAGTGCCATCCCAGCATGTGGCATGCCAGGCCTTAATCCCAGGCTCATGGCAGGCAAACTCTCTATTACCAGTTCCTTACTGTTCCTAAAGATTTATTTTATCTAGCTATTTTTAGTTTTATTTATGCTATCTATTCAAGATAGATACAGAGAGGAATTGAGAGGGAAGGGGAACAGAGAGGCACCTGCAGTACTGTTTAACCACTCAGGCAGCTTTCCACTGCCAGTGAGGATCAGGGGCTTGAACCCTGGCCTTTGTGCACTATAATGTGTGTGCTCAACCAGGTGAACCACCACCCAACCGCTTATCTATTTATTTTGATTACATATGAGAGTGCTTCACACTAGACAGAGAAAGGGAAAGAAAGAGAAGTGAGTCAGAGCTCCACTCTGCTCTTTGTAAGTGGTTCCAGGAATAGCATGTGGGAGCTCAATATAACAGTTTGGTGCTCTATCACCTGAGATATTTCCCCACCAGGTAAAATAATTTTTGCATATCGAAGTTTACAATTCTCATCTGCTAAGGCAACAATAGCCCAAATAAAAGTTTCAAGGAGGAGCCGGGGGCTGTGCTTCGGTATGAGAAACATATTTCAAAGCACAAGGATCCAGGTTTAAATTCTCAGTCCCAACCAGCAGAGGGGAAGCTTCACAAGCAGTGAAGCAGTGTTCTATCATTCAACCATCTACCTATCTATCTATCTATCTATCTATCTATCTATCTATCTACCTATCCATCTATCCATCTATCTATCATTCAGCCATCAATCATTCAAACATTGATCTACCTATCATTCAACCATCTATCTGTCTATCTATATATCTGTCTATCTATCTATCTATCATCTATCTATCTAATTTACCTCTATCTCCCACTTCCTTCAGTTTCTCTCAGTCTCTATTCAATAATCAATAGAGTCTATTTTTAAAAAGTTGCAAAGAGTGGTAAAACATAACTGTTAGAGACTTTTTTTGGAAAAAGACTTCTTTGATGCTAAAATTTAACTTGATAAATATTAATTTCTATTAAAAAAGTAAAATAACTTCTATTCCAAAATAACAACTAGTTTCACCCTTAGCCTCATTGTATGGAAGTTATTATTAACTCTTTTGCTTGATTTTCTATTGTCGGTGAGTCTGTTTGCTCTCTTCTACTTAGTGAACAACTGCATTCTGCTGTATGATGCAGTAAAACCCCAAACAACAACTACTTAAGCAACATATAACTTTTTTCCCCGTACATTAAATCAGTTACGGGCTGAAGATAGCTAACCTAGTCTGGGCTTAAACCTAGCACCACATGGGAATACTACAGTCCCTGGAGAAACTCTAATACTATAGTGTCTCTTCCTCCCTCTGTCTCTTTCTCTCTCTTCCCCTCTATCTTTAAACACACACACACACATACACAATAATAAATTAAATTAAATTAATGAAAAAAGGGGCCAACCAGTGGCACACCAGGTTTAGCACACATAGTACGAAGCGTAAGCCTCAAGATTCTGGTTCAAGCCCCTGGTTTCCCACTTGCAGGGAGATCACTTCACAAATGGTGAAGCAAGTCCACGGGTGTCTATTTCTCTCTCCCTATCTTCCCCTCCCCTCTCAATGTGTCTCTGTCCTATCAGGAAAAAAAAATGGCCACAGGGGCAGACCAGACTCCTTCCACTCCACCTCAGAGCCACCCATGGAAAATGACTCTCTTGTTCCTGCTTCAGGTTGTCTATTAGACCTTGCAGTCATCATATTATGCACTATCCAGCCAGGACTACACTGCTCTGGGTCAATATTTTCCAGGTAGAGACAGAGACAAAAAGAAAAGAGAGAGAGAAGGAAAGATTCCATCACAACACTGAAGCACTGACTAGGCTCAAATCTGAGTCATATGACAAAGCTGGTACACTATTCACATGAGCTACATTGCCAATCTAATACCCCCCTTATTTATTTCTTTATTGGGGGATTAATGTTTAACAGTCAGCAGTAAATACAATAGTTTGTACATACATGATATTTCTCAGTTTTCCAACAATACAACCTCCAGCTAGGTCCTTTGCCATCCTATTCCAG
This sequence comes from Erinaceus europaeus, assembly GCF_950295315.1. Lineage (NCBI taxonomy): Eukaryota > Metazoa > Chordata > Mammalia > Eulipotyphla > Erinaceidae > Erinaceus > Erinaceus europaeus. The sequence goes on along the minus strand of NC_080180.1, from coordinate 39,354,591 downwards.
CATCTGAACTCTCCCTCCCCTCACCCACCCCAGAGTCTTTTACTTTCGTGCAATACATTAACTCCAGTCCAAGTTCTGCTTAGTGTTTTCCCTTCTGATGTTGTTTTTCAACTTCTGCCTATGGGTGAAATAATCCCATATTCATCTTTCTGTTTCTGATTTATTTCACTTAACATAATTTTTTCAAGCTCCATCCAAAATGGGCTGAAAATGGTGAAATCACCATTTTTAATAGCTGAGTAGTATTCCATTGTGTAGATATACCACACTTGCTCAGCTACTCATCTATTGTTGGACACCTGGGTTGTTTCCAGGTTTTGGCTATTATAAATTGTGCTGCTATGAACATAGGTAAAATACCCCCCTTTTTTAATGTGACTCCACAAAAACCTTATACATCTGAATTCATTTCATTGACAGTAACTGAGTTCCTTAGCCATACTTATCAACAACCAGTGCTATAAATAGTCATTTCAACTGCCCTGTTCTCAAGAAAGGATAGTGACAGGGCCAGGGCTTGACACACCTGGTAAAGAACACATTTTACAGTGAACAAGGACTCAAGTTCAAGCCCCTGTTCACCACCTGCAAACGAGAGGAGTGCTGAGGTATCTCTTTCTCACTCCCTCTCTATCTCCCATCATCTCTCTCAGTTTCTGTCTGTATCCAAAATAGATAAATAAAAGTTAAAAAGAAGAAGAAGAAGAAAGTAAAGAAAAACTGGACTACAGCCAGCACACTGCCTCAGAAATAAAATAAAATCATATAGAATACTAGAATCTATTAAAGATATAGGCACAGTTATGGTTTGATTGATTGTCACTCAGTGGGGAAACTTCAGACCAAAGGATAAGTAATTCTACAGAAGCCATGAGTTGGTGGGAGATACAGATCAAGTGAATTTTGTGTTGATCATTTGCATTTTGCTGGTGAAACATTAAAAATAAGGCTAGAAATGATTTTCAGGAGCAACTAATTAGCCTTAATACCCAGGTGATAAACATCCAGAAGATAGCTACTACTGACAAGAGAGAAATGTTACTTCACTTTTAACTCCAGGGAAGAGTGAAAATTCAGGGTAGTATAGGTTACAGGTATAAAACTCAGAAGCCTAGTGACATGACTTATGATGTTTCCTCTTTTATTACAAAATAAAGTTGAACAAGTTATCAATATTTGACCTCATTTTTCCTCATCTACAGCAATGAGGAAGTAAAAAAAGAACTACTTCCTAGAACCTGTATAAGGATTATATAAGTTTATAGATGTGAAACATTAATAAACAATGTCTCGTGCCAGAGAACTGCTCACAAAAAAAAAAGTTAGCTCTTGTCAACTGGAGATAAGCTATTTGTAGAAAAGAACAGGGCACACTTTAACCCTCAATCAAGTAGATGATGGCTCAAAAGCAGAAACCACAGTCTGGGGTTTAATTGGAGGGATTTATTCAGTCTGAAATTGATTTTTCCTTCTGATGAACACGATACTGTAAAGATCTTCATAACACGACACTGTAAAGATCTTCATACTGACAAATTGTTATAAAACGTTTTTATATAGAAAAACGATTATTTATTTGTTTTTAATTGTTACAAGGTTGAATGTATAGTCCCAAACCATACCTAAACCAAAGTTCTATATCCCCATCCTCCCAAAGATAAGCATCAGAGTTCTCATAGGTCTTACAGTTTGCTTATGTCTGTTTTCTTTGGACTTTTTTTAGCAAGTTCATGTAAATTGGAACTCTAGATTCCACATATGAGCGAAACCATCTGGTATTTGTCTTTCATCTCTTTATTTATTTCTCTAAGCATAACCACTCACCTCTAGTTCCATCCATTTTGTCCCAGGGGACACAATATTATCTTTTTGATTGCAGAGTAGTATTCCATGGAATATATATCCTATAACTTCCTTTTACAGTTTTTATTATTGTTGTTGTTGACCAGAGCACTACTCCTCTGTGACTTATGGTGGCGTGAGATATTGAACCTGAGAGCTCAGAGCCTCAGAAATAAAGAGTCTTGGGGGTCAGGCAGTAGCACATCAGGTTAAACACGTGGCACAAAGCATAAGGACCAGCACAGGAATCCCGGTTCCAGCCCCTAGCTCCCCACCTACAGGGGAGTCGCTTCACAGGCGTTGAAGTAGGTCTGAAGGTGTCTGTCTTTCTCTCCTCCTCTCTGTCTTCCCCTACTCTCTCCATTTCTCTCTGTCCCATCCAACAATGAAGGACATCAGCAACAAAAATAATAACCACAACAAGGCTACAACAAGAAGGGCAACAAAAGAGGGAAAAATGGCCTCCAGGAGCAGTGGATTCATGGTGCAGGCACTGAGCCCCAGCAATAACCCTGGAGGCAAAAATAAAGAAGAAAAGAAAAGAAATGAGAGTCTTTTTGCATAACAGTTATGATTTCTCCCCTGCCCATATCCCATTACTTCCTTAGCCAGTCATCTGATGATGGGCATTTAGGCTGCTTCCACTCTTTAGCAATTGTAAATCATGTAAGTGAAATGACTAGATATTTTATGGAAGGTTGGAAGGTGGGAGCAATAGATGTCAATGAGTGAGGACTGGAGAGAGTGAGAGAGAGAGAGAGAGAGAGAGAGACAGAGACAGAGACAGAGAGAGAGGATGACAGGACAAAAGTGACATTCATGGAGTCAGCGGTAGCACAGCGGGTTAAGCGCACGCGGAAGCAAGGACCTTGCACATAAAGCACAAGGACCAGCATAAGGATCCTGAATCGAGCCCCGGTTCCCACCTGCAGGGGAGTAGCTTCACAAGCGGTGAAGCAGGTCTGCAGGTGTCTATCTTTCTCTGCCCCTCTCTGTCTTCCCCTCCTCTCTCCATTTCTCTCTGTCCTATCCAACAAAGACATCAATAACAACAATAATAACTACAACAATAAAACAACAAGGGCAACAAAAGGGAATAAATAAATAATTTCTTAAAAAACGGCATTCATTTTTAGAATGTGGCAAATACAGAGGCGTTTGTCTCAAAATTCACACAGTGAGCCTTAAGGATAGTTGACTTTCTATAGAAATGTATTTGAATGGAGTCAGGAGGTAGCACAGTGGGTTAAGGGCATGTGAGCAAACCTCAATGACCTGCATAAGAAGCCCGGTTGGAGCCCTGGGCTCCCCAACTGCAGAGGAGTCGCTTCACAAGCGGTGAAGCAGGTTTGCAGGTATCGATCTTTCTCTCCCCCCTGTCTTCCCCTCCTCTCTCGATTCCTCTCTGTCCTATCCCACAACATCAATAAAAGTAATAATAATAACTACAACAATAAAACAAGGGCAACAAAAGGGTATAAATAAATTTTAAAAATTAAAAAAACAAGTAAATAAAATATTTTTAAAAGAAATGTATTTGAAGAGTACTGCGCTGGTGTAGTGATTCTGCCCATGGACTCTGAGGCAGACAGAAATGTATTTGAATGGTAACGTTTAAAGTATAGCCCAGGAGTACTTTCATTGCAGATTGTATGCCGCTATTACTAAGTGCCCTAGAGCAGGATGGGTTGTGTATAAAGTAACAAAGACCAAGTTGTAAGATCCTGCACAGTGTAGCTTTGAAATCACTGACCTATTATTTCCTTTAGCCATGAAAGTACTTTTAATAGAAACAATTGAGATTTACTACCAGTACTCCAACTAAGCTCTTTGTAATGTATGTGCATATGAAAATACATATGCTTTCTTTTTTAAAATCCATTATATCATCCTAAGGTCTTCCTGTGATGGTTTGGTTGTAGCATGCTGTTTAAGGCCAGATGCTTGAATTGGGTAGACTCCAAGGGGCAATGACACTTTCCTGGTGCCCAGAGTGAACAAACTAGAAAAGCAGTTGCCTTTGCCTGGCTGATTCCCTGCACAAATTACAGTGTACAATATTTCTTCTTTGGAAACGTGAGAAAAAAATGCTTGACTAAATGATATTCCATTCTAATAAACCCATGTGTGATAGGTATGTCTTAAAATTGTCTTTGATAAAGCTGTTTGATATTTACTTAAGAACATTACAGAAATCCTGTCTTTAAAGGACCCTCTCGCCTCTTCAGTTCAGATGATTTATTTGAAGGAGAAAACAAAGACATAGATGATCTTTGTGAATGACTTCCAGCTTGGGGCTATAGCTGGGTTATGTTTATACCACAGAATTAAAATAACAAGGCAGTGCATAAAATAGTAAGCATGCTTTTAAATAATCACTGCAAATAACAAAAAAGAGAGTATTTTAAAGAAACCCTCAGTAGTTAAAGTCAGAATTTTCTAGACATTTTAAGACTGAGACATGTAATATCTTATGCTTATGATAATATAAATCACCAATCATAACTTGTTTTTTCAATACAACAAATCATCATTAACATCTGCATCATGTCAGGTATGCTTTTAGATGGACAAATCCTAGAAACCAGAAGAACACTATTATTTCTGCATTCTGTGTACATAATTTGTCTAGGAATCATTTTTTTCTTACTTCCAGGGTTATTGCTGGGGCTCAGTACCTACACTACAAACCCACTGCTCCTGGAGGTCATTTTTCCTTTTTGTTGCCCTTCTTTATTGCTTTTGTTGTTGATGTTATTGTTGTTGGATAGAGAGGAATTGAGAGAGGAGGGGATGACAGAGAGTGGGAGAGAAAGGTAGATACCTGCAGACCTGCTTCACTGTTTGTGAAGCTATCCCCCCTGCAGTTGGGGAGCTGGCGGCTTGTACTGGGATCCTTATGCTGGTCCTTCAAATTGCACCATGTGCACTTAAACTGCTGTGCTACTACCCGCCCCCCATAAAAATTTTTTAATGAATTAGACTTCATTCATTAGGGAATTAATTCCCAATGCTAGCTCCCAAGGCAAATATTTCTATCCAAGATATCTTGTAAGAAAAAAAGCCTAGCAGAACGTTACAAACAGTTACGGCTTCTTGAATGATGAGAAGTACTTGATAAGATAAATTCTTTCTTATAACAATGAAGTAACAATAATCACACAACTCTGAAAAGAGCAGGTTGTCTCCCGTACTATTCTTCAGCCATAAGGGCAACTATAAGCAAATACAGGGCCACACCAGACATGGCTTACTGACTCTCCAATCACAGTTCTAATTTCACCATATTTTCTAAACCAAAGACCAGGAAAGTTAAAAGAAAGTATAAAGTCTCCAGTAGAGAAGTAATATGGGTTTTATTTATTTATATGTTTATTGCCTCCAGGGTTATTGCTGGGGCTTGGAGCCTGCACTATGAATTCACTGCTTCTGGAGGCCATTTTTCCCATTTTTTATTGCCTTTGTTGTTATTGGTATTGCTGTTGTTGTTGGATAGGACAGAGAGAAATCGAGAGAGGAGGGGGAGAAAGAGAGGGGAAGAGAAAGATAGGCACCTGCAAACCTGTTTCACCACCCATGAAATGACCCCTGCTGCAGGAGGGGAGAGCTGGGGACTCCAGCCAGGATCCTTGAGCCGGTCCTTGTGCTTCATGCCATGTGTGTTTAACCTGCTGCGCTACTTCCTGGTCCCCTCTCTCTTTATTTTTAATATTTTATTGATTTTATTTTAATGAAACATATGTATGTACACACACACACACACACACACACACATACATATATGAGACCAGACCACTGCTCAGCTTTGGCTTAAGTTAGTGCTGGGGATTGAACCTGTGACCTTTGAATCTCAAGCATGAAAGTCTCCTTTCATAACCATTAGGCTATCTCCCCAGCCCTGAGCTTTCTCAAGTACAGATTAACTCAGAGCCTAGAAACCAGTATTAGAGAGCAGGGGATGAACACCTAATTAATACCATGGATCTCATACATTTGGAAAAATGCCATTGGGTAGACTCCAGCAGAGAACAGTTAAAGTAATAATGTCCCTAATGATATATCTACAGGAAGCCAAATGACTGAGAAAAGGGGCTAACTACAAAAAGTCCTTGCTGGTGACAGGGAACCAGTGAAGACTCTCGATTAGAAGTGCTATCATCTGAATATCAGAAAGCATATGAGTGTGATACAAAGACATTCCGGAGAAAACAATACAATCAATAATGTTTTAGTTAAGATTTACAAAGCAAAGAATTCAGTATATGAACTGAAGAAATGTTTGGATACTTAGAGACCTGCTTTGGTAGCTTGAAATTTCATGTAAAATAAATATTTTAATAATAGAGGAGGGCTGGTGAGGTAGTTCACTTGGGAGAGTGCCTGCTTTCCCAAATGCATGGCCCAGTTTCCAGCCACTGACATATTGCATAGAGAACAATGAGGTGGTATCTTTCCCTCTCTTTCCATCTGGAAAAAGTCCACCAAAAGTAAAATATCCCATATACATACATATATACATACACACACACATATTAACCCTATTGGTAATGTGTATGTCCTTGTAAAATGCTTGGCTACCAAGAATAGAATAGAAAGAAAATGCGGGGGGGGGGGGAGGCAGTAGTACAGTAGGTTAAGTGCACATGGTGCAGAGCGCAAGGACTGGTTTAAGGATTGGGGTTCGAGCTCCCAGTCCCCCACCTGCAGGGGGCTAGCTTCACAAGTGGTGAAGCAGATCTGCAGGTGTCTAGCTTTGTCTTCCCATCCCTGTCTTCTCCTCCTCTCTCCATTTCTCTCTGTCCTATCCAACAACAATAACAAGGGCAAAAAATGGGAAAAATGTCCTCCATGAGCAGTGGATTTGTAGTACAGGCACCAAGCCCCAGTGCTAAGCTTGGAGGCAAAAAGAAATAAGGCAAGAAAAGCAGGCCACTATTACATATTAAATAAATACAAAGTTATTTTTGAAAAAAAAAAAAAAAGCAGTTTTTTTTTTCCAATTTCATGTAAAGATTTATTTGCCTTCAGGGTTATTGCTGGGGCTTGGTGCCTGAACTATGAATCCACTGCTCCTGTGGGTCGTCCCCCCCCCCCCCTTGGATAGGACAGAGAGAAATTGAGGGGGGAGGAGAAGATAGAGAGAGAAAAATAGACACCTGCAGACCTGCTTCACCACTTGTGAAGTGAAAGCCCCTGCAGGTGGGGAGTTGGGAGCTCCAATCAGGATCTTTGCGCTTTGTGCTATGTGCACTTATCCCCATGTGCCACCACCCGCCCCCTTAAGGTTTATTTTGTTTATCACATATGAGAGAGACAAAGTGAGAGAGACTAGCCAGAGTACCCTCCTTGGTACATTAAGTATTGGGAATTCAATTGCTAATCTCCCATTGCTACCATTTGAACTATGTCCCCAACCATTGCTTTTGATTTCCTATTAATAACAGCATGAAGATGTTAGAAAAATATGTATAAGTTGAAAAACAAGATCAGAAGGGAAAACACTAGGCAGAACTTGGACTGGAGTTGGTGTGTTGCACCAAAGTAAAAGATTCTGGTGTGGTTGGGTGCGTTCAGGTCCTGGAACATGATGGTGGAGGTGGACCTAGTAGGGGTTGTATTGTTAATGTGGAAATTTTATTTTTTTAATTTTTTAAAATATGTATTTATTCCCTTTTGTTGCCCTTGTTGTTTTATAGTTGTAGTTATTATTGTTGTTGTTATTTATGCCATCATTGTTGGATAGGATAGAGAGAAATGAAGAGAGGAAGGGAAGACAGAGAGGGGGAGAGAAAGACAGATACCTGCAGACCTGCTTCACAACCTGTGAAGCAATTCCCTTGCAGGTGGGGAGCCAGGGGCTCGAACCTGGATCCTTCCGCCAGTCCTTGCACTTTGTGCCACCTGTGCTTAACCTGCTGTGCTACTGCCTGACCCCCGTTATGTGGAAATTTTATGCATGTACAAAATATTGTATTATACTATTAACTGTAAACCATTAATCCCCCAATAAAGAAATCTAAAAAAATAAAAGTATGCAGAAACCACTGATATTCAAAATTCAAGTTGTTCTCTAAACCACCATTTCTCCAACAAAATGATAAAAAAAGTTTAAGCATTTAGTTTTTCATTCTCACAATAAATTCATAAATACTATTACAGTAATTTCAAAACCAGGATATGTAGGTGAAAGACATCTAGCGTAAATTGTTTCAGCCTAGAAGAAATGCAAGGAGGAAAAGGATATTCCAAATATTTTAACTTTGTTACAGACATAGGGAGAGGGATACAGTAAGGAAGGACAATTTCATAAAAAATAATTGTCACTGAGTAAAACCTCATGCAAATTATTCTATATTGGATTTTATCATTAAAAGACATCAGTTATCTCAGTTACCAAAACTCAGCTGTTTACTATTTATTTATTTATTTTCCCTCCAGGGTTGTTGCTGGGCCTTGGTGCCTGAACTATGAATCCACTGTTCCTGGAGGCCATTTTTTTCCATTTTTGTTGCCCTTGTTGGTATTATTGTTATTGGATAGGACAGAGAGAAATCTAGAAAGTGGGGAAAGACAGAAGGGTGGGAGAGAAAGATGAACACCTGTAGGCCTGCTTCACCACCTGTGAGGCAACCCCCCTGCAGGGGGGGAGACAGGGACTCAAACCAGGATCCTTGAGCCGGTCTGTGAGTTTTGCGCCAAGTGTGCTTAACCCATGCACCATCGCTGTGCCCCCGCTGTTTACTATTTATTAAAGACTCACTAAAAGCAAAGCAATAAAGACAACACAAAAAGATTATCAAAACAAAATATCTAGATGGAGACAAAAGGAATATATGAACAGCAATATTAGAACATGTTAAACCTGAATTTTAATAAATATACAAGTAGACTATTATACAATTATAAGATATTTAATTTATGCAAATATATATGCAATACTATATATAAGATGTGTAATTTATGAAAAACTTGCCAGTCCTGAGTAATATTTCAATAAAGTTGCTGAAAATTATTTTCAAAGGCATGTGAAATAGTTCACTTGGATAATGTGCTGTTCTGCCATGTGTGTGTGACCCAGGTTCGAGCCTACCTGCTATAACACTAAAGAAGTGTGTCGATGTTGTTTCTTTAACTCCCTCTGTCACTTTGACTCTAAATAATACTACTAGTAATAAGAATTATTTTAAAAATAAATTAAATGGAGAATAGATTTAAAAAAACAAGAAAAAGTATAAACGAAATGTCAAGACAGAAAACTCAAAGAAATTAGTCTAAAAATGCATATAAACATATAAAATAAAGAGAAAAATTTATAAATAGCTCATATGGGAGGGTGCTTGCTTTGCTCTATGCACAACCTATGTTTGAGCAATGTATTAAATAAACCAGGAAAAAAACTCAATTCTATTGTGTCTTCCCCTCTGTTTCTTGTCTCTGTCTTTATTTTCTTATCCAAAAATATAAGCCAGGGGCCTATGGATCGACATGCCAACGTCTACATGCAGAGGAGAAGCAACTACAGAAGCCAGAACTCCCATCTTCTGCATTCCATAAAGAATAAAGAAGCGTATCGATCCCGGTCAAGCCCTGGGCTCCCACATGTAGAAAAGTCGCTTCACAGGCGGTGAAGCAGGTCTGCAGGTGTCTTTCTCTCCTCCTCTCTCCATTTCTCTCTGTCCTGACAAGGACAACATCAATAACAACAAAAATAATAACTACAAAAACAATAAAAAATAACAAGGGTAACAAAAGGAAAAATAAATAAATATAAAAAGTTTAAAAATTATTTTCAAAAAAGAATAGGGAAGTTTCTAATAGAAGGGATGGGACATGGAACTCTGGTGGTGGTCACTGTGTGGAATTGTACAAGTTACCTTATAGTCTTGTTAGTAATTATTAAATTGCTAATATTTTTAAGTCAGCTTGGAGTGGTGAAGCCATGATGATATTGATAAAAAATATATATATTTCAAACTTATTGGTACTAACAAAATATAATTATCCAGAGAATCTTTATTTCCATTTTATGTTAATCTTATAAATTAAATATGCTAAACAATTCCAATGTATTTATAAAATGTAAATAATTTTAATATATTTCAAGTAATCAATTCCTAAGACAATTCAACAGTCAGAGGTAAACAAAACTAAATTATAAAATATACCAAAAGTGTATAAATGAGTAAATACAATATAAGAAAGCATGAGGCATAGGAAAAGTATACTTGGGAAAAATAGTTTTTAGTATCTTTATTGAAAATGAGCCCAAGTTAATATAACATATACCAAAAAAAAAAGATGGTTTTAATAAAATGCATTGAAAACAATGCCTTAAAGTGGACATCAATATAAATCTAATAAGAAATCTATTTAGACAAGACATAACAAATAACTTCAAATCCCTGTGAAGACACCTGTGCCTCAGTAAATTTGATTGGGTTTGTATAGCAAAAACACACATAAAGCTACACAACAACTACACACACAGAAATACATGATTAAGAGATAAACAAACTACTGAAGATATTAAATGAATGAAAACATATAACTGAAACTATGGCAAAAATTAAATAAACAGGAAATAAAATAAATTTTAAAAAATTTTGTGTTGTCTTTATTTACTGGATAGAGACAGTCAGAAATAGAGAGGGAAGGGGAAGATAGGGAGAGAGAGACAGAGAGACACCTGCAGCACTGCTTTACCACTTGCAAAGCTTTCCCCCTGCAGGTGGGGCCTGGGAGCTTGAACCTGGGTTCCTGTGCACTGTAACATGCGCTCAACCAGGTGTGCCACCACCTAGCCCTGGAAATAAAATACATAGAGTAAAGTCTGAATTTCCAAGTTGAGGGCATGGAAAATAAAATGAAATAAAAACGTGTATATCAATTACCTTTAAAGAGACTGGAAAGGTAATGGAAAAAATCTATTTAGAAAATAACCTAGATTAGAAGAACTCATAGCCAAGACATTCTAAATTCTACACTTTTAAAATTAAGATACATATTTCCTGGGGATGAGTGGTAGCACACTAAGTAGAAAGTATCCACTACCATGTACAAGGACCGAGATTCAAGCCCTGGTTCACACGTGCAAAAGGGAAGCTTCACAAGTGGTGAAGCAGTGCTATAAATGTCTCTTTTTCTTTCCCCTGCCTTTATTTCCCTCTTTTCCTCACAATTTACCTGTCACTAAATGAAGAAAAAAAAAAATAATGGGGTGGGGGAGTGGGGAGAATATAGACAGCAGGAGTGGTGGATTCTTATTTATAGTTCAAGCACAAAGTCTGAATAAAAATACATAGAAAAATAAATAAGTGCATTTATTTATTTTCTAAGCTATTTACATTAGTCAACACTGAAGACATCCAGACTGTTCTTCAGTTGAGTTTGTGAATTATAACTCATGCCAAAATCAAGATCAGAGAAAGAGAATAATTTATTTTAAAGCAAATACATAGATAGTATACTAGTAAGTTGAACATGTTCTGTTTGTAATTAACGATTCTAATGTCTCATGTTACCTATAGCATTTCTGTGAAGAGTATGGGCTCTTATGTATCAGAGTCTTTGAAATTGAAATTGATTCACTTACTCACTATAGTGACTCAATCTCAGGGAATCCAACCAACCACATAATCAATTTTATCAATAAATAGAGGAAGAAAAAATAAAGCACAAACCTGTCATTAGAAGGAAAAGAAAAAAAGACATAGAAAAACACCACTGATATATAATAAAATTACCCAAGAAAAGTCAAGTTAATAAGACCCCAAATATTGCAATACTAAAGCTACTAAATACTACTAAATACTAAATGATAACTTCCACTCAATATTAAATTGGATGTTCTAATAAATATAATCAAAGAAGAAAGTGAAATTATGTAAATTGTGGAAAAATAGATAAAAGTGTATGTGATAAATTAAGGATATTTATACTTTGAAAATTTGAGACTATATAAAATCATACATTTAATAATACAAGTTGATAAAATTCAGTATGTAAGAACAGTTTGAAGAAGTCAATATTTTTTTTATTTCCGCAATAAGTTGAAAGTAGGTGCAAAAATGGTATGTTCCAGAGTTACAGAAAACTTTAGAAGCATAGTTAACAAGAAAATTAGGATATACCTGATGAAAATGGTAAAATGATTTGGAGGAACTTCAAAGAAGATATAATGAAAGAAGATGGATTATAGTTTTAGATCATATATGCAACAAAAAATGTAAAACTTCAAGAGATTAAATAAATATAATGCGATTCTAATTAAAATATGTATAATTTTAATAGAATAAAATGGTATTGAAGTTCATATGAAAAAATTCCCAAGAATGTCTGAGCACACTACCAAAAAAACAATAAGATCTGCCAATTCCCATGTCCAGCAGAGAAGCAATTATAGAAAACACATCTCACAGCCTCGGCACTCCATAATGATCCTGGGTCCATACTCCCAGAGGGATAAAGAATAGGGAAGCTTCCAATGGAGGGGACAGGATATGATGGAACTATAGTGGTGGGAACTATACCCCTCTTATCCCATAATCTTGTCAATACAGATTTTTAAAGATGGATTGTATATACGTATGTATATGTTATTGGCACAACTGACATATACTATAATGTTAAATTTATCCCCTATGTTAATACATATACACAAATTTATTTCAAAGTAATATTAAGCTTCTATAATTTAATTGAAACTTTAAAAATATTTTAAGTGAAGGGAAATTTGCATACAAACCAATATAAGAAAAAAATTGCCTGGCCAGGATGTGGCATACCTGGTTAAGTTCACACACTATGGTGTGCAAGGACCGGGTTCAAGCACCTGGCTCCCCATCTGCAGGGGGAAAGCTTCACCAGTGGTGAAGTAGAGTTGTAGGTGTCTCTCTGTTTCTCTCCCTATCTCCCCCCTTCCCTCAATTTCTCTCTGTCTCTATCCAATAATTAATTAATTAATTACAATAAGAAAGAAAAAAATTGCCCCAAAGCTGAAAGATTGAATTCACATATAAGGCCTTTTTGATTAAGACAGAAAAACCAGAATGTACAAAAATGTGATATAAGCATTACACTATATAAAATAATTAATATTGGAGAACAAATAATATACACAAAATGTTTGATACTTAGTAGTAAGATGGAATCAGTTAAATATAAAAAAAAATTTTTTTCGCAAAGCGCAAGGTCCTGCGTAAGAATCCCGGTTCGAGACCCACCTGCAGGGGAGTTGCTTCACAGGTGGTGAAGCAGGTCTGCAGGTGTCTATCTTTCTCTCCCCCTCTCTGTCTTCCCCTCCTCTCTCCATTTCTCTCTGTCCTATCCAACAACAACGACATCAATAATGACTACAACAATAAAACAACAAGGACAACAAAAGGTGATAAATAAATAAATATAAAAAAGAATAGTTTAAATTTTTTTCATTAAGATTCAAAAAATTGCATTGGCATACTTTGACAGATTGTTGTTGATAAACACATAACCTAGTGTTGATTTTGTGGTCTAATAGTTTTTAGCTATCAAGGGGATACCTGTGTAAACCACAATACATTTGTCACTGAAGGGTTCTGATGTTTAAGGGGAATTGAAGACAACTGTCACTTTGTGAACCTTCCATCCCCTCTAGCTGTCGACTGCATGTGCCAGGCCTGTAGAAACCCATTGAACCACCTTGATGGGAGTAGTCTATGGGGCTTGTTTTCAAAGAAAAGTGTTTCAAGCAGCAAAAAGCCTACCTAGGCATGTGTTAAAAAAAAAAAAAAACTCAGAGCAAGTTCTGTGAATGGAAATGCAGTGCTCAATATGATATACTTTAATAGGTTGTAACAAATACAACCTTAATTAAAAGGTTTAATTCCTTTAATTAAAAGAAATATATATATATATAATATCTGGATTCTCAAATTTAACAAGTACTGAGGTCACAAGATTATTTTGCAAATGTTCATATATTTATTGTAGGTTCGGGAAGTGACGCGGTGGCTAAGGCACTAGACTCTCAAGCATATATTTATTGTAAGTGCTTGAAAACTTTTTTTTATTTTAGTGGAACTGGAGTCGTTTGAATTCATGATTTCACCACTCTGAGCCACTGTTTCATTCACTTAGAGAGAACAGGGGCTGGGCAGTGGTATACCTGTTCCTGTGTGTGCAAGCATCCTGGTTCAAGATCCACACCCCACCTGCAGAGAGGATGCTTCAAGAGTGGTGGAACAGGTCTGCAAGTGTCTATCTTTCTCTGCCCCTCTCAATCCCCTCTCAAGTTCTCTCTATCCTATCAAATAAAATAAAAGGGAAGAGAAAACAAGAAAAAAAAAAAAAAAAGGCTGCTTGGAGTGGTGGATTCATAGTGCGGGTACTGGGTCTCAGCGATAACCCTGGTGGTAAGCAAAAAGAGAGAAAGAATGAGAGACATCACAACACTTTTGCCATAATCTTTCAACGTGGTGGCTGGGTTCAAACCTAGATGACACACATGACAATAAAGGCACCTTACTATCTATCTCTCTGGCCCTTAAAGCTTTCCTTTGACAGTGAAAGTGTTCACACTGCTTCTCTCAATTTCTATCTGTCCTATCAAATTAAGTTAAAAAAAAACAGGACAAAAAGGCCACCAGGAGCAGTAGATTCACTGTGCAGGTACAGAGCAACAGCTATAACCTTGATGACAATAAATAAATGGAAAACATGGAAAGAGAGCAAGAGAGAGATGGAAGAGATATGCAGAGCTTCTAATTTTGTTGAGTTCTGGTAAGTTGTGCAGAAATTCCCTAAGACAGGAGGAAGAACAGATTCTAAAGAGGAGTCCCGTATGTGCATATCAAATGTGAGTTGTCTGCAGGACATGGAGAAAAATTGGTTAATCTGCAGTCACTCAGATTTGGGATTCAGGGGAGATTCTTGGCTGGAGTGAAAAATTATGAACCATCACAACACAGCATCTAAAATGCTGTTCCCTCCCAGGAAAAGGCCTCCTGTCATATGGCCAAAGGACTTAACTGTGGAACATGCACTTTTTTTAAATTAGTGATTTAATAATGATTGACAAAATTATGGGAAAACAGGGGTACAATTCCATACAATTCCTGCCACCCGAGCTCCATATCCCCTCCCCTTCATTGGAAGAATCCCTATTCTTTACCCATCTGGGATTATGGATCAGAGAACTTTATGAGGTGCAGAAGGTGGGAGGTTTGACTTCTGTAGTTGTTTCTCTGCTGGACATGGGCATTGACAAGTTGATCCATACATCCAACCTGTTTCTATCTTTCCCTAGTGGGGCAGGGCTCTGGGGAGGTGGGTTTTCAGGACACACTGAGGAGGTTGTCTGCCCAGGAAAGTGAGGTTGATGTCATGGTAGGATCTGCAACTTGATGGGTGAAGAGCATTAAAAAACAAAGCAGAACAAATTGTTTAATAATCAGGAACCTAAAGGTAAGAGTATAGCAGATACGATTTGGGAGTTTCATGCTGGAAGAAACTATGAACTCCTTTAGCTATATTCATAGTAGCCTGTGGCTTTTCTAATTTTTGCCTGGGCCCACCAGCTAACATGCAGATAGGCTGAAAGTATTGTCTTGGAAAATGGTGTCAGAGTTGCAAAAAGAACCAGAAAGCTAGACCAGGCCAGTAGTTCCCAAATATCGGGAAAAATATATAAATACCATTAACTGTAAATCCCAGACAACGTTCTTTAAGAGAACAGAACAAATATTATATTTATCTGGAACCAGAAAACACCTGGAATTGCCAAAACAATCTTGAGAAAAAGAAACAGAAATAGTGACATTACACTCCCAGATCTCTAACTATATTATAAAGCTATAATCAAAACTGCCTGGGAATGGAACAAAAATAGAACAAAAAATGGAACAAACCAGTGGAACAGAAATGAAAGCCCAGAAATAAACGCCCACACCTATGGACATTTAATTTTTGATAGGGGAGGCCAAACTATTAAATGAAAAAAGGAAGGTCTTTTCAATAAACGGTGATGTGTTGAAATCACATCACCATTTATTGAAATTGTGTTGAAATGTGCAGAAGAATGAAACTGAACAACTATATCTCACCAGAAACAAAAGTAAACAAAATGGATCAAGGACCTGGAAGTTAGACCAGAAACTATACAATACTTAGAGGAGAATATTGGTGAAACACTTTCCCATCTAAATCTCAAGGGCATCTTTGATAGAACATGCATTTTTAAGGAGCTTTAAAAATGCTTATGGAAAAAAAAAAGTCCATTAAAAAGAAAGACTTGGGAGACTTCTGGAGGTGGGGCTATGAGCAGCAGCAGATCTGTTCCTTTCCTCTCCTCCCCTTGACTCCCCTCCCCTTCCTTCTCCTCCCCTCCCCTGCCCTCCCCTCTCTTCTCTTGGATCAACTAGGAATACCAAGGAAGACCAGGTGGTACCAAAAAAAGACAGGACTAGAACTGCTTCAGGAACCCACCAAATCACTGCCACCAGGTTTCAGGTGCTGGCATAATGCCAACCAGACTGCCCTGGACAGAGGACCCCACTAATGTGTCCTGGAGCTCTGCTTCCCCAGAGCCCCCACCCTACTGGGGAAAGAGAGAAGCAGGTTGGGAGTATAGACCAGTCAATGCCCATGTTCAGTAAAGAAGCAATTACAGAAGCCAGACCAACCTTCTGCATCCCACAATGACCTTGGATCCATACTCCCAGAGGGATAAAGAATAGGAAGGGTAGGTAGCATAGTGGTTATGCAAACAGACTTTCATGCCTGAGGCTCCAAAGTCCCAGGTTCAATCCCCCGCACCACTGTAAGCCAGAGCTGAACAGTGCTGTGGTTAAAAAAATAAAATAATAGGGAGTCGGGCTGTAGCGCAGCGGGTTAAGCGCAGGTAGCACAAAGCACAAGGACCAGCATAAGGATCCCAGTTCGGGCCCCGGCTCCCCACCTGCAGGGGAGTCGCTTCACAGGTAGTGAAGCAGGTCTGCAGGTGTCTATCTTTCTCTCCTCCTCTCTGTCTTCCCCTCCTCTCTCCATTTCTCTCTGTCCTATCCAATAACGACAACAACAATAATAACTACAACAATAAAAAAAAACAGCAAGGGCAACAAAAGGGAATAAATAAAATAAATATTTAAAAAAAATTTTAAAAATAAAATAATAATAAAAAGAATAGGAAAGCTATCAGGGTAGGGGATGGGATAAGGATAAAGTTCTGGTGGTGGGAATTGTGTGGCGTTGTACCCCTCTTATCCTATAGTTTTGTCAATGTTTCCTTTTTATAAATAAAAAAAATTTTGAAGTTAAAAAATGCTTATGGAAAAAACAGTAAAGCTAGATCTAGACCAATATTTTAATAAATTATATAGTTTCTAGTATCTGAATACAAGAAGGTGAGTCCAATAAATTGGGTATGCTCTGAATGATAATGAACTACTAACAATGCTGCAAGTATTTAAGGTAAATGTAAATTTAAATAATTCACATGGTAACCATTCAGTGGAGCTTGGTAACTCAAACACACACACACACACACACACACACACACACACACACACACAGACCTAGTTTATTTTTGCATAGAATAAATTTCCAATTGACAGTATTTCCATTCTAGCAGGGCCACTAATATATTTCAAATACCCCACCAGCCTAAGCCCGGTTAATACACTGTATGCTTAGGATTCAAATATCCTCTCTTGTCTCCCTAAACGGTTTACATATTTGCCTCATGATATAAGAAAAGGGACTTTCCACCAATAACCAAAATTCTGTCATTTGATTCCCAGAATAAGATTTAAAACTGCCAGAAACAAATAAAATCCTCATTATCATCAGAAACAAAACAGATGGGCCTTCAGCAAGAGTAAACTGCCTCTGACCTCTGGGATAATTTTTCATTTACTGAAATAGTGACTCTTGATTCTTCTTAAATGGATAACCCTTTCCTGCCAAAGTACTACAAACATATATATTATAATTTCAATATAAGAGATTAATGTGTTCCAGGTATCAGTGATTCTTGATTTATATATAGAAAAGGAAAGAGAACAGGGAAGGGAGAAAAGTCATATTAATGCTAAAATTCCAATGGCTCTGAGCCCCATGTATTCATCAAGCTTCCACCATCTTTTCAGAAGGTCGCCCTGTGTGTTGTGGTGTCTGACAGAGATGCATCACATTTGCTCCTACACTAGTGTGCCAGCTCCCACCCCCCCAAGTCAGCAGTTTTCCTCTTTTGTTCTAGTATCTCCATTAGGATTACCAGAGAGATTTAAATCTCTCCCTGGTGCATTTGTCTATACATGTGTATGGTTTCCCAGTTCTGCCTAACAAGGGTTTGCTAAATATTCTCCCATCCCATGAAAGACTCTAATCCCCTTCTCGCTCAACACTCCTATTCTGTTCTTTTCTGAAGGTCCCTTGCTTTGGTGCAGTATACCACTCCCAGTCCTGGTTTTACCCTGTGTTCTCCATTTCTGACTCTGTTTCCCATGCTCCACCTACATGTGAGGTCATCCAGTATTCCTTTATCTTCCTGACTTACCCCCACTCAACAATTTTCCTTCAGGTTCCAGTGAAGCTGAAGGAAATTTTAGAGTTTCTATTCTGATGTCTAGATCTTTGATAGTTGGCCTTTGTTCACCAATGGTGTTCAGCTTCTAAAGCCACCTGATTTACTTTCAGGTTCTGTGAGACAGGTAAGACAGGAATGGTAGTTTGACCTAAAAGCCTTATTGTGTCACCTGTGTCACTCTGTTGTAGAGGCTTCCCGCAAAATCTATTCCAGAAAACCAGCTTATTTAGGTTGTTCTCTCATCAACTACCACAAGACACAGCCCCCACTTATGGGGCAGGATTGGGAATAAATGTTTTTTCATCTCTTCAAACCTCTCATTTGAAGTAATTATGTATCTGCACAGACATAGACATGCATGTCTAAACTTACGCTCAAACACAAAATGAAAACTGCACATGAGGGGGGCAGGTGGTGGCACACCTGGTTGAGTGCATACATTACAGTGCATAAGGACTTGGGTTCAAGCCTCCACCCCACCTGCAGGTGCAAAGCTTTACAAACAGTGAAGCAGTGCTGCAGGTTCCTCTCTCTCTCTCTCTCTCTCTCTCTCTCCCTATCTCCCATTTTCCTCTCAACTTCTCTTGTCTCTATCCAAAATAAATAAAATGTTTTCAAATTTCAAAATAATTTTTAAAAACTTATGTTTCAAGCCGTGCAAATTGTAAAAATCAGGACTATTAAATATGCGATTTAGAAAGCTGATAGAAAATACCCATCCAAATACAAAGAATAGGGCTGAAGAGACAGTGTATGTGCAAAAATTCATACCTGAAAAATCCAAAGTCCCAGGTTTAATCCCAATCACTGCCATCAATTAGGGCTGTGCTGTACTCTGGTGAAATAATAACTAAGTGAAAACATATATACTTACATACATACATACATACATACAAGACACTGTTCAAGTACAGCAAAACTATTGCAAGAACATGATGAAAAGCATAAATATAATTGATCTTTTGCAGAGCGGTATTGAGGACTTTTGAAAAGAATGCAATAGAATAATAGCCTGCAAAATACAACAAAAGCTCTCAGGTTCTTCCTACATTTTGGAGAAAAGCATTGTTATCCAACCATCCAAACTGTATTTGATGTATAATATAAATCAGAGTTTTGTCAGGGACATTAATGATGATCCAGTTCTATGAAAACGTTTGTGAATGTTACTTATAGATGCATAAAAGCACACTTACTGCTGAATTAAAACGTTACATTTTCCTGTGTGTCAGTAGATAATTAAGCTGCTTAAAAGCCAGAGATATTTAATCATTGGTGGCCTCTGATTAAAGCATTTGAGAAAAGCTTATTAGTCCATTATTATTATTTAATATTTTACCATCTTTTCTTTAAAAATAATAAGATTTCCATTTCTAAGTGAATAATTTTACTTTTTATAATAGAGATTTTTTTTTACTGGTGGCAAAGAAATAAAGCAAACAGTGGGCTGTTCAAAGCAAGTAACAAAACATAGTACAAAATTCAATAATGAATTACAGTGATGAATAATTAAGGCCTTTTGAAAGAAAAGGGAAATAGAGTGAGTTAAAAAAGTATTCTTTGAGATTCTTTACAAAGAAACCTGCTAAATACAAGATTTTCAAGAGAAAGAATAAAAATGTATTCTTCAGATCCTGAACTTTTCATTTGTATAATTGGAGTTTGGCAATTTAATTTCCTTTGTCCAACTTCTTATGCTGTACATGCATGCATGAATGTCTTAGTATTAATATCAGGATATTAAAATTCTACAGGGATTTATTTCTATTCTTCCTCGTGATTTAACAAGTGAGTTTATGTGGCTAGGAGGTGGTGTATTCAGTGGAGAGAGCAAATTACCATACTCAAGGATCTAGGTTCAAGCTCCAGGTTGCCACCTTCAGGGAGGACATTTCACTAGAGGTGAAACAATGTTGCAGGTGTCTTTCTCTTTCCTTCCCTATCTCCTCTACACCTCTAAATTTCTCTCCTGAGCGGGGTAGATAGCATAATGGTTATGCAAACAGAGTCTCATGCCTGAGGCACCAAAGGCCCAGGTTCAGTCCCCTGCACCACCATAAGCCAGAGCTGAGCAGTGGCTCTGGTAAAAGAACAAACAAACAAACAAAAAAAACCCTGAGTATCTAAATTTCTCTCAGTCCTATCAAAACAAATAAGCAATTGATGGTTTATAAAAAACAGGTAAGTTTAAAAAGCATCTGAAGAAAGCTTGAATTAACCACAATTTCTTTCTCCTGTAGTCACATATACATATAGAATTTTAAATTCTTGTGTCTGTGTATACAAACATATTGATACATATATATCTGTCTAAATGCATATATACATACATGCATATATAGTGTATGGTTTTCAAGATATATTTTATACACTCTGATCAAAGAATATATTCCTTTTAATGTTTTTGTGTTGCTTTTTAAAAAACAAAATGGGAGGGAGTCAGGCGGTAGCCCAGCGGGTTAAGTGCAGATGACTCCAAGCACAAGGAGCAGAGTAAGGATCCCGGTTCAAGTCCCCGCTCCCCAACTGCAGGAGTCACTTCACAGGTGGTGAAGCAGGTCTGCAAGTGTCTTATCTTTCTCCTCCCCACCCCGCCATCTTCCCCTCCTCTCTCCATTTCTCTCTGTCCTATCTAACAAGGATGACATCAATAACAACATCAATAATAACTACAGTAACAATAAAAAACAACAAGGGCAACAAGAGGGGAAATAAATAAATATAAAAAATTTTAAAAACATACAAAATGGGTTTATTTAGATTTGGGACCATAAGTGTTGTTCTCTTCCTACTGCTTGAGCTCCTCAGGCTATGACTCCTGGTCCCAATAGCTGTCCCCTTTGCCTTGTCTTCACCAGCTGGGCCTTTCATGGCTGGCTGGGCTTTCTCACACTCTCTATCTTTCTTCTTCTTCTTTTCTTCCTTTGTACTAGAGCACTGTTTAGCTCTGAAACCTCAAGCATAAAAGTTTTGGTTTTTTTTTTTTTCTTTGCATAACCATTAAGCTATCTCCCCTGATTTTTTGGAAGTGTGTTTGAGCGATTTCTCCCCCGCACCCCCACCCCGTGATTGTGTTACTTTTCTTCTACACTCTCCATTTCTTTTGTTTCTATGGTGGGCCTCTGACTGTTTCTCCTCCCAAAGCTACAGGGCTATTCAACATGGTGGCCAACCGCTCTAACCAGAAGCAGAGTTTCTCCAGCCTGGAGACTAGTAGATATCTTTATTAGCTTATGCAAACTCATTAGTTAGGATTTCTGACCCATAAACCAAAAATAAAATAAAATAAAATAAAATAAAATAAAACTGAAGTTTTTTTTTTTCATTTCTTCTTATTGAAAGGCTCTGTATAATTCAGTTTCTCTGGAAAGATTATCACTGGTGCTTCCATTTGACAAGTCACACAATGCCCTTTTTTGAATATTTTCCCCACTATTATCACTTTTTTAGCATTATATTTATAGTATTATCATATTATGTAAAAAATTGAGCATGTACTATAGCTAACATGATGGTAAAATTAACTCCATGGTCCTATAATTAAAATAGTTTGAATAGATTCAGGGGCAATCCTGTTCCTGATATTTTTGTTCATTAGAAATACATGAGTTGGAATGGGGAGATGAAATAATGACAATGCAAATGACTTTCATACCTGAGGTTCTGAGACCCCAGTACACCAGAAGCCAGAGATGAGCAGTGCTTTAGAGAAAAAAAATAAAGTGAAAGAAAAAGATGAAAGGATCCCATGTAGTTCAAGGTCCCCTGAGGGCTCTCATCTCCTACCTGAATATTCTTTTCCTATCTGTCTTCTTTTTCGCACCTCTTATCTTCCCCTCCTAATCTGTTCCTTTTCTCTATCTGTTCCCACTAAGGAACAAGTTATGATAAAAAAAATTCATAGACAAGAAGAAAGAGAAGACAAAACAATGAGCCAGAATATGTCTTAGTCATGTTTTTTTGATTTATTACTTTCAGAATGTCCAGTCTCAAGTGCTACTCAGGATGGTCACTGTTTCAATTGCATCCTCTCAGACATTTCTATTATACCTTCAAAACTTACTACAATAATGATTAAAGGATTACTTTTAGAAAAATGAGTTTTTGTGTAATTCACCTATCTTGGTATATACATGTTGCCTTTGTGCTAAATTTGGCATGCTGGGGCTTCATGGCTATTCAATTTCCTCATTCCTACTAGACTCATTTTAATTTTAAGATGGAGTGAGACAGACACAGAGAGAGAGGCAAAGAGGGAAGGGGAGACACCACAGCATCTCATGCATGATGCTTCCATATGGTGCTATGGACTTAAACCCAGTCCTCATGACTGGTAAACTATGTGCTGCCGGGCTAGCTTCGTGGGCGAGAGAGAGAGAGAGAGAAAGAGAGAGAGAGGGAGAGAGAGAGAGAGAGACGACTGTTGTTAAAATTCGGATGGCTCTTGCCGGGCGGGTTAGCTTCACGGGCGGGTAACAGAGACGCGGAGACAATGGCTGGGCAGGGAAGCTGTATTTCTTTATTCAGGAACAACGATTCATAAACTAAGACAAACTAATCACCAAACAGAACTCTGCTGTCTCTTTGCGGCGGCGCAAGCACTCTCTCTTACTCTCGAACTCTCCAACTCTCTAACTCTTTCACTCTCGAACTCAAGAACCCAGGAACTCTCTCACTCTGGAACTCAGAAACCCTCTCTTGGGGTTCCTTGGGGCGGGGCCAAGCGGGCCCGCGAAATTAACAGGACTGATCTATTCTCTTGGTGGGGGAGGGCTAGAACAAACCAATGTAAAGCATACGACAATTCCCCCTTTTTTTTTTAAAATGACTATAGTATCAAGAACCAGTGTGCTGCTAAGGGAAGGCCTGAGGGGGCCATATCTGCCTCTGTGGGCTAAACTTTATCAGGTAAAAAAAAACATTTCTTGCCTCTGGGGGGCGTACCTGTCTCGACGGACATTTGTATGGGGGTGGGGAACGGCCTAGAGTCCCAAAGGCAGCTGGCTGCAATTTACTTACTATGAAACAAAACTTGTTATTAGCATATTTCTAATAGAGAAGGAATTTGAGACTTTTACATATCAACAACTCTTTTAACCTTTTGTTACACCCATTCAAGATGGAGACACACCCTAGTTTTGGGCCGGAGAGGAAACCTCAGGCATGAGAATAATTAGCATAGCCATTGTGCGATCTACCATTTCTAATAGAGAAGGTAATGGAGAGTTTTACACATCAACAAGTCTATTTAACCTTTTGTTTAGACCAACTTAGTTAAAATATATTGATTGTTAACTAATTTTTACCTCAGACTTTAAATGTAAGTTAATTTTTATCTTTATGAGAATTATGTTGAAAACCTTTTTTATTTAACTTTGACTAGTAAGAATTTAGCCTTAAAGCTACTGTTTACCAAACTTTAAACATACACATAAACATGGTCATTAATACACAAGGAGAGAAACCTTTGTTACGAAGACATGTCATTTTAAACATGAATTTAAATCTGTACTGTCTTAGTTGTTGGGGGGGGGGGGTTCACCATCCGGAGGTGGCTTCCCGCACAGCTTTACTTCTAGGAATTGCAGGTTGCGATCTCTGTACAAATCTCTGCGTACTCTAGCTTGTCTGCCTTCAGACCGGACCGGCAGCTGGAGATCTCCTGTGCCCAGTTTCGGCAGGGAGCCCAGGGTTCCGGGAGGCCCGGGATGGTTCCAGAATTTATAGCAAGAGGGCAAGCAGGCCAGTTTTGTAGAACGCGTGGGCCTAGGTGCCCAGGGGTGGCGGCCATGATAGGCCGCCGCGGCCCTGCCCCATGGCCCTGCCATGTCTGCTGCCCTGTTCGCAGTGGCCGAGCAGCGTGGAGGGATCACGCATCCAGTGCCCTGCGCCACGCGGTGGAGAGCCGGCTCCTGTGGGCTGGCCTCGGGCTCTTGCGTGTTGGCCTCGGACTCCTGGGGCTCTTGTGTGCTGGCTTTGGCCTCCTGCGGGCTGCGGGGCTGCGGGGCTGCGGGCGTGGTGTGTGGGGTTGTCTGGGCGCTGCTGGCTGGCTGGCTGTTTAACCAGGTGGAAACAGCAGCTCCGCGCCTCACCTCCCGCCCGCTGGCTCTTCCCGCTGGCTGTTCTGAGTTCGCCTGAGCGAGTGGAAACCACAGAGTGGTCCAGAGATAAATGTTCCAGAAACAGCAAAACAGTCTCGTGAAGAAAGAGCAGAGGCCTTTGGAGATCTCTTCACAGGCAGAAGAGAAGGCCATAGTGCATAGGTAGCCAAATTGTCTTTACTTATCTGAGAGATGCACAGGTCAGGTCCACGTGGGCGCCATTTGTTGTTAAAATTCGGATGGCTCTTGCCGGGCGGGTTAGCTTCACGGGCGGGTAACAGAGATGCGGAGACAACGGCTGGGCAGGGAAGCTGTATTTCTTTATTCAGGAACAATGATTCATAAACTAAGACAAACTAATCACCAAACAGAACTCTGCTGTCTCTTTGCGGCGGCGCAAGCACTCTCTCTTACTCTCGAACTCTCCAACTCTCTTTCACTCTCGAACTCAAGAACCCAGGAACTCTCTCACTCTGGAACTCAGAAACCCTCTCTCAGGGTTCCTTGGGGCGGGGCCAAGCGGGCCCGCGAAATTAACAGGACTGATCTATTCTCTTGGTGGGGGAGGGCTAGAACAAACCAATGTAAAGCATACGACAGACGACCAGGGACTCATGGCTGAGTGGTACGCAGCTCAGTCTTTATTCATGTGGAACCAGCGCAATCTAAACTATCTCTAATCAAAATCTTGTCCTTCTATCTCCTGAGGTGGAAGAGTCAGGTCCAAAAAGGATGTACGTAGGATAGGGAGTGGGGAGAAGGAAAAAGTGCCTGAACCAATGAGGATTAAACCAATGCCCTGGAGGCAGGGGGGTGCTTAGTTAACAGTCGTTATGTAAATAGAATACAGTGCCAAGCAGGGGGGATTAAACCAATGAAACAGAAGGGGTCTTAGAAGCAGAATTTAGAAGCATACCAACAATGTGCTCTAGGGGCTGGGTGGTGGCGCACCTGGTTGAGTGCACATGTTACAATGTGCAAGGACCTGGGTTCAAGCGCCTGGTCACCATCTGCAGGGGGAAAGCTTTGCAAGTGGTAAAGCAGTATTGACCCTCTCAGACTCTCATGGAGATAATGGCCTGGATTTACCAGACAGTGGGGCCTTCCCCACAACCTGTAATATAGCTTGAAGGCCAAATATAATTTCAAGTGGCAGATTCTGCAATGGTGACTTAGATAACATTTTTTGCATAAGTAAGGAGGTTAGAGTTGGCTATATTCCATTGTTGCTAATTTTTATGTGGATTGTGTTATTAGATGTATAGTTTTTTAATTAATAGCCCTTGCCTTTAAATATATATATTCTGATAGGAGTTAGGTGGTAGCTCAGTGGGTTAAGCACACATGGCACAAAGCACATGGACCGGCGTAAGGTTCCTGGTTCAAGCCCCCGGCTCCCCACCTGCAGGTCTGCAGGTATCTATCTTTCTCTCCTGCTGTCTTCCCCTCTTTTCTCCATTTCTCTCTGTCCTATCCAACAATAATGACATTAATAATAACTACAGCAATAAAACAAAAAGAGCAACAAAAGGGAATAAATAAATATATATTCTGGAGTTTGATTTAATATATTGTGGACAAAGGGAGGACTATAAAAGAATGACTGAAAACAAGATACACTATGGTCTGGTCACTGTTGAAGTTGGATAAAAAAGAAGCAGAGGAGTTAGTTTTGTGTCGTCCCTGAAATTGTATGTCTTAGATTTTACATGCTAAAGCACAAGGCAGTGTCTGTGCAAATATTCTTTTTCCAATTGACAGCCAGGTTAGGATGGTATACTGTATAGTGTTTTCAGTAGAAATCCTTTTCTTTTACTACTTAAACCAACTAGTTGTGGAAAGAACAGTTACTGGTTTCATATGAGCTAATGGGTTTGAATTTGCTGTACTGAAAAACAACATGAATATAAATTGTTGAGGCAGAAGGTTCACAGCTGTGAAAGGGAAGAATTTCCAAACAGACTACCAAAGGGAAAGTACTGTCTTCTTGACAGATAAACATCTATACAGCCATATTGACTATTCTGAAGATTGCCAGCATGCCTGAAGGAGAACCCATGTCAGGTAGGCATGCTTAGTAAAACAGCAGGGCATGGTGTTGTAATAATAAGGCAATATTGGTAATTGGTTGAAGCCAAAACAAAAACAACAACAACAACAAAAAGGAAATATTTACCAAAGAAGATTTTGTCTGTATAGACTCTACTATTCTTTACACGTTTAGTCTACAAAAAAATACACATGGTAGTTGGACCAGAAATCTTTAAGGTGTGACACTTTTGACCTCTCTAGGTCTGAGCACAGCAATGAATGGTCTGACAAATCCTGGTATCCTCTAATATGTGTATATATATGGACATATATTGAAGGCAAATAGTCCAGGGCAGGGAAGATAGCATCATAGTTAATGAACAAGACTTTTTTAGCTGAGGCCCCTAAATCTTAGGTTCTTAGGTTCAATCCATCACATCACTAAGCCAGAGCTCTGCTGTAGTCTGGGAAAAGGAGAAAAGAGAGAGAGAGAGAGAGAGAGAGAAATGGAGAGCGAAGGGGGGGAAGTTATAGGAACTGGGTAGTGGTGGTGATGGTGGTGGTAGTACACCCTGTAAAGCACACACATTACCCATGTTCAAGCCCACCAGCTCCACCTGCAGGGGGGAAACCTTATAAACGGTAAGCAGCAGCGCAGGTGTTTCATTTTCCATCGTCTTCTCTCTCCCCATCCCTCTCAATTTTTCTCTGCCTCTATTTAAAAAGAAATAAGCAATAAATAGAAACAGAATAAACATAAGATAAATCACTTTTTGAAATGTCTAAGGCTTGGAAAAGTTTTTTTTTAAAGACAAATGATTCAATGTGTAGAAGGCCTAGTCATACTTCAGAGATGCTGCAGAATCTTTTTAAAAAAGATATTTTCATTGTGCAGCATCCAACATCAATATGTTACTGGAGTTGGTGATTTCTTGAATGAATTCATAAATGAATAGTGCTACAAACATTATAGATATTCATTCAAATAATATGAACATTATTAGCTATTTCAATAATGCCAACAACATGAGTTAGGACTATCCCTTTTGACATGTCTTCAGGAAAAATATGTAGAAAAGGATGTAACTATTATTCACTTAGCTTTCTGAGGACAAGAAAAAGTATCTCTGTTGTATGTGACAGTGAGAAGGATTGAAGCTGAGGCCATTCGCTGTTTTACCACTCAGAGGCTGCTTCATCATTTAGAAAGAAAGACAGAAGGAAACAAAGAGAGGGACAGACACCTCTCATGCGATGCTGGACCCACATGGCAGGACACAACTACCTAGTGAACTATGTCTAAGGCCCAATACAGTTCCTGAATTTAAAACAAAACAAATAATTAAAAAAATCTTTTAAAAATATTTTTCATTAATTTTCTTTATTATTATCGTCATCATCATCACCATGTTTATAATAATGATAATCTCTAATATACTAATGATAGTGATAATATACTAGTGATAATCTCTAATATACTAAGTTTTTAACTATGTAATGTATTTTAGTTCACTTGAAATAGTCTGGGAAGTAAAAGAAAATGATTATAAAATCAATGAAATCAAATCTACTTTTAAATTTGAGAGACAAAATCACTTTCTTAGCATCATGAGGCTACCAAGTCATGATCATTACCCAGTTTTCAGAGTTTTTTTTTTTTCTTTTCTTTTTGGTTATTTCTTTTTTATTTATTTTCCCTTTTGTTGCCCTTGTTGTTTTTTATTGTTGTTGTTGTCATTAATGTCATTGTTATATAGGATAGAGAGAAATGGAGAGAGGAAACATAAACACCTGCAGATATGTATCACCTCCTGTGAAGCAGCTCCCCTGCAGGTGGAGAGCCTGGGCTCCAACCCGGGATCCTTAAGCTGGTCCTTAAGCTGATCCATGTGCTTTGCGCCATGTGCACTTAACCTGCTGCGCTACCATCTGGCTCCCTTTTCGGTTACTTTTTAACTGGTGGGGGTTAATGATTAAACTATAGTCTTTAGCACATAGGCACTACCTCTCGTCCCCCTTTGACTGGCATCTAGAAGACAATCCAAGATACACACATTCACAATTTCCACACTTGATTTTGAAGTGGTCCTCACAGCTCGAAATACTATGAGTGAGTGAGTAGACAACTGCAGACTTGAGCAGCTGCAGTGTCCCATTTCTTGAATTCAGTCTGGCACATACTAGATGTTCAGTGTTTGTTAAACAAGAAGACAAAGAACACATAGAAATAAACTGGGGAAAAGCTTGATCCCGGGACCAGGAAGTGGCACACACCGCTGAGCACCTATGTTTTCATGAGCAAGGGCCCAGTTCAAGTCCCAAGTGCCCACCCGCAGGCAGGAGACCTCACAAGTGGTGAGACTGTGCCGCAGTCTCACCCTTTCTCTCTCTCTTCCTCCTCTTTCAATTTCTTTCTGTCCTATCAAATTAAAATACATTAAATTAATTATAAAAATGAAAAATCTGACTTTTGGACTAAGCTAAAGGGAAAACTGAAATACAGGTCAATAACATGTCTTTAGATTAGCTTTATTTGTGGGAGGTACAGTTGGTGGCGCATCTGGGAGAGTGTACATATTATAATGCAGAAGGACTCAGGTTAAAGGCCCCAGTCCTCACTTGCAGTGGGAAAACATAGTAACTGGGAAGCAGTACTGCAGGTACTCTCTCCCTCTCTGCTTCCCCTTCCCTCTCAATTTCTATCCAAAATAAATAAATCCATAAATTCATAAGTAAATCAATCATATTTTAAGAGAATATCTTGATTTCCATCCAGTCCCATTGCTTCACACTATTAGAAGGTCCATGGCCAGGAGTCGGGCAGTAGTGCAGTGGGTTAAGTGCATGTGGCACAAAGCGCCCCTGGCTCCCCACCTGCAGGGGAGTCACTTCACAGGCGGTAAAGCAGGTCTGCAGGCGTCTCTCTGTCTCTCTTCCTCTCTATCAACCCTTCTCTCTCAATTTCTCTCTGTCTCTATGCAATAACAAATAAAAAAAAATTTTTTTAAATTCCACAGTCAGGCATAGACACAGAAGTAACATACCAAGTTTGCATGCCTGATGCCTCTGAGGTCCCCAACATCACCATATGCCAGAGTTGACTAGAGCTCTACTCCCCCCCAATAAATAAATAAATAAATCTAACAAGCAGAAATTTCAGATTATCTGTGTCCTTCCAAACACTGCTGGAGGAGGACTACCACTGGTCAATTATACAGCAGAGCTGGAACAATAAAGTATCTGGAATTTTCCCTGCCAGAAACAGTTCTCTTCTAGGCAAAGAATCCAGATGTTGTTTTCTCTCATCCTTCCCTTCCAAGGGGCTTGGTGCATCTCCCATGTCATGGTAATAAACTATGTTGAATTCATTTTCTTTGCCAGTCCTTTGTGACTTTTATTTTCTTTTAATGTATCGTACTTCTAAAATCATCTTACCCCATTTCCCAAAATGGATTATTTAGTTCTGGCATCTCCAATGCATGACCTTTTTTTTTTTTTCTGTAGATGAATCAAAGCATATCCCTAATCCTAGTCTTAGAAATGAAACATGATGAAACTCTTGAAAGCTCTTTAACAGAGCACAGTGCTGAGGAAACTTATTCATTATGAGTTCTGTATGTACTTACCAAGGAATCCCTGTACTTTATGAACATTAATCTAGTGATTTGTGGATAAACTGGAGTCAAGAGCCAAAATGCTCAAAGGAAAAAAAAGGAAAAAAAAACCATGTTAGAGCTAATTTGAGTGAATAAATAATGTTTGTGTCCCTGACATTTAGACCATTTTTTCTTTTTTTTTTTTTTTTTGGTCAATGCAAAATGTTTAAGAAGTTAGAATTAGTCCTGATACTATTAGGCTGTGAAGAAATGTTTTTGGAGGAGGAGATAGTCACCTGGTAAAGCACAGACCTTACCACTGACAAGACTACGTGTCAGTCCTGTCATACATGGGTGCATCATGGATGGTGCAACAGTGCTGTGATGTCTCTCCTGTCTGTGTGCCTTTGAGGCATGTGTGAAGTAAAAAAAAAGGGGGGGTGGGGAGAGTCGGGCAGTAGCGCGGTGGGTTAAGTGCAGGTGGCGCAAAGCACAAGGACCTGCATAAGGATCCCAGTTCTAGCCCCCTGCTCCCCACCTGCAAGTTGGTGAAGCAGGTCTGCAGGTGTCTATATCTTTCCCCGCTCCATCTTCCCCTCCTCTCTCCATTTCTCTCTGTCCTATCTAACAACAACATCAATAACAACAACAGTAATAACTACAACAACAATATAAAAAATAAGGGCAACAAAAGGGAAAATAAGTAAATATAAAAAAAAAATTTAAAAAGGACTCAGGAAGGTATTTGAGGGTAATTGCGAGGACTTGAATTCATTCATTCCTTATGTCAGCTCCACGTTAAAAAAAAGGACTGTTTTGAGAAGGGAAGGCAGCTACAATCAAATAACCAACTAAATTAAATGAAAGAGAACTGAACACATGGCAGGAAGATGGATATTGGTGGTAAAAATCTGATAAGTCTTCGATTTTTAAGAGTAGGTAAATGAGGGATTTTTAAAAATCTAGACATTTTGCCCAATACTCAGCATTAAGAGAATTTACATGACATTTTTGTTGTTGTCGTTGTTGTCCTTGAAGATTACTCTTACTTAACAGGACAGTGCTTACCTAGAAACCTATACTGAAATGCAATTACTGCTGTGTAACTAAGATATTTATCTATGCAAGCAAGACTTTTCTGCTCCCTCTGTTAAAGTTGGCCTTTTTTCCCCCTGCAGGGTTATCTCTGGGGCTCGACTCGGTGCCTACACTATGAATCCACTGCTACTGGCAGCCATTTTTCCCATTTTACTGGATAGGACAGAAAAATTGAGAGAGGAGGGGAAGATAGAACTGGAGAGAGAAAGATAGACACCTACAGACCTGCCTCACTACTTAAGAAGCAATCCCTCCCCACACACACACACACCCCACAGGTGGGGAGCTGGGGATTCCAACTGGGATCCTTGTGATTTGCACTATGTGAACTTAACTGATGCACCACCACCCTACGCCCAAATTGTCATTTATCTAATCCCACCTCCTTCGCATCTCATGACGTGTGTCCATGAGAAGCCAGAGGAAGACAGGACAGCTTGTTTATAGGTATACAACACTAGCTAGAGTCCCCACAGAAGTTTCAAATAGAAGGAACCATTTTGTTACTCCTCTGAGAGGGCATTAAGCCTGATCTGGACGGCATTAAGGCTGACCTAAGAGTCTTACAGCTCCAAACTCTGCAGTTTAATAACAATGTCATTTCTTCCTAGAAACAGAACTATAGGCAGAGAATGATATGGTAATAACAGCAAGAAACAATAGGAAACAAATCAAAAGAAAAGAAACAGGCAACATGATTGTTAGGTAAACTAAGCTCTGATCTTCTGGCCATTTGTAATGTATGGCCACTGCTGCAGGACATTTAGCCAGTTCATTCACACATCTCATACCTTCTTTCAGATAGTGGGAAAACTTCAAAGAATAATCCAGAAAAACTTGCATATTTTTTTAGGCTATCCCTAAATTCTTTTTTTTTTTCTTTTTCTTTTTACTTTTTTTTTTTTTTTACGAGAGCACTGCTCAGCTCTGTCTTATGGCGGTGTGGGGGATTGAACCTGGGACTTGAGAGCCTCAGGCAAGAAAGTCTCTTTGCATAACCATTATGCTATACCCCCACCCTCTATCCCTAAATTCTTTTCTTTTGTTTAAGGTTATAAGTAAAAAAACTGTAATAGTGACTTCTCAAAATGCTAAATATGTCATGCAGTGTAAGATTATTTTATGGTTCAACTACTGAAACTTGAAGAAAGTACAAATGCCTCTGTTTTTTCACTCTCCTTATCTTCAGCAATATTATTAAAACAAAGCACAAAGTTAATAACATCAAACTATCAGCCACTAAAAATCTTTCAAGTTTGAAGTACCTTTTTTGTTGTTGTTAAGAGTCTCATTCAGAACTACCAATCTTTATATAGGTAACAACTCTGGTAAGGTTTTTTTTTTTTAAGTATATACTTCTTAGAGCACAGTATTTATTCTCTGGTGTTTGTCCAATATTATAGTTTTATGCCCTTTTATAAAAATATTTCTGGAATTAATGCAGTTTTAAGGAGTATGGATTTTATGATTCTTCAAATACTCTATAATTTTTACAGCTGAACTATCGTAATCAAAATTACTGTACTTAGATGGACATTTTATCAGTATATAAAAGCTACCCATATAATAGAATATAATGTGAAGGGAAATATAAGAGGTGAAAACATTTCTCTATCATTTGAAATAAAAATGGGAAGTTACATGTAATGTTTTTTCGAGTTCATCATCTTACATTGTTCAGAAGGTTTCAAGAAATTTCACATATACAGGTGACAACACTATACAGTGGTTAAATATTTGGTGGTTAAATTTTTTTTCATGTTTTTATGCATTTAATTTTTTACTTTTAGAAACAGATATCAGGGGGACATGGTAGCACAGCAGGTTAAGTGAACGTGGTGCAAAGCGCAAGGACCAGAGGAAGGATCCCAGTTCGAGCCCCCAGCTACCCACCTGCAGGGGAGTCACTTCACATGGGGTGAAGCAAGTCTGCAGGTGTCTATCTTTCTCTCCACTTCTCTATCTTCCCCTCCTCTCTCGATTTCTCTCTGTCCTATCCAACAATGAACAGCATCAACCACAACAAAGCTACAACAACAAGGGCAACAAAAGGGGTGGGGGGAATAGCCTCCAGGAGCAGTGGATTCATAGTGCAGGCACTGAGCCCCAGCAATAACCCTGGAGGCAAAAAAAAAAAAAAAAGAAAGAAAGAAAGAAAGGAAGAAAGAAAGAAAAACAGAAACAGAAACATCAATGCTGAAAGTAAATTCTATCACTTTAGGGATAAAGAAACTAAATTTCAGTTTCTTCATAAATGGGGGTAGTAGGGGCCGGGTGGTAATGCACCTGGTTGAGTGCACACCTTACAATGCACAAGGACCTAGGTTCAAGCCCCTGATCCCCACCTATATGCGGAAAGCTTTGCAAGTGGTGCAGCTGCATTGCAGGTGTCTCTCTGTTTCTCTCCCTCTCTAGCTCCCCTTTCTCTTTCAATCGCTAGCTGTTTCTATCCAGTAAATAAATATAGTGCAAAAAAATTAAAGAAAGCCCTAAAGTAAATAAATTGGGATAGTACACATTTCACCATGCAATGAGGATTAAATATAATTTTATAATGCATTTGAAACAGTCATGTTTGGGCTGGGGAGACAGCATAATGGTTGTGCTAAGATTCTGGTGCCTGAGGATCTCAAGTCCCAGGTCCAATCTCCAGAAGCACTATAAGCCAGAATTGAGCAGTGCTCTGGTCTTTCCGTATCTCTCTCCCATTTTCTCTCTTTCTCTATCTCACTAAAACAAGTAAGAATTACTTTTTAAAAAAGAAAAAAAAAAGTCATGTTCATAATATACCTATAAATACGTAAATACATACTGATCAATCCTAGAAAGTTTAAAAGTATTGTTTTATTATCATGGAACTGTTGAAATGCAAACTTCTTCAATGGACAAGAAGTCTATGTTTAAAACTATGATATCGGGAGTCGGGCTGTAGCGCAGCGGGTTAAGCGCAGGTGGCGCAAAGCACAAGGACCGGTATAAGGATCCCGGTTCGAACCCCGGCTCCCCACCTGCAGGGAGTCGCTTCACAGGCGGTGAAGCAGGTCTGCAGGTGTCTATCTTTCTCTCCTCCTCTCTGTCTTCCCCTCCTCTCTCCATTTCTCTCTGTCCTATCCAACAATGACAACAACAATAATAACTACAACAATAAAAACAACAAGGGCAACAAAAGGGAATAAATAAATAAAATTAAAAAAAAAAAAAACAACTATGATATCAACCTAGCTTCATACCCAGCAAAGTGCAGTGATATATTTTGTCATCACTGGGGAAAGACTAGCCTAGTACTTTTCTTCATATTTACACTATCTGCATATTCACACTATTGCTGCTTTAAAATGTGTCACAAAGCTTGAGCCTTAGAACAACTTAAGTGGATTACCTTGCAAGTCTGGAAGTCACAAATTCAGAATCAGTTTCAATGAGGTAAAAATTCAAGGTGTTGGAAGGGCTAGTTCATTCTGGAGACTCTGTGGGGGAAATTTGTTTCCTCGTCATTCTCTGTGTCTAGTGAGGACCACTTTATTCTTTGATTGAGGCCTTTTCTTCTATTTCCAGAGTACAGTCATTACTTCATCTCTTACTTTTCTCATAGCATCTCTTTGTCTAGTACTGATTCCTCCTTTCTTCTATTACAACTGGATTATCCAGATAATCTCTTATTCTCATGATCCTTAATCATATTTAATCATATTTGCAAAGTCCCTTTCACCGTATAAAACAACATTAAATAGTTTTGAGAATTATGCAATGAAAATGTGGGGGCTTATCACTTAGACTAACACATTCAGATGACACATATAACAAGTGCCAATTTTTAAATTATGATTCCAGTAATACTCTGGTTATTTTTCTTCTCTCTCTCTCCCTTTCTCTCCTATCAATAAAGAAATAAATCGGGAGTCAGGCGGTAGCTCGGTGGATTAAGCGCACGTGGCTCAAAGCACAAGGACTGGCATAAGGATCCTGGTTCATGTCCCTGGATCCCCACCTGCAGGCTAGTCGCTTCACAGGCAGTAAAGCAGGTCTGCAGGTGTCTATCTTTCTCTCCCCCTCTCTGTCTTCCCCTCCCCTCTCTATTTCTCTCTGTCTAAGGACGACGACATCAATAACAACAATAATAACTATAACAACAATAAAAAAACAAGGGCAACAAAATGAAAAATAAATAAACATAAAAGAAATAAATCTCTAAAAAGAATATATAATTGAGCAGATATGTCTTCAGAGACGAAATGCAGACTGCTAACAGGCATGTGGAATATTGTTACCAATGATTATCTTCAAAATGCACATCAAAACAACAGTGAGATAGCACCACACATCTGTGAGAACTGTCTACATCAAAAAGTTCAAAAAACAGTGCCGTAAAGGGTATAGAGCAAAAGAAATATTATGCACTGTTGGTGTGGATGTAAATTGGCCCAGCACCTAAGAAAAGTGTGGAGTTGTCTCAGGAAATTTAATAGTACCCCCATGTGATTCAGCAATTCTACTCTTAGCTATTTATCTGAAGAAAACAGATGTATTTATCTGAAAAGATCCGTGCAGGCCTATGTTCATTGCTGCTCAGTTTACAACAGCCAGAATATAGAATTAACCCAAGTACCCAACAACAGAGAAATAGACTGGGAAGCTGTGGTATATATAAACAATGAAATACTACTCAGTTTTGAGAAAATATGGATGTATGTCTTTTATAACAATGAATGAAACAAAGGGGATTTTGCTAATTGAAATAACTCAGAAGCAGATATATGCGGGAAGCCGCCCCCTCAGGGACCTCGGGCTGAGCTACTCCATCGTGTATAAAAACTCCATTTGCCATAAGCCTGCCTGACACGTACACAGGCAAGACCACCCCTCACCCACCTCCTAGATATGTTTACTTAACCTCTGCAGCTGCATTCCTTCCTGGGACAGCGCCACCATTAGCAGGACAGGTATGACCATAGATGGCAAGAAAAGAACATTCCAAGACCATTGGAGACCCTCCCCAACATTAGCCATCCTTAAATACATGTGGAAAATTTTCAATAAACGAGACTTGATCAGACTCCTGTCTTATCTCCATTTCTCACGTCTCTTGTCCTACCCCGTTCCCACTCCCCCTCCTAGGGTCTCCGTTGAAGACCCTGTAGGCCAGGGCAGATATAGAGATAGTGGTAGAGATAGAGATAGAGATAGAGACAGAGATAGAGATAGAGATATTGGGATGCATTGGATCGACCTTCCCGTGGTGCATCCCGTGAGTACCCATTCATTGGGGAAACTGACGATCCTTCCTAGCCAACTGAATTCATAAATGGATCCCAGTCACTTTCAAAGCCAGCAACAAGCAGCTCCTGACAGCTTTCAAGCTGTTGGTCCTGCTCTTCGAGTCCTCCAACTTAATGTTGAGGGGCTGTCCTTCTCCAAACACGTTATCTTCGCCCACCCTGTTCAACGCTTGACATCTCCTCATCCAATCTGGTCTCCTACGCCTACACTGAACTTCTCTGTTCCAGACTCTTGGAAACAGAGTTGGCAGTCAGCTGAGGTAAAGAACAAACACCTCATCACAGACCCCTGCAAGCGTCAACCCAGCTTTGACCTAGCACGTTATGATTGGGCCCTCCTCAATCGCTATCGAACAGGCCATGGCCGGTGCGCCGCTATGTTCCATCGCTGGGGAGCCAGAGACGACCCGAACTGCCCCTGCGACTACAGACAGACTATGACCCACATAGTCAATGACTGCCACCTCTCCAGATTCAAAAGAGGTCTCAAAACTTTACATCAGGCTCAACCTGACGCTGTTGACTGGCTATGGAAGAAGGGCAAACGCTAGAAGAAGAAGAATAGAGATATAGATATATATAGAGATAGAGATAGAGATAGAGATAGAGATAGAGATATGGATGGTCTGCCTTAAAGATGAAATGTAGAGAAACATAATAAAAGAAAACACAAAGGTACAGAGATCATGCCCTCTGACTCTGACTGTAAGTAAGGTAAAAAATGGAGGTGGGAGTAAGGAAGGTAAGTGTTAAAGTTTATAGTTATATATTTATTCATTATTTATTTTTATTGCCACCAGGGTTATTTCAGGGACTTGGTGGGTGCACTGCCACCCTGACATGTTTTTTTTTTCTTTTTTCCTTTTTTGTTTGCTTGAAATTGAGACGAGAGGTAGAAAGGGAAAGAGGCGAGACACCTGCAGACCTGCTTCTGTTCTCTTGAGGTTTACCCTCCCTCATCCACATTGGTCTCCAGCTCCCACTGATTCTGTGCTCAGAGAAACTAAGCTGGAACTTTCGGAAAGCAAACTGGCGTCTGTTCGGTGATCTTACCAACAAATCTATTCCTGGAATTCCAATTAACTCTATCCCCTCTGAAGATTCCTACAGGCGCTTCCGCCAAGCCATCTTCAAAGCAGTTTCCCAAGCCATTCCTCCTGGGAGACGTGCTAGGTATACGCCTTGTCTTGATGCTGAATGCGAGCAACTAC
Organism: Erinaceus europaeus; assembly: GCF_950295315.1. Classification (NCBI taxonomy): domain Eukaryota; kingdom Metazoa; phylum Chordata; class Mammalia; order Eulipotyphla; family Erinaceidae; genus Erinaceus; species Erinaceus europaeus. The sequence continues at coordinate 39,316,875 of NC_080180.1, read as the reverse complement.
TAAAGCAGTATGATGAGTCGGGCGACCCAGATGTGGCTGACCATCTCATTGCCTCCCTGGATGCAGCACACCAAGCCCGCTGGCAACAACTCACGGAAAGTCTGAACTTCACCCACTCAAGTAGGAAAGCCTGGAAGCTTCTTCACAGACTGGGTGCCGGTAGCCAACCCCCTCCCATCTCCCATCCTCCCATATCTCCAAACTCAGTGGCCAGTCACCTAACTCAAGTTGGACGTGCTAAGATCGACCCAGTCTGGAAAAGAGAAATTTCCCATGAGTGGTCATCCCACTTCCGTTTATCTTGTCCATCTCCAAAACTCCCTTTACACTGTCTGAACTGGAAGACGCTTTGAAGAGGGTTAAACCGGGAACAGCTGCTGGCTATGATAACATCACCCCAGAACTCATTCTTAACCTGGGCCCCACGGCAAAGAAGTGGCTCCCTTCATTCCTGTCCCACATCTTGGAATCTGAGTCTATGCCCAAAGTTTGGCGTCCTGCGAAGATTATAGCGGTTTTGAAACCAAAGAAAGACCCAACACTGGCCGCCAGCTATAGACCAATTTCTCTCCTCTCCATGTGTTACAAACTCCTTGAGAGGCTGCTTCTGTCACGTATTTCTCATCTTACAGAGAAATTCCTATCACCCGCCCAGGCTGGTTTCCGCCCAGGAAGATCTACCTGCGAACAAGCCCTGGCCCTCTCAACTTACATTGAAAATGGATTCCAAAAGAATTTAAAGACGGGTGCTGTCTTTGTTGATGTCACAGCAGCCTATGACACGGTCTGGCACCGTGGTCTCCTAGTCAAGATCTCAAGATGCCTGCCTCCATGGGTGGCCAACACTATATCGTTTCTTCTCCAAAACAGAAGATTCTGGGTGCATCTGGGTGACAAGTCTAGCAGATGGAGACTTGTCTCAAGTGGCCTCCCCCAGGGCTCTGTTCTGGCTCCTACGCTATTTAATATTTACATCAATGACCTCCCAGAAACTTCTTCAAGGAAGTTCATCTATGCCGAAGACATCTGCTGTGCAACTCAGGCATCCAAGTTTGACATCCTCAAGGAAACACTCACGAAAGACATGTCTCTGATATCTGATTACTGTAAAAAATGGCGACTAATCCCTAGCACTGCAAAAACGGTATCATCCGTTTTCCATCTACACCATGCCTCAGCCTTGCATGAGCTTAATGTGCAGCTTGGCGATACAAGAATCCGGCATGAAGCCCAGCCAGTCTATCTTGGCGTTACTCTCGATCGCACTCTGTCATTTCACAAACATCTCATAAAAACTGCAGCAAAGGTGGGCGCGAGGAATAACATCATTGCAAGACTGGCCAGCTCCTCATGGGGAGCGAGCGCTTCCACACTACGATCATCCTCTCTGGCATTATGCTATTCCACTGCAGAACACTGTGCCCCAGTATGGTTCCGTAGACCCCATGTCCACTTGGTTGATTCCAAATTATATTCCTCCATGAGGATATTTTCTGGAACCATCCGTTCCACCCTGCTTCCATGGCTGCCAGTCCTTAGCAACATCGCCCCGCCAGATATTCGTCGGGATGCAGCATCATCTAAGTTCATTTCCCATGTCTACGCTCTACCGGACCTGCCAATATCTTCGCCCACCCTGTCCAACACTTGACGCCTCGTCACCCAATCTGGTCCCCTATGCCTACACTGAACTTCTCTGTTCCAGTCTCTTGGAGGCAGAGTTGGCAGTCAGCTGAGGTAAAGAACAAACACCTCATCACTGACCCCTGCAAGCGTCAACCCGGCTTTGACCTAGCACGTTATGATCGGGCCCTCCTCAATCGCTATCGAACAGGCCATGGCCAGTGCGCCGCTATGTTCCATCGCTGGGGAGCCAGAGACGACCCGAACTGCTCCTGCGGCTACAGACAGACTATGACCCACATAGTCAATGACTGCCACCTATCCAGATTCAAAGGAGGTCTCAAAACTTTACATCAGGCTCAACCTGACGCTGTTGACTGGCTACGGAAGAAGGGCAAACGCTAGAAGAAGAACCCTCCCTGCATGTAAGGGCTTGCATGTGTATACTAGTGAGTGGTAAAACTTTCATTCAACCAGATGAGCCATCACCTGCCCCCCACCCAGGTGTTAGTTTATATAAAACTGATCTGAGAAGAATTAGTCCCCCAGAAAAATGTCAGAAAAAAAAATGAAAGTTCTATTTTCTTGAAGTGATCACGACATCTGGGTTTTCCAATCTCTTCCAGATCGTATACCTCTGCTCAGGGAGCTAGCTGGTTTGCAAACTGAGAATCACAAGAAAGAGAGGGAAAGAGGGCAGACATGATACATTACGGTTATTCTTTCCTAATAAAAACTGTGCAAAAGTTTTTGTAAGCGATAAGCACACTGTATGATTCCCAAAAATGTGTCTTTGTATTAATTAAAATAAATGGTTCACTGGTAGCATGCAAAACCATTTATAAATTAACATATGCTTATTTTAATTGAGTGCTTTTAAATGTGAAGTTTTTCTTTGGTAATGGCATTGTCATTCTGCTTGTTTTTAAAAAATTTTATTGGAGGGTTTTTTAAATATTTATTTAATCCCTTTTGTTGCCCTTGTTTTTTATTGTTATAGTTATTATTGTTGTTGTTAATGATGTCGTCATTGCTGGATAGGACATAGAGAAATGGAGAAAGGGGGGAAGTCAGAGAGGGAGAGAGAAAGACACCTGCAGAACAGCTTCACCACCTGTGAAGCGCCCCCCCCCCCCGCAGGTGGGGAGCCGGGGGCTTGAACCTGAATCCTTATGCGGGTCCTTGCTCTTTGCACCACGTGCGCTTAACCCGCTGCACTACTGCCTGACTCCCAGGGGATTAATGTTTTACACTCTACAGTGCATATCATAGTTTGTACATGCATAACATCTCCGAGTTTTCCACATAACAAAGTGAAAATTTTTAAAATATATATATTTATTTTGGATAGAGACAGACAGAAATTGAGAGAGAAGGGGAAGGCACTGAGGGAGAAAGCAAGAGCCATCCACAGCACTGCAGAGCTGCTCATGAAGATTTCCCCCTTCCAGGTGGGGGCTGAGGGGTTGAACCTGGGTCTTTGTTCACTGTAATATATTTATATTCTACCAGGTGTTCCACTGACAGTTGTCTGCAAATTATGCAAATTAAGTAAAGGATACTCAATTAAAATTTAGAGTCCAGAAGGCCTGGAAAGAGCTCTCAGGCAATCAACAACCCCCCACCCCCTTCATCTGCATCCAATGGACAGAAAGTTGCAAATGCCTACACATTCAAACAGAAATATTTCTTCTCTCCTACCAATTTTCCTTGACTGGGTTGTCAAAAAAGTCATGACCTATTTTTCTAGGTTTTCTGATGCAAAACAGGATCTTGCCATTTATAAACCCAGTATATAAGCATGGTCTTCTCTGGGCTTACCTGTGCTCCTGCTATAGGATGCATTCCCCTGTAAGACTGTAAGACTTCCACAACTCTCATGCAAAGTCATTTACTGGTGAAATGACTGATGATTTTAGTTTTTTAAAATCAACAACAAAATATGAATGACTCCCCTGGAAAGCATGAAAATGTCCCCCACAAAAACTCAGCTCTTATAATAATGAGTCCACAAATGGAGCCCAAGGTATGAGTCAGAATAGATCATATGGAGCCTTCTTTGCTGAACAACATCTGCTCCTTGGACTGGGAGGGAGGGAGCTCAGGATAGTAGAAACAGGCTTGCCAGGAACCTCCAGTGTCCCCTTGTAATGGTTAGAAAGTTAGAGATCACTGGTAGGAAGCCATAAACTAGCCTGTGTGATTAAGGAACATAAAGGCTAGAAAGGAGGGAGTCGGGCATTGATAACATTAGCGCAGCAGGTTAAGCACACATGAGCAAAGTTCAAGGGCCACTATAAGGATCCCAGTTCGAGCCCCTGGCTCCTCCTCTCTGTCTAACCCCTCCTCTCTCCATTTCTCTCTGTCCTATCCAACCAGCACAAGGACAACAAAATTGGTAAAATAGCCTCCAGGAACAGTGGATTTGTAGTGCAGGCAAGGAGCCCCAGCAATAAATAACCCTGGAGGCCAAAAAAAAAAGCTATAAAGGAAACCAACAGTGAAGAAACAAATGTGAGACATGATGGAAATAATTAAAAATAAATAAATAAAAGAAGCCTTGGCTCACTTTAGAAAAAAGATAGTTGAGCCAAGAAATGGGATAGCAAGAATCTTAAAATGAGATTTTACTTTAAAAAGACTGCTGAATTAAAGTTACAAAATAAATGGCATTTTCAACAAGATTTTTTTTTTTGCTTGGGGGACATAAAAAAAGAATGAAAAGGGAGAGTAAGCTGATATTATACTTGGTAATTGTAGAACTGGTTAATTTAAGTCATTTATCATTTAAGGATACATGAAATTTCCTCATGAGCCTCTGAGTTCTTCTTGGCTAGTAGAGTAATAATAATAATAAGGCAAAAAAAAAATCAGTATTGGTAAAATCAGAGATAGAGATTTAATCAGGTACAATAGCCATGTGGATTCCAAAGACAGTAAGGTAAACTACAACAATTAATTCTGAACAAAGGAATGGGAAAGAACTGGGATTTCAGTGCGTGAAGGACAGTCATATGATGAGACTAAGACATGACAAAAAGCAAACTAGATGTTTTCTCTGCCATACAGATTATCATTGGATCTCTAACCTGGGTTTCTAATGCTGATTTTCACTCTCCTTAGTAGTGACAATCAGTCCCAAACAACCTACATGCCAAAGTGACACATTTTGAGGAGGCTCATTCTTAATATCTTAGGAAGATTTATTAGGAACTTTTGGGGAACCTTCAGTATTAAACTTGAACTGCCACATCCTGAAGAGCAATCTGCTTCATTGCACAAGTTGAGACCCAGGCTTATTAGCTCAGATCAAGTCTCACTTCATCAAGGAGTGTCAACCCTGTATAGGTGGGGGTTAGAGATGTCAGAAATATCAGCAACTGAACTGGACATAGTCAAGAAACAGGCAAAGACCCCCAGATACTCCAGGCTCTAGGATCATGGCTTTCCTAGAACAAAGCCCATAATGGTTCTCGACTACTCTCCATTATAGCAAAGGGTAAGACCATAAGGATTTCAGTTCCCCTGAATTCCTGTTTCCTGATAGGCTTTAACTGCTGGAATAAAATTCAAAAGAATGTATCAACCTCTGGCCATTCCGCCACCTAGTCATATCAGAGTCTAAACCTAGTCCCTGTGGAGTTTAAATTCATTATCTGTGAATAAGAATATTAGGTTATAAAGCAAGTTGTAACTAGATTAAAATTTTAATATTATCCCAATAAAATGAGATTTATTTTCTGGAAATTAGATCAACTTAGGTATAATTTATGAAGTAGGAGATAGTGTGGAGTAAAATTTGTTAATTTAAGAACTAGATGCTTTTCCCTGAGCTATTGATAATATCGATGTTCAGCAATTGGTCATTAAAAGAAAGCCAACCGAGAAAAGTAAAAGGGAGCTCCAGAGGTCATATACCTTTTTTTCTGGGTAGTTTTCTATAAATTTCCATTTTCTTTAAAATATTTGAAGAAAGTGGCTGGTTGGTGGCACTTCTAGTTGAGTGTACAAGCTATAATGAGTGAGGATCTGGGTTCATGCCTCTGGTCCCCATGTTCAGGCAGAAAGCTTCTGAGTGGTAATGCAGAGCTGTAGGGGATGAGGCAGTGGTGCACCAGGCTGAGTGCTCTCATTACAGTGTACAAGGACCTGGGTTCAAGCCCTCGTTCTCTGCCTAGAGGGAGGAGGCTTCACAAGTGGTGAAGCAGTGCTGCAGGTGTCTCTCTCTTCATACCTCCTCCTTCTCAATTTCTGTCTCTATCCAGTGAATAATAAATATTCTTAAACCAGTACTGTATGTGTCTCTCTTCCTCTGTGTTCCCTTCCCCTCTATCAAATAAATAAAATATGAAAATAAAATATTTGATGATATGTTAATAAATTCTGATATTTCAATTTATTTAAGAAAGAATGCCATTCTTTACTCCATAAATCCTAATCTTGAATTACAATTTTGTGTACTTCTGAGGGTCTGAAGTGACACTGCTAGTGAATAGGTGTATTTAGTGGAAAAGCAATTCTATTTCTTTGCATCCAGCTGTTTTAGAATGTTCAGATGTGGACATTCACATCATGCCTTTAAGCACTCTATTAAATCCACTGGTGTGTGTCACTGCTTATGTGTGGTGGTTTTTAGAGATAGTTTGCTACTCATGAAGTGATTTGAGGAGAAATTCACTTTCTCATTTGCTACTGTCTTCAGTTCTGTCCATATGTTGCATTTAGAAACTCCAAACAAGCTTTTGCAAGTCCACTTAAAATGAAACCTACTTACCATTTTGAATGCTAAAGATCAATACTAGAAGGGCTAGACGGTGGTACACCTGGTTGAGCGCACATGTTACAATGTGCAAGGACCCAAGTCTGAGACCCCCAGTCCCCCACCTGCAGGGGGAAAGCTTCACAAGTGGTGAAAAAGGGTTGCAGGTCTGTCTGTCTCTCTTACCCTCTAATTCTCTCTTTCCTCTCAATGTCTGGCTATCTCTATCCAATAGACAAATAAAGATAGCAATTTAAAAATTAATAAAACAAAAAAGATCAATGCTTGAGCTGAAAAAATAGCTCTCTTGGGTAGTTTACTAGTTTGCCATGTGTGTGGCCCAGGCTTAAACCTGGAACCCAGGGCCATGTTAAGAAAGCTTTGGTGTTGTAGCTTCTTTCGAATATACTCCCCCCCCCCACTTCTTCACTCTCTGTGTCTCATTCTTTATATCTGAAGAAGTAAAAAAAAATAATACTTCAGCTACTTTCTTTTTTTATTTTGTCTCCAGTGTTTTCACTGGAGCTTGCTGCATGCGGACACTACAAATCCAGTGCTCCTGGTAGCCATTTTTTTTCTATGTCTAAGGTATTTTATGCCAAATGAAACTCATCTGATACCTTTACTTCTGTTGTGCTACAAATTATGACACAGCAATGCATTGTTCTATTTAGATATGTGAGTATAGTTTTACCAACTGTCTACAAAACAGAATAATCAAATAATTTTCAAATTGAGAGGAAAGGAGAAGTTAGGAAGAGAGAGACATCTGTAACACTACTTTATCATTCCGGAAGCTTTCCCCCTGCAGGTGGGAACCAGAGCTTTGAATCTGGGACCTTGCACATTGTAACATGTGCTCTACTGGTAGCACCACTTCCCAGCCTCTCAAGATGTAATTTCAACATAATTCCTGTGGCATGGAATAAGTGAGGCTTCCTCTAGAGTTTTATTTATTATTATACTAGTAAGTCCTTTGTAACTATAATGTCTCTTTTTCTTAAAATACTCTTATAAATACTGACAGTGCTCTAACAGAGGTGTTTACACTTGAGTTATCACCTCTAAGTCTGTCTCTCTGGGGGACATAGGCTACTAGGAAAATGACAGATGGTTGCTCTCATTTAAACTGTCAGGATCTCTAGAAACGGGGGCCAGAAATCTGGGATTTTAGCAGTTCTACAGGAGATTGTGATTCACACTAAAATCCGAGAGCCACTAGTACAGATTTTTAAATTAAAAATGGCATTATTTTAGAGAATGTACTATCAGAGTAGCCATTGTGAGCACAGTCCCCAGGGTGAGTCCATGTAATCAGCATGCCGGGCAGGTATTCAGTGTCTATTACTGCAACACTGGTCCCAAACCCCAGCTCATTAATCTCATTAATTGTCCTTGTGTAATCACTGACAGCAGTCTCATAATGAAGACTTTGTGGCCCAATCTAGTCCCTGACTTTCCTTCAGCCAACTTTATCTGCAAGATAAAAGCTCTCAGCTTTATCTTTCTTCCAAATTTTGCAATGTTTCACATGGCAGGTAGCGACATGGAAGACTTACAGGGGCAGAATAGCCTCTGAGGTGCGGTCCCCTGTTGAGCAAAGAATGAAAACCTGAGTCTCCATAAGGATTGCTAAAGAAAAAGAAAAAGAAAAAAACAAAATCCTGGTATGTGTATGTCCTTGTGTCTCTATTATTTCCTTTTAACTTTAAAACTGCATTGACAAAGAAATGATTGAGAGAAAAATAACACAAAATGCCAGGGTATATGTTCATACTCGAACAGGAATACAATTTTTTTTTTCTTAAAGGCATTCTGTAAAGTTGTAACTTATTATGTGGAGGCATTGCTCAGAAATGTAGATTACTCAGCATTGCCCAGAACTGATCCGAATGGGGATCTACATTTTAACAGAACTAGAAGGTTCTGACTCAGGTAATACATGACAATGCTTGGCGAAACACTATAGTGAATGATCCTTGGCACTATTATTCCTGCTGTTGCAATAGTATTTTCATATACTTATTTATAGTCATAATTGGAAACATTTTTCTGAGTTGGGATCTTAGAGAAAGAGAAGTGCTTAGTGGAGAACATCTGAAACTACACCACAAGTTAACTCAATAACACATTAAGAAAGCATAATGCTAAGTTTTGGAGCGGGTCTTAGTGATGATCATTTATCCTCAGAAAGCAGCATTAATATATTTTATTAGAAATGGAAGGTCAGAGGTTCTCTCCTCCCTCTCTGTCTCTCTCTCTGTCTCTCTCTCCCAAGGAAGAGAAACTTGGGGGCCTATATGCCACATTTAAATAAGTTTAAAGAAAATAAAAAAGAAATGGCTGAAATATATCCATCTTAATTTGAACTGTATCCTCTTACTCTTCTGATATTGCATTAGCTAATTTTTTTCTATAACATTCTATGTTCCACACATGCTATGCAAAAAAGGTACTTCCTTGTTTAGCAAATGTTTGATGCTAAGTACAAGAATTTTTATTATTTTTAGGTCAACAGTTATTCAAAGCACAGAATAAATTAGATCTCTCATCAACCACTGCCCTCCTTTAACTCTTGAACTTGTGTTGTTCTGTTATAGGCACTATAGCAACAATATTTACTGGAACTGCTACTTAGCTGGGGGAAAAAAGTTTTTCTTTCTAATTATCTTATTTGAACTCTGTCTCTGATCATTCTCTTATTTGTATTGATATCTGTACAACTAAGAGCTGTGCTACATTTTATTATAACAGCTGAACATTGTGTTTGGTAAAAGGAATTGAATATATCACAAAAATTCATCACCATAGTTAAGCATTAACGTGTCTTTTTGAGATATCACTTTTAAATGTATAATTTAAATAGGTAACTTACTCAAGCAAGGCTTTGCCCTTAGAGTTGTGAAAGGGAGAAAGAAAGAAAGAAAGAAAACCAAGAGTCAGTTGTGTCAAACCCCTATCACCAAGCCAAGAGTCAATGCCTGAACTCAATTATAGTCACAATTCCTCATAGGAAAGTAATCTTAACTAGTCCTAGTCAACAACATAAATTGATCTTCATGGTAAGACTCTGCATTCCCTGAGAGGAATGTGGCCTTTCCTTAAACAATACTAAGTGATCAGTTTGTTCTACCTTCTTTCAGCCCACAAAAAAAAAAAAAAAAAAAAAAAAAAAAAATCCCATATTATTCAGGCCCTCAGAACATCTTTCCTATAGTTATATACAATACTATTTGACTCATGAGTCAATTCAACTTTTAAAATGAGTATGGTTGAATTTCTCATTTGACAGATTTAATGACAATGTTCATAAACTCAAGGGAAACTTTTTACTGACAGAGACAGAAATTGTGAGAACTCGGGGATACAGAGAGGGAAAGAGAAGCATAAACCTACAGCACTGCTTCACTATTCCTGAAGGTAGGGACGGGGGGCTTGTTGAACTGGGGTGCTTGCACATAGTACCATGTACACTCTACTGGATGTGCCACCACCAGGCCCCTCTCAGTGTAACTTCTAAAGATATTTGGAGATGAGAAGCACGGGCATGGCATGCATTTCTGTCTTCCTTATTTCTGAAGGACACAGGCAAGTTCCACTTAGCTTGAGCTCTGTTCTCTTGCTTTGAACTCCCAACTTAATTGACTTTCTTCATTTCTCTATGTGATCAGAACTCTCAGTTTTTGGTTCTGTCCTCCAAGTATTCTATATTGGGAACTGCTGACTGTTTAAGTGTATAGTTTCTCCTTTGTTTGGAAAATTGCCTTTGATTCCACATTAGGACCTGCTTGTGATAGCTGTAGCTTTCATTACATTTGGAATCAGTCTACTGTCCTGAATCTTTTGGATCTGCTAGTTTAATCCTTTTCCCACTCCCCAGATTCCTCACAGAGAACTGTTGGTGGCAATGACCAAAGCTGAGCTGACTCCAATTTAGATACTGAACTGGGTCCAGCGTTGGCATGGATCCAATTTGGGTCCAGTGGAAAACCTCAGGTGAATATTATCTAAGCTTAGTTAGTATTGATACTTTTAGAAGTGAAAAACTTCATGGCCTCTTAAGTCTTAACTTGGCTCTGGAGAACTGAGAGACATAGATGAAAGAAATGATATTTATTTTTTAAATCAGAACACTACTCAGTTCTGGCTTAAAATGATACAAGGGATTGAACCTGGGACTTCGGAGCCTTAGGACTTTAGGCATTAGAATCGCTTTGCATAACCATTATGAAACCTCTTGCACAATGAAAGGGATAAGATTTTAAAAAAGGAAAAGATTGATTTACTTCATATGAAATATAACAGTGACTCATCAGAGAGGTGTGTGCATGTGCGTGTGCGTGTGTGTGTGTGTGTGTGTGTGTGCGCACACACAGGCAGAAAGAGAAACAGAATGAAAGGAAAACCAACGTATCACTCCAGCTAAAGACACGTAAATCAAGCCAAGACCCTCAAGCATACAATTTTTATGCTTTACTAGCTGAACTAAGGAAGTACAATTTTTTATTAGTGATTTAATAATGACTGACAAGATTGTGGGATAAGAGGTGTACAACTCCCACTACAGAGTTCCATATCCCATCCCCTCCATTGGAAGTATCCCTATCCTTTATCCCTCTGAGTATATGGACTACAGATATTTATGGGATGCAGAAGGTGGGAGGTCTGGTTTCTGTATTACTTCTCTGCTAGACATAGATGTTGATAGGTGGATCCATACCCTCAGCCTGTCTCTGCTTTTCCCTAGTGGGAAAGGGGTCTTGGGGAAGTGGGGTTTCAGGACACATTGGTGAGGTTGTCTGTCCATAGAGAAGTCAGGTTGGTATTATGGTGGCATCTGCAACTTGTTGACTGAAGAGCATTAAGATATAGAGCAGAGGGAGTCGGGCTGTAGCGCAGCGGGTTAAGCGCAGGTGGTGCAAAGCACAAGGACCGGCATTAGGATCCCAGTTCGAATCCCGGCTCCCCACCTGCAGGGGAGTCGCCTCACAGGTGGTGAAGCAGGTCTGCAGGTGTCTGTCTTTCTCTCCTCCTCTCTGTCTTCCCCTCCTCTCTCCATTTCTCTCTGTCATATCCAACAATGACAACAACAATAATAACTACAACAATAAAAACAACAAGGGCAACAAAAGGGAATAAATAAAATAAATATTAAAAAAAAGATATAGAGCAGAACAAATTATTTAATAATCAGGACCTAAAGGTAAGAATGTAGCAGATGAGAGTTGGGCTTTTCATATCGAAGAAGCTATGAAGCTCAAGAGTAACCAGAGACAAAGAGCAACAGGGCTGACAAGACCTCTATACTCACCTAACTTCCCTGGGTACTTCTACTTTCTAATGTGCTACCTGAATGATCTTCCTATTCTGAAGAGAGAATCAAATAGCTACTATTGAAATGGAAATCACCGAATGTGGCAGATGAAATTCTTCAGGTATCCTCTATCTCTTCATGATAGTCTGACCTAATGGACACCATTAAAGATTTTTTATAAACCTGAGGATGTATGAAGGTAATTTATAGCCTTGGAACTTTTGTTAGGTTAAAATTAATGGTGAAAACTTATTGAAAGTCTAGATGAATTCAATAGAATACAACATTAATTACTGAATTAAAATGTTTACTTAGCTTTGACCTCATATTATGGGGAAACTAAACATAAACTTAGGCCTTGCAGATGCTAGATACAATCATGAATTAGTAAAATAACAGAAAGAGACCTAGGGGAGAGTCTCTCAGACTTATTCCAGAAGAACAGAACTCTACAGATGTATACCAAGGAAAGGGAAGAATATGAAACACAGATAAAGCTTAAAGATTTTCATATAGTATCACCAAAGATCGGTAATAAGTAGACTCTCCGCTACTGTTATACTATAAAGGACTCTAAATAAGTTTTTTCCTAGTTAAGAAACACTTTAAAAGCTGGACGGTTGTGTGTCAGTGGTGCAGGAAAGGGCTGAACTGGTAAAGCTCTCATGCTACCTGGTCTGAGGCCCAGTCACCACATGGGGGCGCCATGCAAAAGGGTAGTTTCATGAGCAGTGGAGCGGTGCTAAGGTATCTCTCCTCTGTCCCTCTATCTTTTTAAAACTTTTCTTTATTATCTTTATTTATTGCATAGAGACAACCAGAAATCTAGAGGATAGAAAGAGACAGAAGGAAAGAGACAGAGAGACGCCTGCAAGGCTGCCTCACCACTCGGGAAGCTTTCCCCTGCAGGTGGGGACAGGGACTTCTACCTGGCTCCTCAAGCATTGTAACATGGGTTCCATTAGGTGTGCCACCACCCAGCACCCCCTGAGCCTCTCTCCCTCTCCCTCTCCCTCCCCCCCTTTCACTGTCTAGAAAAAAAAAAGTCTGCCAGAAATAGTGGTAATGTTACAGTTAGGATGTTTCAGTTGCAAATAATAATGATGATGATAAAAGTAATAACAATGATAATGATAATAAAATAATTGAGGCAAAATTTTCTTTGCAAGAACCTGACCATCCACCACTTGAATCAGTGCTTGGCCAACTAGTCAAGACACAGATTTAAAAATTGGTAAGGATCTCTTGGGATGGGTAATTTTACCCATTGGGGAACCAGAACCTTTTCACAAAAATAAGTAAAATTATTAGATGGTGGAAAAGAGAAGTTTCCAGAACTCTATTACATGAAAAATCTCAAAACTGTGGAACCAAAGCCCATTTGTAAAATCTTAGTGTTACAATTAGAGTGACACTACATAAAAAAAAATGGTATGATTAAGAAAATGAGAGTGTTTAAACAAGAATTATACAAAACATTGTGTCTCTCTTACCTGTTCTTTTATGGGAGTAAGTATTCTGTCTGGCCAGGAAATAGTGCCTCTGTGTAATTTTATAAAGACCAAGTGTGCTGGTGAGGTTCCTAAAGATATGGTCGAATTGCAATGTAAGAAAAATCTTATCACAAAGTGATAACTATTCAAAAATCACCAGAGGAGAGGGAGACTATTTTTAGAAGTGCTTTCATATACTATGCCTTTTTAAGTGATATTTCAAATATAATTCTTTTCTAATCCCGTCAATATTCTGCTTTCTATCTTTTCTTAACATCTGATCACCACTTCTACAAAGGTTCTTAAATAATAATGGTGATTTTTTAAAAGTATTTATTTATTTATTTACTTATTTCCCCCCACTTTTTGCCCTTGTTTTTTATTGTTGTAGTTATTATTGTTGTTGTTATTGATGTTATCGTTGTTGGACAGAACAGAGAGAAGTGGAGAGAGGAGGGTAAGACAGAGGGGGAGAGAAAGATAGACACCTGCAGAACTGCTTCACCGCCTGTGAAGCAACTCCCCTGAAGGTGCTCAGGTCCTTGAGCATTTTAACATGTACTCAACAAGGTGTGCCACCACCCAGCCTCCCCTATTATCTCCATCAGAGACTGTATTAGTTCTCCTAAGATCACAGACAAGGGTTGACTCTCTCTCTCTTTCTCTCTATATCTCCACTTGTTTCTATGATCCTAATTTTTCTTCCTTTCTAAGTCACACCTACTACTTCTGAGTATTTTTCTCCCCCCTTCTGTCTTTGGGACCTGATGGAATTGGAGTCCTGCTAACATTTGCCCCTCTGCGAGTATAGATCAAAATTCCTTATGGGGTGCAGAAGGTGGAAGGTCTGGCTTCTGTAATTGCTTCTCTGCTGGACATGGTCATTAGAAGGTTGACTCATACTGATAGCCTGCTTCTCTCTTTCCCTAGTGGGGTAAGGCTCTGGATAGGTGAGTCAGGATGCATTGGTGAGGTCATCTGCCTAAGGAATTCAGCATAAAATCCTAGTAACATTCTCAACTTGGCTGTGGCTGAGTGAGTTTCGGGAGAGATCTTATTTGTATTTTGCTGAGGTTTCATGTGATTTTTTTTTTCCATTGTTATTTTCTAGTTTGTCAGGAGTGTGTTCTGAAATGGCTCCTACTCCATAGCCACACCTCTGGAAGTCCCTGTGAGTTAGTGAGTTTCTGAAGAAATCCTGGTTGCATTTTGTTGAGTCTTCAGATTAGTTTTTGTAGTTTTTCCTAGTTCCATAGGAGAATAGTCCAGTCCTGCCTTCCTGCCATAAATTTTGTTTTTAAAGTAATGTATCATAGCTGTCATGCAAAGTTTTCTTTGTCAGTGAAATTCTGTTTTAAAGATGGATCTGTGTTGGCAATGTAAAATTAAGTTCATTGTAATTTCTATATAGTATTTATCTTATCAAGATACCACAAGTGATTATTTATAATTTTTAACACAAATGGTACTCTCATAAATTCCTGTCTCATCTCATTCAAATGTCTTTTTACGAAGTGAAATTGTTGAATACATTCAGAAAACAAGTATCTTGTGGTCTGGGAGGTGGCGCAGTGGATAAAGCACTGGATTCTCAAGCATTAGGTCTTGAGTTCAATCCCCGGCAGCACATGTACCAGAATAATGTCTGGTTCCTTCTCTCTCCTCCTATCTTTCTCATTAATAAATAAATAAAATATTTAAAAAATAAATTAAATATCTTATAGTTGGTAATAGACTTATTGGCATAAACAGTATATTCAAGAAATACTGTAAAAAGATGTCACATCATAACACATTTTATTATAGTGTATATATTATAATGCACACATATAAGTGAAGATTACATTATGAGCATAAATATATTTGGGGTCCATCTCAAGAATGAAGTCAAATAATTGTGAGTGATGATCATTTGAAGAGGGTTTTCAAGTTTCACGTTTAATATGTCTGAGAATTAGTTTCACTTTTCCTAGAGCAATGTAATCTCTGTTTTATGGTGGAATTGGGGACACATCTTCACACCTCTGAACTCCAGTAATGAAAGTCTGCTATCTAAACTCAGTCCTTGGATTCATACATTCTACCTCGTAGATTTACAACTACAAATTTTCTTAAAAGTCTACATTGTTCTTTAATTTATCTTGTATTTATTATCATACTGCAATATAATAAAAGTACCCATAGCTATCAGGTTGAATATTTCTTTGTACATGTCTCACAAAACAGCAATTAAACAATGAGCTTGTTTTTCAAATGAAGTCTCCTTTAGAGTACCATTACAAAAGTGACATACACATTTTATTTTTTGAATCTATTTATTTGGTGATAGTAAGAACTGCCACTACCAGATTTCTTAACTTGGTGTGCAACTAACCCACCAAATTCCATTGGCATCTGAAATGTACAGAGAGCTCAAAGCTTAAAATATATAGCATGTATTTTATAACAATAAAGAAATACCTGAGCACTTAAATAATATACATTAGCTTTAGTAATGAAATACATTGCTTTAATCAGATATGTGCTATTTACTAAGTTATCTGCTATAATCTTCACAGCACCTCTACCAGGTAGTTTCTGCTCAGCATGTAGGAAATCTAGCATCAAAACTTGTTGGGCAGTGTAGTCATACCACCTCATAAGTCGTTGAGATCCTGGGGCACGATGGTTGAAAAGGAGCTAAGTTGGGAATGAAAGTATTTTACAGATGCCTATCATGAGAGGTAAAAAATTGTACCCATAAGTGAACAACTGTATGCAAATGATTAAACACCCTCCCCCACATACACAGTAAAATGATTACAAAACAAGAAAATTAAGTCTGAGTTCTGAGATCTAACAGGGAAACTGATCAATTCTGAAAATTTTTCTACATAACAAAAAAATATTCCTAAGTGTCATAACTGTTCTCAAATCGGGAAAGAACTAACAAAAAGGCACCTCGCACCTCGTCTCTAAAAGCAGAGACACTCTCCCAGCATCCATATGGTGAAGTGCACATCATCAAATTCACAGCACAGCTGCTCAGGGAGTAGGAGTCCATGATGGACTGAGGGGCTTGTGAGTTTTAAGTCTATATTTACATGCCTGTTATCACCATGACAAAAATCTGGGTTTGAAAAAAAAAATGTAGACTACTCTTTGCTCTTTATGAAAGCACACAAAAGTACGACTTGGGGGCGTTAATCTCATAGTTACTTAATAAGGAAAATTAGTGACGGAATATAGTACCTTCTTTACAACAAACACTAAATATTGGACCCCAGGTAGAAACAGTAAAACATATACTCTTTCTTTTTTATTATGTTTTTAACCTTTATTTATTTGCTGGATAGAGACAGTCACAAATTGAGAGGGAAGGGGGTAATAGGGAGAGAGACAGAGAGACAACAGCAGCACTACTTCACCATTTGTGAAGCTTTCCCCCTGCAGGTGGGGGCCAGGGGCTCGAACCTGGGTCATTGCGCATTGTAATATGTGCGCTCAACCAGGTGTGCCACCACCTGGCCCCCATATACTCTTTTGTAAACCTTTTCTAGACAAATTATTCAGTGATGTCTTAACATTAAACATTTCTTCACAGCATATAAATTGGAATGAAATAGTAGAATCCATTCACATATTCTTTTACCTTGAAATGTAATGTAACTATTATATATGCATGAAAGTATGAAATATAATACAAGAGAACTATTCAAATGGAGCAAAAATTAATAGTTAAAATAGTGTTATTTAGATATTCATTTTTTATTTCTTTATTGAGGGATCATGGTTTACAGTTGATGCAATAGTTTGTACATGCATAACATTTCTCAGTTCCAAGACCTGAACCCCACCACCAACTCCAGAGTCTTACACTGGTGCCAGTTTTATTCAGTATGTTTCATGTAATATTTATTTATTTGTTGATTTTACCACAGAACTGCTCAGTTCTGGGTTATGGAGGTGCAGGGGGGATTGAACCAGGACTTTGTAACCTCAGGCAGGAAAATGTATTTGCATAACAATACATTTGTTCCCTGGTCCCAGATTTGTTTACTTAGATTGGTCAAACCAAAAGTATGGGAGGATTTTGTCTAAGTCTAAGAATGATGAGCAAAATGAAAAGTCTCAGACTTTACCTTTTATACTTGCTATTCAATATTTTCATAATCTGTAATTATATTTCCTCATTTCTAATTCTATCTATGGGTTCTATTTATTTCATTTCATTTCATTTATAAATGTTTTTTAAAATAAGGTATATTCATGTAATTAAGAATTTTTGTTAAAGGTTAAGTTTAAAAGTAGTCTATTAAAATTAACTAAATTATTTCATTAAAAGGGGTAGAACCATTGTAGACATTATACTAAGTCTTAAGAAGTTTATTTTGTACTATGTCTGAAATATAGGTTTGAGTTCTAGTCTGGCAAATGTGCTAAGACATATAAAAGAAATATAGCCCTAAGTGGAAAATAACTAGTCTTGATTATTTTCATTTCAAATTTAGGAGAAATTAATAAAACCAAAATCCAAATTTATACGAGTACAAAAAACTGATTTGGGACTAATAATTAAATGTGAATACACTCTAGGACATGTATATAGATACCTAGCTTTGGTTTTTATTTTGTCACACTTAAAAAAAATCAATCTCGGGAGTTGGGTGGTAGCACAGCGGGTTAAGCGCACGGACCAGCATTAAGGATCCCGGTTTGAGCTCCTGGCTCCCCACCTGCAGGGGAGTCGCTTCACAGGTGGTGAAGCAGGTCTGCAGGTGTCTGTCTTTCTCTTCCCCTCTCTGCCTTCCCTCCTCTCTCCATTTCTCTCTGTCCTATCTAACAACGGTGACATCAATAATAACAATAATAACTAAAACAACAAGAGCAACAAAAGAAAAAAAATAAATATTTAAAAACATTTTAAAAAATCAATCTCAAGAAGTGGTGTAGCTAAAACACTATACAAAATACATAAAAAGCTCAGTAAACTTAACATCAAAAGTTAGAAGATAGGGGAGGACAGGGACAGAAATGTCACTGAAGAAGAGATACAGACACATGACCAGGTGCTCAAAATCACTGAGTATCAGAGAAGTGCATTGGATCAACCTTCTCGTGGTGCATCCCGTGAGTACCCATTCACTGGGGAAACTGATGATCCTTCCTAGCCGACTGAATCCACATGGATCCCAGTCACTTTCAAAGCCATTTAACTGACTATGGAAGAAGGGCAAACGCTAGAAGAAGAAGAGAAGTGCAAATAAAGACAACAATGAGATACCACTTGACGCCTGTGAGAATGCCATACATTAGAAAAGACAGAAATAAATGTTGCAGAGAATATGAGAGGAAAACTAGGCTCCCGAACTGCTGGTAGATGTGTGATTTGCTCCAGCCTTTATGAAAAGCAGTCTGGAGATCACTCAGAACACTAGAAATGGATATAACCTAAAAACAGTCCATTTCTTGCCCAGGAATTTACCCAAAGGAAACAGAGAGACCTATTAGAAGACATCTGTGTACAACTATGTTCATAGCAGCACACTTAGAGATCGCCAAAGCTTAGCAACAACAGACGAGGGGTGGTGGCATACATGCATGATGAAATATTACTCGGCTATTAAAAATGACGTAGTCATCTCAGACAGAGCTTGAAGACATCATGTTAAGTGAGATAATCCAAAAAGAGAAAAAGAGAAAGACAAATATTGAATTATCTCACTTATAAGCAGAATTTAATAAATAGGGACAGGGAGTGAGACTGCAAAGTGATACTTGGACTGGGTGTGGTGTATTGCATCAAAGCAAAGGACTCTGGGTAGGGAAAGGAAGGGAGGTGTTGAACTGGGGTCTTACTGCATAGTGAAATGGTACTCATGTGTCAGTGACTGCACTGTATACCATTAACACTCTCAATCAATACATAAAAAATTAAAAAAATGTAATATATTACCTTGCCTAAAAAATTAATTATTAAATTAATAGAATCTTAGCAGCTTTAAAAACTAATAGCTATACGTCTCTAGAAAGCTTATTAAGGTGGCTTTCTTGCCACTAGGGCTACATTGGAGCCTTATGCTTATACTATACCACCAGAAACACAGTGATGGAGAGAGAGAGAGACAGAGTGACAGGAGAGACACCACAGGAATGCTTCACTGCTAATGAAGATTCCCTGTTGCATGGTGCTCCTATATGGTAGCTAGGGGCTTGCACCCAGGTCCTAGTGTGGTAATCTGTGGGTTATACTGTGACTGTGTGAGTTATCTCCTAACTCCACAGTTGTTTATTGGTTCTCTTTTCTTTTCTTTTCTTTTCTTTTCTTTTCTTTTCTTTTCTTTCTTTTTTTTTTTTTGGCCAACAGTGTTATTACGAGGGGCTGTGGTGGCTGCACAGTACCACCGCTCTTGGCAAGCATTTCTTCCTTTCTTTCTTTCTTTCTTTCTTTCTTTCTTTCTTTCTTTCTTTCTTTCTTTCTTTCTCTTTCTTTTCTTTTCTTTTCTTTTCTTTTCTCTTGTCTTCTTTTCTTTTCTTTCTTTCTCTTTTTCTCCCTCTCTCCCTTCCTTTATTCCTTCCTTTCTTTCTCTTCCTTACTCTCTCTCTCTTTCTTTTTCACAAGTGTATGGAACTAAGAGAGATAGATAGAGAGAATGAGAGACACCTATAGCCCTCTCCCGCCACTCATGAAGCTTCCCTCCTGCAAGTGGGTGTCTCCAGAGTTTGTAAGTGATGACTACACTTCTAAACTCTGTTGTAAGATAAATTAAGATAAATACAACAAACAACAAGTAAATATCTTGTCCTTTTTTCAACTGTATTTATTTAGAGATTCGCTACCTTAAAATGATTACTAAATTCTCACAATTTTCAAAGACTTATAACGTGATCTGTTTATCTTACAATCAATGGTCAATATGCTATCCAGATGCTTCATGTATTTATTTTTCCTAATACATTCTCTCAAGTTATTTGTGTTGGTCCTCCTTACTGCAACTATCATTTGTACCATTCTCTCTCTCTCTCTCTCTCTCTTTCTCTCTCTCTCCTCTCTCCCTCTCTCTCTTTCTCCTGCTCCCCCTACCCTCTCTCTCTGACATACAAACACCCTTCATTCTTCAATGTTGGAAGTACTTTGTGACACCCCCCAAATCTGGCACATCAACTCAAGCCACCTCTGTCTCCTTCCTACAGGCTGTTTAGGAGTCCTTCAAAACTGCCAAGCTTCTCCCATCAACTGGACCGTGAGTACACTCGAGCACACTCTAATTGTTCTTCTTTTATTTTATTTATTTATTTTCCATATATATATATATATATGTCTATATATTTTTCCCTTTCGTTGCCCTTGTTGTTTTTTATTGTTGTTATATTTATTATTGTTGTTGTTGTTGGATAGGACAGAGAGCAATGGAGAGAGGAGGGGAAGACAGAGAGGGGGAGAGAAAGATAGACACCTGAAGAGCTGCTTCACTGCTTGTGAAGTGACTCCCCTGCAGGTGGGGAGCTGGGGGGCTCCAACCGGCATCCTTAAGCTGGTCCTTGCACTTCGCGCCATGTGCACTTAACCCACCCGCTGCACTACCGCCTGACTCTCTTATATTCCTTTTTGTTACCCTTGTTTTTTATCATTGTTGTGGTTATTATTATTGTTGTTATTGATGTTGTTGTTGCCGGATAGGACAGAGAGAAATGGAGAGAGGAGGGGAAGACAGGGAGGGAGAGATAAAGAGAGACACCTGCAGTCCTGCTTCACTGCCTGCGAAGCCACCCCCTTGCAGGTGGGGAGCCAGGGGCTTGAACCGGGATCCTTACACTAGTCCTCGAGTTTCTCACCATGGGCACTTAACTCACTGTGCTACAGCCCGACCTCCCTATTTCTTCTTCTATTAGCAAACGTCCCTTTTCTCTCAACTGAACTTAAATGCTTCATCTGTTCATTATCAGCTCAAGTTTTACCCCCCTCAAGAAAACTTTCCCACACCACCCTGGCCAACTGACGCCATTAGGATATCTCCAGAGTGTAAGTGTGTAAGGGATGTCATCCACACACACCTGTCTAGTGCATTCATTCTTGATTAAATCCATTGTTTCTGTGATGAGCTAATTAATCTCAGGCAAGTTAGAACACTCCAGAGAGGCAGAAACCCTGCCATTTCCCCCTCCTTTTATTGCAGCAGAACCCAGATGAATACAGTATACAAAGTATATTGTCAGTAAACATACATTAAGAAGAAGTAAAAAAGAAAGAGGGCCAACAGGGCAATGAATCATCAGCTCAACTGATGATCTCAGAGCTGTTAAAGGAATTGTTAAAATTGTCTCATTTGGTAAATAAGAAATATAAAATGAATAATTCATAAAAGCACTTTAAAGAAATCCACTAATTTAGCTTCGTATTCATTTTTCTTTTGTTGTAAATACATGTCACTTATATTTTGGTCCTGAATCTTTTATTTTCTCTCTTTTGTCTGGTTTTTTTTTTTCTCATTTTCCTCTAGAGAAGAAAAGCTATTTACCATGTACCTTACAACACATTTGCTTCAAAAGTAGAGCTGGAAGTAAAAACCTTATGTGCAAATAAGGGAAGGTGATTTCATGGGGTCAAGAGTACAAAACTCTGGGGAAAGTGAAATAGGAAAAGAATAGAAATATATGGAAGTGGGTTATTCCCATGGCCAGCTGAGGGTCCTTGTGAGTAACTGTGAAAAGACTTCCAGAACTTCATACTCATTTCTACTGACTGGGGGTTTCCCAAAGTGCTGTCAGCTTCTCCTCAATTCTAGACTTACCTTCCAGAGAGAGCAAGAGATATAAGGCATGCTAGTTAAGTCAAAGACCACAAACTGAGAAACACAAAGTGAGAAAGAACTCGGCTGTTTTATAAGCAATGTCTTTAACTCTGAAGAATAAGGGATGAAGAAATGGCCTTGGGGTCCTGGTATATAGTGATTGGAAAGGACCAAAGCTGTATTAACTATTTAACTCTAAAGTACACACATGGCAAGCTATCAACCTTCATCAGAGTACCAATCTGGAGAAAAAAAAAAAAAAGACAGTGGTTCCTAAAAGGGAAAGTTTAGACCTCTCATACTGCCTGCCACCCCCTCAACGATGATATTTACTTATAAATTGGAATAATTCATAAATCATGGAGTGCTAATATTCAGAAGTTGCTTTTTATCATACATGTGTGTAAGGTAAATATAACTTCTAAGGGAAATAAGTTTTGCCAGTTTGCTGTTTGGTTACCAAGGATTTGAATTCACTTGCTATTTGAATCAGGCTTTCATTTGTTGTTACTACATTTTACCAAACACACACAAACAGGAAATAAATCACTTTAAAGCCAAATTTACATAATGTAAGTCCTTCATAGAATCTGGTCTCTTTTTTATGTGAAAAATTTTTAATAAAATAGGTTTAGAGATCACTATACTGGCTATAAGCCTGGAGGCTGGGACTACTAACTCAATCTTATCAGCTGTCATACCACCAAGTAATGATCTTGGCTCTCCAGACATTTGATTTTATAACCAGTGAAAAAAAGCATGACCCACTTGAGCGGACAGCAATGGTGGGGAATATACTGTAGTGTGGATAAAGGAAATACTGAAGAAGCTGAACTTAGCAGGCACCATTTACCCATGCGGTGAAGAGCGAGGCCATTGTCAATCTAGATACACAGTAAGACCCTGAGACCATAAATTTTGCCTGAGCAGAGGATCTCTGTTGTGGAAGAGAGAACCTCAAGAATTGTGGCAGTCTTATGGAGCTAGATATAACTATTTCAAGAGGAGCCATGATACCAGTGAGAAACAAATAGTGAAGCATCAAGCAACACGTCTGATTTCAACCTAGTGACATTTTTGTTGTTATTATTGTTGGTATTTGACATGGAGTATGTGATTGTAGACATTATTAAGAAGAAAGCTTATGAAAAGAAAGCCAAATTCTTGTTCTGAATTGTGTTTTGTATTAGTGAATGAAGATGTGGGTAGTTCTGAAAAGTATGCTTTGACACATAAGAGGATGAATTTTGTCAGCACTTAAAAGCAGCTCAAATGACTGATGCAATTATTATACTTAGTTATTTTCTCATTGTGTATGTATAGAACAAACCTTGACAGATCTTTGGACTTGTATAAATCATCTAGAGTTTCTACAGTTTCCACACACAATTACTAAATCGAGAGTAAAGAGAAATACTGAAGAGAAGTTCATATTCTTTTCATTATTAGCATTAATGCACAAGAACATTTTAAAACATTGTTATTGGTTACACTGTAGTGCTTTTCTTACTTGAAGACAAAAACTTTAAAATTATTTGCATTAATATATCCACAGTAACAGAGAGGAAAGGTTAAAGAGATAAGTTGGTATCTACAGTGTGCCACAAATTAAAAACACCAGATATTTAAAGTAGAAATCCAAAGCTAGGGAAAACACAAAGTAATGGACTGGATGTGGTGTACTGCACCAAAACGAAGGACTCAGGAGAAGGAAGGAAAGGAGAAGGTGAAGGGAACCTTGGGGTCCAACTGCAAGAAGATGTAAAAAGGATGAAAGTTGTATGTGGGTGAGAGTGTTTTGCAAATAACTTTAATGGCGTGATGAGAAATCACACCTATGGGTCAATAACTGCACTAAGCACCACTAGCTTCCCAATAAAATGATAAAAGAAAAAGAAAATAGACATCTTAAAAAAAAAAAAAAAAGAGGGCATAGGGTAGATAGCATAGTGGTTATGCAAACAGACTCTCACGCCTAAGGCTCCAAAGTCTCAGATTCAATCCCCCACACCACCATAATCCAGAACTGAACAGTGCTCTGGTTAAAAAAAAAAAGAAAAAGAAAAAGAAAAGAAAAGAAATCACAAACTAGATTTGTCTCTATGTAAACGTATGTCTTTGAGACTACTCAGAAGTTAGAAAGTCAATTAAGGAGGTTGCAAGGTGGTGCACCCAGTTAACCACACATAGTACCAAGCACATGGACTCATACAAGGATCTGGGTCTGAGCCCCCTTTCTCTCTGTCCAATGCAATAAAATGGGGAAAAAATGGCCACCAGAAGCAGTTTATTCATAGTAACTACACCAAACCCCAGTGATAATGATGGTGGGTGGAAATAAAAAAAAAAAAGAAAGAAAGAAGAAAGTCAACTAATTGGTAGCATTCAGTGAGTAATTCTTTCTATACTTATGATCATTTTTGCATGTTAGCAGATTACTATTCACCATTTCCTGTGAGAAAGGGTGGGTATTAAATACTTATTTTACATAACATAAAACTAACGCTAAAGAGTTTCCAGTATTTGACAACAATCAGATCTTAAAGTTTCATTTAGGATGTACATTTTCATGTCTGGAGCTCATCATTCAGACATGGGAAAGCAGGGCACTTTAATAACATCATCTATAATCTCATGAATTTGAAAAATGCGTCCAATCTACTAGAAAAGGATCATTTGTCTTTTGGAGATATTTACATCCAAATTTCCTTGAATTTTACTTTAAACTTCATCAACAGTATCTTAACACTGAATCAGATCTAACAGGACTGAGAATTTTCAGTAGCACCCTCACTGTTGGCTTATGCTCTTGTAATTCCAGTAGAAGCTGAGAAGCAAAACCTTTCACCTAAGATCTTACTGATCAATTTCCATATCGAAACTTTCTGCAAAAGTTAAAATCACAGTGGTTTGCTATCCATCAAGTACCCCTAACCTAGTCTTTGAATTACACCGATGAAAAGTCCATAAAACCAACCTGATTATGTTCAAGGCAGATTTTTTTTCTTCCAGAGAAAGTGAAGGGAGTTTTAGCACAATTACTCTCAAAGCTGGCAACTGGTGCACTGAAAATAATAAGATTCCCCCAAAGAACATGAATTTATTTCTCATAACCTCCTATTGGAAATTTCCCAGAGTTTTACGTAACATATTTTCTATGATGCTAAAGTATTATTGTTGTAGGGCTAGGGAGATAGCATGAGGATTATGCAAAAAGACTTCCATAACTGAGGCACCAAAGGTCCCAGATTCAACCCCCAGAAATACCACAGGTGATGGGCCTAGAACTCGAATAAATCCTTCTCTCCATTGATACCGGTCATTTCTATCAGAAACAACACAATAAACCCCTTTGTGGGCCCCCATGGGCCCCTGCCCTCAACTTGGATTAACAATGGTAGAGAATGTTCCATCCTCCGGAGGGAGGATGGACAACATACTCTATGTTACACCTGAGGAAGACGGGTCGATACTAGGGCAGTTTGGAACATTCCTACTTATGACCACAGAATGTGAGCTCAGATCTACAGGGATGCAGAGGTCACACAGGCTCCTAAGCTAATTATGGGCCCCAGATCACATCAAATCGATGGGGTTTACAGTCAACAATACTTATACCCCTTACCCATATTAGAGAGCTACTCTCTTCCTAGATCCAGCTTTCTGGTCCTTTTCCCAGCCATGACATCATCTCCCCAGACAATAACTTGGACCCACCCACATATCAGATTTCAGGCTCAGGCAACAACAACAACAACAACAAAAACCACTAGTATAGATACAGGCCCTTTGAAATATAACTAGAATATGCCTACTAGCTATCTACAAAATGGAGGACCCCCCTCCAACACTTCCATTTGCAGTATTACAGCCTTTAGGTCCATGACTGGTCAACAATTTGTTTGGCTTTGTTTGTTAACTCTCTTTTCAGCCACCAGGTTCCAGATGCTAGCATGATGTGACCAGACTTCCCTGGACAGACAACCCCACCAATGTGCCTTGGAGCTCCGCTTCCCCATAGCCCTTCCCCACTAGGGAAAGAGAGAGACAGGTTGGGAGTATGGATGGAGCTGTCAATGCCCATGTTCAGTGGGGAAGCAATTACAGAAGCCAGACCTTCAAACTTCTGCATCCCACAATGATCTTGGGTCCATACTCCCAGAGGAATAGAGAATAGGAAAGCTATCAGGGGAGGAGATGGGATACAGAGGCCTTGTGGTGGGAACTGTGCAAATTTGTACCCCTCTTATCCTGTGGTTTTGTCAATGTTTCCTTTTTATAAATAAAAATATTTAAAAAAAGAACTGAGAAGTGCTCTGTTGTTATTATTATTATTATTTTATTGGATACAAAGAGAAATTGAAGGAGGAGAGGGAGATAGAGAAAGAGAGAGACAGACACCTACAGCACTGCTTCACCACTTGCAAAGCTTTCCCCCTGCAGGTGAGGGGACCAAGGGCTTGAACCTGTGTCCTTGCCCACTGTAATGTGAGCACTTAACCAGGGGCACCACTGCCTGGCCCTGTGCTCTGGTTTTTAAGAAGTCACCATGCTTACTCTGAGCAATATGTTACAGTTCTGTTTTTGTCTTAGAACACAGCTTCCTCCTCATCCAATCACTTTCCCAATAAAAGTCCCTGTGGGGGCCATGCATTGGTGCATCTGGTTAATAGTGTACACACTACAGTGTGCAAGGACCTGGGTTCAAGCTCTTGGTCCCCACCTGAAGTAGGAAAGCTTCACGACTGGTGAAGCAGAGCTGCAGATATCTCTCTGTCTCTCTCCCTCTGTCTCCCTCTCCTCTTAATTTCTCTCTGCCTCTATCAAACAATAAATAAATAAAATGAAAAATAAAAAAGTCCTTGTATAACAAAATAACCACATTATTCATGAAATACACTAAAGAATATTAGAAATTCTTTATTTCAAAGACATTTTTTTTCATGTAATACTACATCTGCCTCATAAATATATTAAAGTATGTGTGTACTTATAATGTACTTAGACTTTCAGAGAACTCTCCTCACATGTGCTATTATGTGCAAATTAACGCATCAGAGCACTTTTAGCTTTGGATAAAGTATTTGTGAAGCAAAATAAAATATTTCCAACAAGTATAGAATTGTACCCCTGTTATCTTGCAATCCTGTTAATCTTTATTAAATAACCAATAATTTTTTAAAAGATATTTCAAACATAAAATATGATCTGTTTTCTTGAATGTACAGCCTTACCATACAAATGAAGTGAAATATCTTACAATTAAAAGATATTATTCTTTACCAAAAAGCTCTGAACTAAACATACATACCTCCTTCTTATTTCTGGCTGATTGTCTAATTAGAATCACATATACTTTCTATAATTCCATGTTTTCATATTGGGTAAATCCTAGCACATAAGAAAATCAGGAGACTGAACAGGATATTCACTGGGTTAATTTCCAAAACAGATTTTATTATTGCAGTATAAGAAGAGAGTCAAGAAAGCAACAGGTTCTCTGACAGCCTATAGACAAAATTCCTTAATCTTTACTATAAGAGGACAAGACACTAAGGTTGTGCAGAAATAAAACTTTTCAAGAGACAAATTAACCCTTTGTGATAAGCCAAGAAACCATTAATGAAAAAAAAATTCTGAATCATTGGAGAAAATAATGCTGCTAACCTCAGAAGTCCTCAAGAAAGAGTCTCAATATAATACATATAATTCTCCCAATATAACACATTGGAGAAAATAATGCTGCTAACATTATTATAACAGACCATAGATACAACATTTAATTCTGCACTCCCGAGGAGAGAGAAACAAGCAAAGCGACAATAAGCTCTTCCAAAACTAAAATGTCATGGCATTACCTGTCATAGTTCTACCATTCACATTAGACAAAACCTTCCAGTATTTTTGCCAGTATTTTTGCACCCAGTTCCTATTTTGAACTTCCATTACATTAAGTATTCAACTAATTATCTCACATTTGCTTTGAAAAGACCTCAAACTTTTTCTGAAAATTTTTACTTTAACAATTCTGTCTTACAAAAAGCTCAATCAGGATTACTGTTCTTTAGAGAGGGAAAAAAAAAGAAAGAAAGAAACATACTAAAGAAAAATGAGCACGTTTTTAAAGAAAAAAAATAAAATGGTGGCAAAAATTACAATTGAAAATTTTACTTTCTTATGCCCTAGAATTCTACTAGAGACCTGTTAATCAAATGTGTGTGCTAGGAATCTCCTTCATATCGGGGTAACCATTACTATACACCAAGTTTGTGAAAATGAAAGAACTTACAATATTAAACATTATAAATCACAGTGTCTAAAACTAAAAAATAAAACACTAGTAGCAGGTGCAAAGCAACAAACGTCCACCTCTCTCAACCCTTCCACTGTCTTCCTTTTTGAAATAAATTAACATTAAAGTAAGATGTTCCAGTAGACATCACTATTACCTGAAAATTAGAATGTCACCAAACCAAAGGGGGTAAATAAAGGTGTCAAGCTAGAGCTGGAATGGGGGAGGTGTGAGTGCTGGCTTTATTAAACACTGGAACACAGCACAATTCTAAACCGAAACACCTGAGCAGGTTCTGAGTCTTTAAGCTCACAAAGCTGTGTGGTAGAACAAACATCGACCTCAGAAATGTTTACCAAGCAAACCTCTCCCGGAACTACTGAACACCAAAGCGACTGGCAGGAAGAAATGGATCTCCTTAACTGTACACACTTAAAACTTCAACCACCAGATGCAAATAATCCTCAAGATAAGCGCTTCCTAAACCAGAAAAAAAAAAAAATAAGGGTGGGTCTCTCAAGTTTGCTGTTTTTCACTCCTACTAGTTGGGGATGGAACTGGGGTGTCAGTATAACCAGATTGATCACTTCCTGGAGCTTAAGAACTTCCCTCTGCACTCTTGGATAACTGTGACACTCACCCCTGGACTGATGTCTTCCCACTTCGCAGTCCCAGCAGCAACAGCAACACAATGGCAGCTCTCACCAGGGTGGGCGCCAGGAGACTGGATCCCACTCAGTCTCTGTGAACTGGACTCAGGTTTGAGCTTATCAACACTAAACCCAAGACAAAGGCTGCACTGAGCGATCCTAGGCGCACGCCCTCCCCGGGGAAACTCCCTCCCCCCTCAAGCCCACCCCCTCGGCTCCTGAGCCTGTGAAGTGGCTGCCATCAACTCCCCGCTTTCCGAGGGGTGCGGTTCGATGACTCCTGCGAAGCTGTTGTAAACAGCGCGCCACGCACTGGGGATCCACCAGAAAAGACAGGCGCGCAAGGGCGGGTGCTGGGGATCCGAGAGGTAACTACCCCCAACTGCGGACTCCAACAGCGTCAACTCACAAAGAGCTGCCACCACCTGCCCAGTAGGGACCAGTCTGGAGGTTGGGTCCCAGAACCAGCACTGAGTCGCAACCAGACTTGTCCAAGGACCCGCCAGGGCAAAGGCACCTGCTGGCTGCGCTAAAGGTCTAGTGCGGTGCCAGAAGAAAATGCAAAAAGACTGGCTCGGGTCCAGGACACACCTGCTTGGACTGCTAGCCCAGAAGGGTCTGGCTCTTGAACAGAGTGGGATGATGATCCTTGCAATCACTCACCCATGGAGGGCAAAAGCGCTCAGGGGACCGCAGGGCTGCGCGCTCCCAGCCTCCCGAAGCTCAGGCATCCTCCCATCCTTTGTCAGTTGCGGGCGAAGCGCTCCTTCCCAGCTCGCATTCGCGCAGCCTGTGGCTGGCTGTGGGGCTCTGGCTCAGCTTCCCAGCCCTCTCCCTTCTCTACTCCCTCCTCCCCTTCTCAGTCCCCCTTTTGGAGCCGGCACTCACTTGGCTCCATGATGTCATCCGGTGGAAATCTGCCATGCTCAAAGACTGGAATAATCCAGTCCTAAAGCAGAACGCGGTGCAAGCGGAGGTGGCAACAGAGCTTTTAGGCTCACCTAAGACCCACAGAAGGGAGGCGGGGTCTGCTTGAAAGTGCCAGGGATGTGTGTGTGGGTAACAATGGGATTGTTGGGGAGAACACCCAGGTCTAAGCGCATTTACTGCTGCAAAGACTTCTAACTATTGTGTTCAAACTCAGGGCAGATGCCCAGAGGAAAGAGAAAGTTTGGGGGGCTTCTAGACAGCTCTTGCAGCCCAACATGCTGCTGTCCAGGGGATGACTAGAACTGCCTGGGACTCAGGGTCCCCAACCTTAGAAAGTTTGGGATGTTTGGCCAATGGAACTCTTAATGAAAAGCACCCCTCCCCCCAAAAAAGTGTGTCTTGTCCTTGGGAGAACTTGAAGCAAAACACTGGGAAACTAAGTGGCCCCTAAGACCTATTCAACTAACCAGTAGCAGAAATTTACTCAGGATCTCAGTGTTGTTATCTTTTCTTCCTCATCAAACACTATTGGATGTTCTAAAGATGTCAACCTTTTGGCTTTGTCCAAGGGTTGCCACAGCTGGTCCACCCATTTACATCACAAGTGGCTAATTAAAAGTCATAGAAGGTGTCAGGTCAATTGTTTATTTATAATAAGGGTTTTCATAATAGTAATGCTTTATTAGAGAAGTTGACAAGCAACTGGCACTGCTGTTGTAGTGACTAATGGACACATATACAAAACACACACACACACACACCACCACCACCACAACCACCACCACCACCACCACCACCCCAGACCTGAGAGTCTGGTATCAAACTAGGATGTCTTCATGCTAAAAGTTCTCAGAGTTCAGAGAAGAGATGCCAACAATTACAGTTTGTGATTTAATCAGTTGATGCTTCAAGGAGTCTTTTGAGGTTCACAGGACTATCTGACACATAAGTAAACTAAGGCTCAAAAGAGGTCTTAAGAATTTGCTTACATAAGGTCTTGGATTTCATCCCCAGCACTGAGGATGCCTAAGGAGTGGCTTGGTTTTTCACTCTCTTGCTCTAGTAAAGTAAGAAAATCTAAATTAACAATAAGGTTCTAAATTAACAGCAAGGTTGCAGAGAATACCCATGATCAGTACTGATTAGACAAACTGAACCAAAAGTTAGCTACATAGGAACATGTGAAGTCTGTTACAGAGTACATCCATCATTATCCTTTATAAATATAGAGACCAGGGACTGCAGATATTAAAATGTGGATACAGTTAGGGGCAGGGGAAACAGTCAAGTGATAGAGCAATGGGATTTACATGTCTGAGTCTAAACTTCCAGTCCTAGCACTATGGTGTTCTGGCTTCTCTCTTTTTCCACTCTCACACGAACCATCTTATGAAATAAACTAAATCTTGACAAAATGTATTATCAGGAACTGCTTAATCTTAGTAAATAGAAAGTAAAGGACTCATACAAAGGAATAATAATACTGTGAAGTCTAATCATTGTGTTAAATAGACTTTTAACCCCCTTATAAAAATACACTTAAGACTTCTCTGATAAAAGGTAATAAATTAAGTGTGAAGAAACAGGCTCATTTTTTTTCTAAGAAAACAACATACATAGAATGTGGAAATTGTGTGTCCCCTATAAATGTTAATTGGCATTTATTTATTTTCAAGTTTAAAATTTTAGCTGTTATGCCTATTGGATACTAATATATTATAAACACATTTAGCATCTTTCTGATGTTCTTACTTGTTTCTTGAAGATTAATAAAGTTTAAGAATATTTTTCAACCCTTGCCTTCAGTGAACAAAGAACATATAAAATACAAGAGAGATTTTTTAGAAAGAAGTAATTTTAGATATCAAAATCATAAAAATTTAAAAAAGCAAGGCAGCAAGGAAAAAAACGAAAGAATTTGAGAGGTAAGAATTTGGTAAAGTGAGCAATGGCTATCTTTAAGAATAGAAAAACCATCTAATTGCTTGAAAAAAAAAAAAGATAATTAGAACTGCTAATGACGCTGTTCTAAGTACATCAGAAGGTCAAGTTGTAAACCTTCCCTCATAGATTGCTTCTCTGATGCCCCATCTATCTTCATGGTCTCTTTATCTTACTCCTCTACAACATCCTCTGGACTATTGCCCAAGTACAAGTATGATGCCAAGAAGGTCAGCAGATCTGGGGAACTTAGAGAAAAAAACAGAAAGATCAGGAAATACTTCCTTCAGCTTTTATTTTGTAAGTGATTGTTCCACAGGATTGAAGCAACACCTGTATCTTGGAATTCAAGGAAAATAAAATATATCCCTATGTGATCAATTATTTGGTACCATGGAGAAGTCCTCAGTTATATGATCCTGACCTTCTTTGAGAATTAAAATACTGTACTTCATTCTGACCCTTGATTTTCAGAGTGAATTTACTGCATCTCTGGAAATTATTTCCTAGTGTGTCCTCACCTACCAAGATCCTTCCTTGTGTCAGTAACATTTCCCATTTCGGATGCATGCTTTTTTCTTTATTTGCAATTTTAGATAATGCTGCTTAAGTACTGAAGATATTTTTACCCAAATGGTGGTTTGAGACAACAACTAAAATAGAACATCCAATTTGTGATATTGAAAATAGTATGATTCTTAGAAACATTTTACATCTGAATTCATATCTTACAGACCTGGCATTTTAATTTTATCTCACTGGTGAACACATTAATCCTAGGAACTACAGATTTAGAGTGGAAATATTGGCTCTGCCTTGATTATTGATGCTCTACTGCACTGTTTTCATCTTAATGCATGACTTTTCACAAAAACAATAAATATATTGGTGGGGACATTGTGATATTTCCCTTTGTAAATTTCATAAAATACAAATTATTTGCACTCTAGTCATATCCAAATTAGTAGACTCATTAGGTAGTTAGTGACTTTTTAAAAACATAATTTCCTATATATGAATTTATTAATTGCTGGTTAAGAAATAAAAACTAGGAATAACATTATTAAGCACTTATTCTGTGTTGAATACTGTGCTGAGGGCTTACATGCACTAGTTGATATAGTCTCTAAAATTATCCCATGGAATTAATGTCTTATTCCCCTCCCTTACAGATGAGAATATAAATACAGAGAAGTTAAAATATTGCCCAGGCAAGCAAACCAATTGCCAGTCAAATTTACA
This sequence comes from Erinaceus europaeus, assembly GCF_950295315.1. Classification (NCBI taxonomy): domain Eukaryota; kingdom Metazoa; phylum Chordata; class Mammalia; order Eulipotyphla; family Erinaceidae; genus Erinaceus; species Erinaceus europaeus. The sequence continues at coordinate 39,283,860 of NC_080180.1, read as the reverse complement.
ATTTTACTCTGTCAGTCTAAACACATACAGCTTGTCCTCATAATTGAATACTAACAACTTTTAGTTTATATTTGGTGAAATAGACAGTATTTTTGTGACTATTGCCATCAGTTGCTAAATCCACATTTCTTTTCCCTGTTAAAGAAATGTTTCAAAAGTTGTTAACAGAGAAAAAGAATCAGATTCTAATATATACATATAGTTTCAGACAAAGCAAGGTGCAATGATCTCTATCCTCCCCCTCTTTTCCCTCCTCCCCACCCACTCCCTTTTTTCATCCTCTTCTTTTAAAAATATTTTATTTATTTTTTAAATATTTATTTATTTCCTTTTGTTGTTCTTGTTGGTTTATTGTTGTAGTTATTATTGTCATTGTTGTTGGATAGGACAGAGAGAAATGGAGAGAGGAGGGCAAGTCAGAGAGGGGAGAAAAAGATAGATACCTGTAGACCTGCTTCACTGCTTGTGAAGAGGCTCCTCTGCAGGTGGGGAGCCAGGGGATTGAACCAGGATCTTTATATGGGTCCTTGTGCTTTGTGCCAAGTATGCTTAACCTGCTGTGCTACTACCCGACTCGCTATTCATCCTCTTCTTCCCTTCTGGGTTTTCTTTGGGGACTACGTGCCAGGCACTGTAAAGCCTCAGCTCCTGATGGCCATGTTTTTGCGCCCCCAGCCCATTTTGTTTTCTAGGACAGAGAGAAATTGAGAGAGGAGAGGAAGAAAGGGAGAGAGAAAGACACCTGCAGACCTGTAGTGAAGCTTTACCACTGCGGGTGGGGAGCAGGGGCTTGAATCCAGTTCCTTCTATGGGTCCTTGCATGTGGGTTTAGGTGAATGAGCTACTGCCCAGCCCCAGTGTAATGAATTTTTTTTTAAGTGGGAGAACAAATCACTGTGAAGTGAAATTGAAAAGAAAAATAGTCACAAGCCATTTATTTAAATGGACACATGCTGCCTCAGCAAGGGCCTTTTCTGTACAATTAATGCATTTGTGGGTATAAGAAGGCAAACAGCATAACCATACAAATTACTGCTTCCAACCCTATTATGAATATTAACAAAAAAAGATTATTTTGCACATTACACTTCATAGGTCCTATGTGTTTTATCACAAATATTAATATTCCTTGGGAAAAGTAATAAGACCAACCTTCTTTAAAAAGGAAAGTTTAGCGTAGTTTTTTTTTTAATCTTTTTTTTTTAAACTTTTTAGATAATTGACGGATTGACGGATGTTCAGCATCTCTGCTAAGAAGTTAGTTGAGTAGAGGAGTGGGAAATTTAGAAAGTACACCTAACTGATTATCTGTCTTTCAAGGTATGCAGCTAATGTAGTTTCTGTATCATTTTTTTATTTGTAAACAATATTACAGGGAATACTTTTATTTGTAAGATATGGTAGTGGGAATGAGTTCATTTGTTACATATATGTGTTCTAGATATAAATACCATTGTTATTTTGACCTTTGCAATAGTATATTCTTCTGTCATATAAAAGTTTTATTTTATAGGACAAAACTTACCTTCTCGTAGTCTTATGCTAAATTTCTGTGTAGTATTGACTGTGCCGCCGAATGACACTGAAGTGGTCATAAGTAAACTGCTTTTATTTAAAGCAGGGGTGGGGAAAACTAGTCATTTGGATATTTGAAAGTCATTCAGAGGACACACAAAAATATCAACTTGAAAATTAGCACTTATTGAAGTTCAAGTGCCACCTATGATTGCCTTAGAAGGGCCAGACCAAATCTGGCTCACTGACCAGACAATCCCCACCCCACCTTTAAAGGTAAAGTCTGTTGAAGTACACAACTGCATATGGCAAGAGAAAACAGTGAGCTCTTACGTATAGCAATAGCTGCTTTTGAAAGAATATGTGTATACAGTTTTCTCCTAGAATAAATTATTTGCAAAGTAGAGATGTTGATTTAGCCAAGCATATATCTATTTCTGATCATCTTATTATTTTTTAAAATTGCTACCAGGGTTATCACTGGAAATTGGTAACTGCAAAACAAATCTACCACTCCTGTCAGCTTTTTTTTTCCTCCCATTTTTTTTTTTCTTTTATTTGCTAGAACAGAGGAAAATTACAAGGAGGGTGGGAAAAAGAAAGGAAGTGGGAAAGAATACCTGCAGCACTGTTTTGTGTAGTTTTCCCCCCACTGGTGGGGGATGAAGGACAGGAACCAAGTTCATAATCACGATGAAATGTGCATTCCACCAGGTGTGCCATGTCTAGCCCCTAAATTCCTGGTGATTTTAAATTTAATCTTGCTTTTGGGATCTCACTCTCAATGATGTTTTTTTTAATTTTTTAATTTATCTTTATTTATTGGATAGAGATAGTCAGAAATCAAGAGGGTGATGGAGAACAAGAGAAAGAGAGAGAGAGAGAGAGAGAGAGAGAGAGAGAGAGAGACCTGCAGCACTACTTCACCACTCTCAAAGCTTTCCTCCTGCAGGTGGGGACCAGAGGCTCAAACCCAGGTCCTTGCTCATTTTAATACCTTGTGCTCAACCAGGTGTGCCACCACCCAGCCCTCAATGATTTTTTTTTTATGACTTAGGCATTTTATTCATCCAAAACTTCTAATAATTCTCATTTGGAGATGGAAGTTAATTATATTTGTCTTGTTTAGGTTTCACTTGAGGGCTTTATATAAGAAAGAGTAGAAGTGTGATGTAAAGTAGGGTGGATCACAGTAAGTCTAATGAGCGCCTAGTGTCCTTTACAGTTATGCTGGACATTCATTGAGGTATAGTTGATTATAGTCACTAAGATAAGAATGGTGGTGGGGAGGGAGAGGAAAAAAAAGGAAGGTCTATTCTGTTTTCTTCAATTTACTTTAATGTAAATTTAATCAAGTTGTGTGCAATTGCAGCATACTTTTAATACAATATTATTTCTCACCCTCAAATTTATTTTGTTAATTATAACAAGCTATGGTAATTCAGTCTCAGAGAAATAAGATACTATCTCAAAGAAGGGGAGGGAAATTAATCTGCTCTGTTAATGATATATGACAAACACCCTGAGCACAACCCATTTGTTGGGGGTGGAGATTACTGGTTATACTAATGATATGCCTAGCATTGCTGTTGGATCATTATGATAACTAAGTAAAACAAAATACAGATAGCACCTAAGGTGATACCTACCATTTAACAACTTATCAGTAATTACTACAGTCTTGATTTTTAGATTGGGGACTGGTTATATTCTAAAGCTTTTCATTCATTTGTTCTTTTAGAAAGAAAATAATATATGGTAAATATAGATATATAGTGAATAAAAAGAATTCTACAAAATAGAGAGCATATGCATATTACCATTGAGATGTGAATCAACTTCTAAAAGTCAAACACATTAGTAAATTTGCTGTGAAATATTGATGCATGGGAGGTCACACTACATGTGATAAAATAAAACTCATGTCAGTTCAGATCAGGTTTACATTAATTGAGTTGTAAACATTTTTCAATGTTTGGAGATTTCTACCTTTTAGAAGATAGGCAAGTGGTTGTAGTTAATAAACATTTCTTGAGTGTTTAATTTGCTTTATTTCATTTATGAACCAAAATATATCCAGAAATATTTGTGTTAAATATTAAAAATAAATTTAAAATTAAATTAAGGAGAATATGTAGATAGACATTGTAGTAAAAAAGAAACTTGTGGGGCTAGGTGGGGGGTGCACTTGGTTAAAGACCTGAATTTCAGCTGGGGTGGGGGGTTCCCTCACCAGCAGGAGGAAAGCTTCACAAGCAGTGACACAGTGCTGCAGATATCTCTCTGTCTCTCAACCCTTCTCTGTCTCCCCCTCTATCAATTTCTATCAAGTAAAATAAATAAAAATTTTTAAAAGTAACTTTTAAGATACAAGTAAAGAAATCACAAATAATATTATTTATCAAACAATCTAAAAATGCTATGTCAAAATTTAGTAAACTGGTCTAATTATTTACAACAGCTAACGTTGGCAGGGAGTCAGGCGGTAGCACAGCGGGTTAAGTGCATGTGGCAGAAAGCGCAAGGACCTGCATAAATATCCTGGTTCGAGCCCCACCTGCAGGGGGATCACTTCACAAGTGGTAAAGCAGGTCTGCAAGTGTCAATCTTTCTCTCCCCCTCTCTGTCTTCCCCTCCTCTCTCCATTTCTCTCTGTCCTATCCAACAACAATGACATCAATAATAACTACAACAATAAAGTTGGCAAACTTTATACCTAAAGAGTAGTAGAAGCTGTGGTCCAGGAGGTGGCACAGTGCTTAAAGCTTTGGACTCTCAAGCATGAGGTCCCGAGTTCAATCCCCGGCAGCACATATGCCAGAGTGATATCTGGTTCTTTCTCTCTCCTCCTATCTTTCTCATAAATAAACAAAATCTTTAAAAAAATAGAATATTGGCTTCTCTATTAAAAAAAAGAGTAAGAATATTGATGCCTAAATCTCAAATTAAAAAAAACCCTGAAATGCAGTTTTTGAGTATAAAGTCAGAACTTTTATAACTTGTAGTACATGCCAAATGCATTAAAATTTCTTATAACTTTGAAGACATGCTTTGATTTAAAAATGTCTTAGAAAAATAGTCAGAGATAAAAGCAAAAATATTTATTCACAAAGAGTGTTCATTATAAAGTAATTTATAATATAAAAAGAAGAGAACAGTGATCTTAGGACTCATCGTCATTGTGTTGGCAACAAAACAATTTCAAACAAACTATATGGAAAGACTTATTTGGTCTGACCATTGCGCCATTATTCAGGGTACTGCTGAATGTAACAGAACTGTCAGTGTTATAAAAATCATAGTTTAGTTCCTTGATATCACATTAATAAGCTCTCTGGAGTTGTTGTCAGGGAAGCTGAGACCCTGTCGTCATATATCTAAGCAGAAGAGTTTTCTCTGCAGTTGTCCTGATCAGGTGGGAGGGTGATTTTCACAGCAGAGATATTTTTTCCACAGTTAGTGATGACTAGCTGTGAAATTATTATGATCCACTGTGGACTTGTATACTATCTCTTTCACAAAATAAGTTGTTAATATTACAAATTTAGCACAATATTAATCTCAGAGTCTTTGAGAAACAGATTAACCTAGATGGAGTTGAATAGAATATTAATTTTAAACATTGCAAGTAAGCCCAGCACAATTTTCTGTCTTTTATTTATATTTATTTATATATTTATTTACTGTGTAGAGACAGATAAAATGAGATGGAAGGGAGAGACAGAGTGAAAGAGACAAAGAGAGATGCTTGTACTACCACTAAAGCACTTGTGAAGCTTCCCTATAATGGAGGCCCTGGGGCTCAAACCCTGGTCCTTGGGCAAGGTAACATGTGTACTCAACTGAATGCACCACCTCTCTATCCTGTTACTTTCTTTTCTTAACTTTTAACTTCAGCCTTTCTTCCTTCCTGCTCTCTATTAATTCTTTTCTTGTTAAATAGTTCCATCACTCTTCCCAATTTTCAAACTAGTAATCTAAATATCACTGTAAGTTCTGTTCCTTCACTCATTTAATTGGAATAATCAGTGTCTCAAACATACACATACATTTGAAACAAAATAAGCATTTAATAATAAATTTCCAGTTCTATTGTAATATGACTGATATCATAGGAATGCTATAATTATGTGCTTTCCAGGAAATGTCCAATCACGCGTATCAGTAAAGACTTACATCGTATAAGTGACATAGTCATCAAGGCAGATGGATCCTGCTCTACATAAACCGCTTATAGTTAGCCCTCCTTTCTCCATGTCAGTTGCCACTGTCCTCATCGACTCCCTTTAGAGTTTGTTCTGGTGACTGTTTGCCTCTCTAGTTATGTTCTATTTGGTTTTTGTCATTCTCAGTTGCCCAAACCACTATAGGGTTTTCTTTCTTCTCTGACTTCTAGTTGCTTTGAGTTTGAAGATAACAGAAGGATTTGGAAATTGGAAAGAGTGAGATTTATCTTTTTCTCATTCCCTCTCTCAGCGTTAGTGTGGTTGTGCTGAATGTTCTTGGCTTCATGAAAACAACTTCTTGCATGATTCCATTACTCAAAGAGTTTCTCATTATACCTTAAGAATAGTACAGTTAAGGGGGCCAGGCGGTAGCACAGTGGGTTAAGCACACATGGCTCAAAGCACAAGGACCCCTGTAGGGATCAGGGTTAGAGCCCCCGGATCCCTACCTGCAGGGGGGTAGCCTCACAAGCAGTGAAACAGGTCTGCAGGTGTCTATCTTTATCTCCCCTCTCTGACTTATCCTCCTCTCCTGATTACTCTCTGTACTGTCCAACAACTACAACATTAATGGCAACGATAGCAATAACAACAACAAGGTCAACAAAATGGGAAAAAATGGCCTCCAAGAGCAGTGGATTCATAGTGCAGGCACCAAGCCCCAGCAATAACCCTGGAGAAAAAAAAAATAGTACAGTTGGTTAATAAAGCTTAAGGGTACCAATACCTTTCCACTTTTGCTAACCCTACCCCATTAATTGTCTTAACTCTACCCATATCTCAATATTTTCATAACTAATATGTCTTTTTAAAAACCCCAGTAGATAATATTTGGTTTTCTTCTAAGACACATCCTGATCATGCAACTTCTCCTGAGGAACCAAAGGTCTCTAACTGATTTCATACCTATAATCTCCCTCTCTCCCACACCTTTTTTGTTTACAATACATTCTGTAGTCATAGGTAGAATATCCTTTCTTAGTTTCAAGCTGGCAAATGTCATTCCCCTAGGAAGATTGCCATGGTGTTATATGGCAGTAGTTTCTAGCCTACTGAGTTGTCGCAAATCATTTAAAAATCCTTATGCACCCAAAATTTTTCTGTGAGATAATTAGTCTCTTAGAAACATATACTACGTTTTATATTATGCTACCGTGATTAATTAAATGCCAACTCATTTAAGCCATAACTGACTTCATACTGACTATCATTATGTGTTTCCCCAGGCAACCAAATCTTTCATCATGTATATTTAAAGACTCTTCCTATTCAAAATAAAGCCTATCTAATACAGACTTTCTAACTTTGTGGTTTATTCTTCTACTGCCTACATGTTCTTCCATTTTATTTAAGTGCCATAGCTCTTCCCATCTTTACATTAAGCAATTTCCTTCTCATTGCTGCAAAGTGCCCACCCACCATCTGAAACACTTTCATGACAGATTATTTTTTCCTATATCATAGAAGCATTTTATTGAAAACCAACAGCTAGAGTTTAGTGTTTTATAGACCTTTCCTCATTTAATACTCATTACAATAGCTGAGATGAAGCTTAATGTGTTTTCCCAAGTTTACACAACAACAAAGGTAAAATTTAGAATTAAAAAACCAGCCTAAATTCAAGACTGTACTATAAAAACTAAACTTGGAGAGCATGTGGTGTGGCTGGAAGAACACTCATAAGAGGAACAAAATGTCTTGCCATGTATGCAACTCAGGTTCAAGCCTAGTACCACATGGACATACGGAGAAGCTCTGGTGTTGGGTGGTTCTCTTTTTCAGCCTCTCTCTCTCTCTCTCTCAAGAATGAAAAAGTGGACCCAATGGGCTGGGTGGTAGTGCAGTGAGTTAAGCACACATGGCACGAAGTGCAAGGACCAGAGCAAGGATCCCGGTTCAAGCCCCTGGCTATCCACCTGCAGGGGGTTGCTTCATAAGCGGTGAAGCAAGTCTGCAGGTGTCTGTCTTTCTCTCCCTCCTCTCTGTCTTCCCCTCATCTCTAAATTTCTCTCTGTCCTATTCGACAACAACAGCTATAACAAGAATAACAATAGCAGCAACAAAATGGGAAAAATGGCCTCCAGGAGCAATGAATTAGTAGTGCTGGCACCTAGCCCCAGTGATAACCCTGGAGGCGAAAAGAAGAAGGAGGGGGAGGAGGAGGAGGAGAAGAAGGAAAAGTGGATCCGGGAACAGTGAAATTAAGCATGTACAAGAACATAGCACTGAATTAGAAAGCACAACTAAATAGTATCTTCTAATAAGTTACTAGCACAGCAGGCTAAAAAAAATACAAGCTCAGTAACTTCCCACATACCTCCTCTCATTTTAAAAAAATATTTATTTCCTTTTGTTGCCCTTGTTGTTGTATTGTTGTAGTTATTATTGATGCCGTTGTTGTTGGGTAGGACAGAGAGAAATGGAGAGAGGAGGGGAAGACAGAAAGCAGGAGAGAAAGACACCTCCAGACCTGCTTCACCGCTTGTGAGGTGACTACCCTGCAGGTGGGACTCCTCTCATTTTTATCCCAATACCATGTTATTCAGATTTTCTCATGTTATATTGCACTGATTTCATTGCCAGTTTTCTTTTGAAGTGGCATTGCATTGTAACATAAGTTTCAGGCATGCATTTTTGAAAAGCAACCTTTGCATGTACTAATTTAGTTCACCAATAAAAGTTCAATTTTTTCACCAGACTTTGAATCAACTTATCCACACAGTTTCCCTCATCCTTCTGGAAAATCCTAATTGGCTATTAGTGCCATGTAATTGTTCAGACTAATTTTTAAAAGAAAACTATTCTTTTATGATCCTATGTAGTTTTTCAGTGCCTGTTGTAAACTCACCTACATTTTTGATCTTACTAATGTATGTTTTCTCTCTTCTTCATTGTCAGTCTAGCTAAAAGTTTGTCTACTTTGATTATCTTTTCTCAGAATCAGCTCTTTTTCTTGACCTTTTATATTGTCTTCCATTTCTACCATGCTGATTTCTTTTTGAAATTTTATTATCTATTTCCATCTACTTTCAATTTGCTTATTTTTTCTTATTCCTTTATGCACATAGTTATATTTTCTCCATTTGTGCTTCTTTTTGTTTACTGAAAAGAATGAAGGAAACCTGGTGGTAGTATTTCTTTTTCCTTTAGACATTTTTAATGTTTGTGTTTTTAAAAATTACATAATTTTAGGAGCATAACTGTGTGTGTGTGTGTGAAACCACACGTATCACCAAAATCCCAATGCAATTACAAGAAAACCCCCTTTTCTATAAAAATATCTTTGATAGTTTAACAACTATGTGTGTTTTTGCAGGCCTCCTTGTGTTTATATTACCGTGTGTTCTGTTTGCTTCTTGGACTTCTATATTTAGTGCCTTTCTAAAGTTTGAGAAGTTTTCCACTATTATTTCTTTGAATAAACTTCCTGTTCCTTCCTTCATTATGTTGTCTTTCCTTATGGAGTTGGATATTCCTCTACTGTTTTGCTTATTTAACTTATTTCTATCTCCCACCTGAAACATTTCTACATAATTACTTTCTAGTTGGTTGCTTTATTCCTCTATTTAGTCTATTATGTTTCCATAGCTTTCTCTATCAGATTTCTGATATCTTTTATTGAATTCTACAAAATCAGAATCTGTAAGTTCCTTTTTTAAAACTTCAGTTTTCCATTTTTTTGAGACCGGGTTATAGATTTAATTTCTCCTTGTGTTTAATAGCACTTCAAGTTCTTACATTGCCATATGTTAATTTGGTGACCATTTTGCTACTTAAAAATTTCCAGGTTTTGATGACATCTTCTTGTTTACTACAATATGGATGGATCTAGAGAGAATCATGAGATAAACTAGAAGAACGGAAAATAACGCTCACAGATGGGCTCTGAGAAGCAAAACAAAGGATAACACAAGGCGATTCTTTAATGGGCTAGAGATTCCAGGATTTGAAAGCCTGAAGGGACAAGAAGTAAAGGAGATTGGAGGCCTAAGACTCTAAGGTGGAACAAGATAATGGTTTGGCTGAAGGTGAAATATATTGATATCTTTCTTAATGGAATGCAAAAATATATCCTTGCAACAACAAAAAACCTGTAAATAAGCATTTCATCACTAAAGTGATATTGGTGGGTACAATCCCCCCTCCTTTTTTTTTGCTTGTTTTAAATTTAAATCAGCAGACTAGAAATTCTTCTCTTCCAGCAGGTGGCAGTATTGCAGTATTTCATTTTATTTATTTACTTATTTTAACCTCTCCTGGATTCTGTAGATATTAAGTATGTGTTCATCAGGTGATGGAGGAATAATCCTTGGAGGGGTCCAGTTACTCTTGCAAAATTGCTGTTTCATTTTCCTGGTACTCTTTTCTCTGGTGTCCCAGAGCTGAAATTCATCATTCACTCTGCAGGCACTTCTATACCATTCCTGAGGTGTTGAGGAGAGGGAACATAGTCTAGAGTACAGTTTCTGTTTTCCTTGCTGTGGTCCTGCCCTGTGTGGACTAACCTAACTTCTCTGTACAGGTTTTACTTGGATCAAGAGTATACGCATCTGTATCATTTCAAATTTTTCTTCCTCAGAGTGTGTGTGTGGGGGGGTGAGTAAATTTTGCCGATTTTATTTCCTACCACTAGTTGAGGTATTCAAGTGTTTCTTTCCATCCACCTATCAAGTGAAGCATGATTCTCCCCTCCATTTCCTTTGAAGTACTTTACTTTGAAGTGCAAGGGGAACTTTGGTTTCACCCTGAGTTGTGGGCATCTGTCAGTTTCATGTTTACTTGAGTCAATTGTTAATTGTTCCCTTCAGAGCAAAGGAAGAAGCTTCTTCTATTGACATCTTGGTTATGTCTCTCATGAATGCGCGTTCTTAACTGGAAGAATAATATGTTATTTTCTAAGGGACTAGTTTGTGTGAAACAATGTGGCTTGAAAGCAATCAGATAGATGAAATGTATAGGATAGGTTAGTAGAAAAGATTATGTGGTTTATAGACCTTCTGTAGGTAACCTATTTTCCATGCATTTACCAGCCCTGAGCTTGTTTAGCCCTCCCACTGACCTTAAAATTATATGTTGGGGAGTCAGATAGTAGCTCAGCGGGTTAAGTGCAGGTGGCACAAAGCACAAAGACCGGCCTAAGGAGCCTGGTTCAAGCCCCTGGCTCCCCACCTGCAGGGAAGTTGCTTCACAAGTGGTGAAGCAGGTCTGCAGCTGTCTATCTTTCTCTTCCCCTCTCTAGCTTCCCCTCCTTTCTCCATTTCTCTCTGCCCTATCCAACAACAATGATATCAGTAACAACAGCAATGGTAACTACAATAATAAAACAACAAGGGCTACAAAAGGGAATGAATAATAAATAAATATTAAAAACTTATATGTTGAAGTTTCTTCTTGTAAGATATAATAGACAATTAGGCATTCAACATAGAATGATGGATCAAATTAATGCTTTGTGAGTGTAAATGAAACTACCTGTAATAAATGTAATAATATTTATCAGGAATTGTTACATTGAATTTTTTTCCAGAAGTTTCCCCTTTTTAGGGGGTATTCATTTAATACCGACTAGATGTTGATATAGTGTGTTTCAGTGGACTATCTTATTGGAGAAACTACACACTTTTCTTCTGGTTTCTTTTCTGTGTTAATTTTCCTGTAATTAATTTTACCACATGTGCTAAAGTTAATTTTTCTGTTAACTTTAATTTCCTTAGTTTATATGTTAATACTGACAATAGTTACTTTTCTACTATTGATATGTCACATTTAGGTACACTGAAAAAATATCAGTTTATCTGAATGTGTTCATTTTTAATTTTTGTTGTTTTTCATTTACGTAGCTACAGTAATCAAATTTGGAAGATACATATAGGAATTGAAAAACAGCCAAATTTCTATATTAAACCATGAAATCCATGTGCCAGAAAGAAAATTATATAATTAAACAGTGTCTTTTGGCCATACATTTTTTTTGAACAAGATAAGGTTTTCCAAAAATCTGTTTACAACCTCATTACTGCCATAAAACATGCATTAATGAGAACTAATGTTTACAGATTGTGTTCCAGGAATTTTGTGGGTACTATACATGCATAAACTCATTTAATTCTCATAACAATGTTGTGTAATGGGCATCATAATTTCCCACATTTTTATGTGAGAAAACAGAAGTGCAGAAAAGAAAGCAGCTTGCAATGATCATACATCTACTACTCTTTCAGATTTTATTTAGACTCTAGGTGGTCTAACCTTCAGGACTACTTAATTCTTATGTAATAGTTGCATTATTTAAATAAATGACAAATTCAATTTATTATTATTGAGCACAAAGAATGCACTAGACATAAGGGGTATAGATCCTTGACTTGACTAGTTCCTGGGGAGAAATCTTGTTCATCCATTCTGTGTATGCATATTTCTCTAACATTTTTCATTTATAGAATAAAGGTATTAGGGTAAATTTTATAATGTTATTTTGAGAATCACATCACTTAATGTATGTATGCCACAATTCTTAGGTATTTGTGTTTTGTGATTAAAAAGAGATTACACTTTTGGCAAGCATTAATTCAACTTTTGTTTATATAAAAACTAACGGGACAGGGAGTGGCATATCTGGTTAAGTACACATATTATAGTGTGCAAGGACCTAGGTTCAAGCCCCTTGCTCCCACCTACAAGGGGAAAGCTTCATGAGTGGTGAAGCAGGCTTCCTATCTCCTTCTCTCTCTGTCTCCCCTCCCCTCTCAATTTCTCCCTGTCTATATCCAATAATAATGAAATAAAAAATTTTAAAGAAAGTTAATAAACTATCAATCCAATTTACAGATAAATTAATTGTGTACATGTTTTCCTTCATGGGAGAATACAAATATGGATCCCTGACTACTCCAAAATGTATAACTGAATTTCCTACATTTTTGGAAATTGCAAGGGCCAGCACATTAAGTGTGCAATGGATAAACCTCACTCTGAGGAAGCCATCAAAGTGATCATGGTATCTCTTTTAGCAGTTATAATTAAGTACTTATTAAAACAAGTCCCACAAAGTTTGAAGTCAGTAAGGCTAATGGCATGAGTTGAATTGAATAATATATCTTAGTTTGTGAGTCTATAAGATTGACAGCTGTTGCCTGTGGGTGTGTAGTTGATAATGCTGTAGTTACATGAGTGTACAGCAGGAAAAGAGTGCTTCTCTGAATTCATGGGCAGGCTGTGAACTTGTCAGCAATCTAGAGATTCTGATCTGGACTCAGCACTATGGACAGCACATGGTCAAACTACTGCTGCTGCTTGATTACTCTGGTGCTTCTTGGACAAATAGGCAGGATGAAATCAGACCAGGTATTTTCTAGATATTTGCACATGAATACATAATATGATCATGACTTTATTACTATATTACACATAATAATGTTTATTATTTACCAATAAAGAGTCGAGATGTTTATATAAAGCAGATGCTACATTTCAGCATGCTTCTAGTTACATGCAAAAAAAAATGCTACTTTCTTTTGATTTCACTGGAAAATATGGCATTCAAAGTAGGAGAATGCATGAGTCTAGCATTAGCAATAATACTTTGTCTTATTTTATTTAGTTGCAACTTAAGTACTTAGTAAAGATTACATTTAAAAGCTATTTTAAGAGTAGCCACTCTTAAAGTATATGTACTTTGCTTAACATTTAAATATTATTATTACAATTATTCATTATAAAACTGGCATAGTCATGTAATGATCTATTTTATGAAATTATTAGATGCTGTTAGATAATATTATAGGATTTTAGGATAAAAACAGAACAATATCAGAAACCATTAGAGAATATACATGTAGATCCAGATGTTTAAGTGAGTTATTTTTTTATTTTTTATTTTATTTATTTATTCCCTTTTATTGTCCTTGTTGTTTTATTGTTGTTGTTATTAATGTCATTGTTGTTGGATAGGACAGAGAGAAATGGAGAGAAGAGGGGAAGCTAGAGAGGGAGAGAGAAAGATAGACAGACCTGCAGACCTGTTTTAATGCCTGTGAATCAACTCCCCTGCAGGTGGCTGTAAGGTGCCGGGGGCTCCTTACACCTTTCCTTGCGCTTTGCACAACCTTCGCTCAACCCGCTGTGCTACTGCCCCACTCCCTTATGTGAGTTTTATAGGATTTTATAATTAACTTTTCACAGAACTATAATTCTAATTTACATGAAAATAAATAGTGGAATTTAAAAGTTTATATGAAGGGAATTTCTCAGTTTTACCTAGCAGAGAAATTATGTGTGAGCATAAGGAAAATATTTTACTTAAAATCTAAGTAAACTAGTGTTTTACTTGAAAACATTAAATTGTAATATATGTATATGCATAATTACTCAAGTGGTGTTGATTTGAGATTTAAATATTCCTTAATTCCATAATGCATAAAAATGTTCTGTTTAAAATAAAGCTTGAAATGTATACAATGTATCAACTAGTTTGTGAAGCAGTTAAAATGACAACATATTGTGTTAATGTAAATCAAATACTCATAAAATTAGTGACATCTGGTTATTTGGAATTCAAAAAAAAAGCATCAATTTTCTCTCACATTATCAATATTTATCTGAATCCCTATTAACCTATCCATTCTATAAAATAGTGGAGCCAGTCCATGTCTAAGAATTCTTTAAGAGAACAAAACTAAAATATCTTCTAGGTAGATTCTAAACATGATTCTTTAGAGTTTAAATTATAATTATCTTTTTTTTTTTGCTGCTGTATTTTTCTAGCCAATTCTTTGGTTCTTACTTTCTTACATGCTTTCAGTGCTTTTGATATAGAGTGTTTTACTTCTGCTTATGGAAGTTTGCTACCATTCACCTGTCACAAAATCATGTTGGTGAAAGTGAGAGAGATTCAATAAAACACAGTTTATTAAGGTTTAAGATCAATATAGCAAAGTAGACATTAGGTATAGTATATAGCAGAGAATAGGGTGAAATCTCATTTATATATATATATATATATATATATATATATATATATATATATATATATATATATATATATATGCAAAAAAAGATAATGGAGGTTGATCATCAGTATGTTACAGGACTGCATGCATGCAGTAATGAATTTGATTCTATATACCACATATTCTAAAATAATGCTCTACTTTTCCTTCTCTCACTAGTCAAATACTCAGCACAGGAGCTTGTGCAACCTCTACATCTCCACTGGTCTGAACTTGCATTCCATGGCCATAGCTAGGAACATTCTAGTCTGCACTCATTTCAGGACCAATCTTCCTCCAGTGGCAGAGAATATTGACTCAGCCTCCCTTTGGAGAGTGGGGCAGTTTCTACCACTATTATTCTACATTGAGGGAAAAATATTTTAGAGGCTCACAAGAGGGTTTATGATGTTGTTCCTGATGGAGATGACCAGTGATGGTGGGGAGACAGATATGTTAGACATTTAGACTCATCATGTCTGTGTGGGAATAGCAGGATAGGGCCCCAGATGATGGGAGCCTGGTAGTGACCAAAAGGACCATCATAAAAAAGTGCTGGTCTCTTACCCTTATCCAGCTTTTGTAGTCCTTACTTTCTCTTACAGGACTAGGCTTAGAGTGATTGAGGGAAGTGAAATAGAAAGTAGGTGAGGAATGAGAAACTTGATATTTTATGATGAGATTGATAATTACTCATTTGGTAGAAGTTCACCATGTGTTAATATTGCTTTGAGTTTGAGCCCCAGGAACAAAGTTTCTGAACAACTTCATTTTCACTCCTTCCATATATGCCCTTGCTTAGTTACAATTCAGTGTCAGTTCCTCTATTTTTGTGGAAGATTGATTTTAAAAAAATAGATTGCACAGACTTCCCTTACTGATTTTAAGACTATGCTTAAATATACTCTACCCTCTGCTGCTTCATGTCCTCTATTGAAGGACACACATGATCAATTTGTGATTTAGTCGAGTTCAACGACAACAAAAAATATCATCCATATAGATGGATGTGCATGCTTTCAGTTGTCACAAGATGAAGCCTGTGTTTCATTCTTTTAAAAATCATAGCTGAGTGAAAACTGCATCAGATTTATTCACCAAACACTATAATTCAATTCTGTTTCTAAAAAACTGTTACAATTTTTTCTGCAAACCTTAAGGGTATCATTCAGTTTTATATATCCAACAGTAAGTTTTGAACTTCTTCAAAACTATCTCTTTACTCCTGCCGTCTGTTGATGCATTCATCTACCACTTTCTTGGTCTTTCAGAGGAGGCCAAATCCCACATGGTCATTGACTGTGTCTGACCAAGAGAGGAAAAGCATTTGAAGGTCCAGACTACTTAAAATTCCCATTCTGATGTAAGATATTGTACACTAGATCCAAGAATCAGTGAACTGAGTAGATTGTGGATACCTGTAGTCTCACTCAGCAATATTCACTTCTCATTGTGAAAATTGGGTTTCTGAGTTTGTGTTAATAGCACTCAGTTCCTTGTGTGAAATGGAGGTCTATGCTAAACATTAATAAACTTGAATTCTGATAAAAACAGCACCAGACAGTTTACTTTCATGCAAAGAAGACTCAGGGGGTTGGGCAGTAGCAGTGGGTTAAGCACACATGGTGAACGAAGCACAAGGACTGGAGTAAGGATCTCAGTTGAGTCCCCAGCTCCCCACCTGTAGAGGTGGAGGGTCTCCTCACAAGCAGTGAAACAGGTCTGCAGGTGTCTATCTTTCTCTCCCTCTCTCTGTCTTCCTCTCCTCTCTCAAGTTCTCTCTGTCCTATCCAGCAACAAGGGCAACAAAAATGGAAAAAAGTGGCCTCCAGGAGCAGTAGATTCATAGTGTAGGCACTGAGCCCCAGCGATAACCCTGGAGGCAAATACATATATTCTGTAGTGTGTGATGGGTGATGTTCTCTAAATAAGACAATTGTTGAGAGAAGTGATATAGTCGTTTTTCAAACCCTACTAAGATTTCTGCTTAGAAATCATTGTTGCTGGACTCTTCACTCACTATAAAAATTTTGTTTGTATATATGTGTTTGTCTACATCAGTTCCAAGCTTGTGGTTTGTCTTTTTATCCCCCTTCATTCCAATTTCAAAGGGCTCTCATCTCTACTGATATCCCTACTATAGTGCCTAAATCAATTACTTCTCTGATTTTTCTCAGGAAATCATTCCCAACCTTCTGTTCTCTATTGAAACCCTCAACACCTCTCTTCCTTCTCATATGCAGATGAAGACTTTCTCATTATGCTTCATTTATGTTTTCATATATGATGTCCACTGTACCAGAGATGAGAACACCTACTTTCTCTATGTTATAAAATCAATGTTCACTTTGTATTCTGTCTTCTCTCATCTACCCAGGAGTTGTTCTTCATCCAATACTCTGATTCTGTTTTTCTGACAGTATCTTGCTTTTAGTATCCAATATACTTATTTTTTTCCATCTTAGAAAAGATTATTTTTTCCATCTTAGAAAAGATTCTTTATGGTTCTTGCCTTGTTTTCAAGTTATGCTTTAAGAAAAGCTTTAGTTGTTCACATACTGATTTTATTTTCACACTCTGACTTTTTCTAGAAGTCATTCTGATCAATATTTCACTCTGTGTACTCTATGAACACAACTTTTGTTAAGTTAACCAATGACTTCAACAGTACTTTTTTTCCAAAGTTTTATTTAAGGCCTTCATCTTGTTTGGTTTCCTGTGAACATTCGAAATGTTCAGTCATAGCTTCTTGAAATGCTTTAATTGGTCATTTGGCTTCTGAGACAATTTATCTAGTTTTTATGTTACTTCTCTATATAGAGGGGATAATTATAAAGGGAAGAATCATTTTATCTCCTAGAATATAAACTGATATAACAGAATACATATATAGCTATTTAGTTTTGTGGCCTCGCATAGTTCTTTATGCCTGGGAAGTTGCAAACTACTTGGGAATTATTTTTTTATTTTCTAAATATTGCCAGCTATAATCCAACTGCTATTTTTTTTTTATCTCAACTAAAGTCACAAGTGAATTAGTGATAGATTAGAACAGGAAGAAATTTGCAGCTCAATGTGTCTTAAGAGAGAAATTCAATTGTCAAAAACTTTCAATACTAATTCTCACTACAAATGCTTATGTGATGGGTGTATATTGAAGTATTCTTACTCCGTATCACACCCCCTCCCCTGATAGTTTTTTTAATAGGAGTTATTATCATCAGTTATCCCATCTGAAAGCACTTCCTATAAGTATTCTTTCAATCTTTTGGTTTACTTAATTGACTGAAGGTTAGCAAAATAAATAATAATCTCATCATTGATAAAAATGGTGGGGGACTTTAAAGACAATTGAATACAATATTAATGTTTGATGTGTAACATCACAACACCATCATACATGATATGATGGAAAAACTCACTTCTTCTGGACATAACCTTTCCAGCGGCCGGTAATACCCAGGGCAGAGCACACCATTGGTGCACTGCTCTTCTTGCTTCCTCTATTCAGAGGGAACTCTGATCATTGAAAAGTCTCTGTTGGCATCTTTGATGCTGTTATAGTGAGATAATGAGCTTTTCTCCTCAGATATAAGGATTTTACTCACATACTTACAGATTATAGTGTGGTTTTAAGGCATGCAAAGTTGACAGCTGCTCTAATTGGGATATACTCTTGAATTCAAGGAAACTCATACATTTAAGAGATGCTGTGAGCCTTCAGTGGGCCCATCTAGCTTAAAGGATGATCTCCTCATGATGCAATTTATTAACCTTTCCCACCTTTTAAAATATGTCCCTGTTAGGAGTTTTGAGAAAAATTCACATTCAGTCAGGGGATAACTACTTTTATAATTTGGCCTTGCGATCAGTTTTTCCCGAACAGCATTAAAATTAAAGTAATTAAAATTCAGTTACTCATCTACCCAAAACATGCTTACTTTTTTCCATATTTTATGATTTTTCTATTTTCATTTCTTATATTAAAGAGGTTAAGCTGATGCTGTGTGAAACAATTCAGGTATTTTACTATATAAAGATTAACCATCTTATATTATTCTTGAAACAGTTATAATTGCCTCTATATTGGTAACCTATGGAAAATTCCTTATATTATGTATTTCATTTTGTATTCATAATATGGAGTAGACAACACTGATGCTCCAAATCTAACCAAGTATCTCCTGTGAAATTTCTGCCTTTCAGAATCTCATGGCAGGTAAGTGATTTCTGCATGTTTAGTCACAGAAATACCAACAAGGAGGGAAGCATTCCTAATGGTATCTTTTGGGAATATGTCTCTGGCAGCAATGAAAAGAAAACAAACATTAATAGTTGGGCTAACCCAACTAAAAAATCTTCTGAACAATGAAATAAACCATCACTAAGATGCAGTTACCATTCTGAATTGGAGAAGATATTTACCTATTATATTTCAGATAAAAGGTTTAATATTCAAACTATATAAAGAACTTATAAAACGCGGCACCAATGGACAGATTACAAATGGGCAGTACATACTAGTGGTCAGTAGGCACATGAAAAAAACAGCTCTGATCTCTTATTCTAAGAAAATGCAATTCAGACCAATAAAATAACAGCTCATGCATGTAAGGATGCTCACATTACAAGACAGGGAAAAACTGTTGGAGTGGGTATGGAGAGAAGAGAACTCTTGTATATTGTTAATGAAAATGTTAATTGGCATAGCCATTATCAAAGGCAATATGGAGACTCATCAAAAACATAAAGATAGAAATTCCATAGGAACCAGCTCTCTCACTTCTGGGTGTTTAGATGAGGAGTATAAAGCGGTAATATGGGAGTCTGGTGGTAGCGCAGTGGGTTAAGCACATGTGGCACGAAGCACAAGGACTGGCCTGAAGATACTAGTTTGAACCTCCGGCTCCCCACCTGCAGGGGAGTCGCTTCACAGGCGGTGAAGCAGGTCTGCAGGTGTCTATCTTTCTCTCCCCCTCCTCTCTCCATTTCTCTCTGTCCTATCTAATAACGACGACATCAATAACTACAACAAAACAATAAAAATAACAAGGGCAACTAAAAGGAATAAATAATAAAATTTAAAAAAGAAAAGCAAAAAAGCAGTAATATATATATTAGGAAAGGGAAATATATATCTACATATATGTATATGAACTGAACATTTACTGTTGAATTTTGAAACCAGACATTATTTACTTTTGATAAGAGTGGTAGTATTGAATTTGTGGGGATGAACTCATGAACAGAGTCACTAGTTTAGCTTATAAGTCTAAACATCTACCAAAAAAGCTCCATTAGTTTTTAGAATAAGTTTTTAGATAAGTGGAATATAAAGTTTATTTGAGAGAAAAAAAATGATCTATGCCAGAAAAAAATTAAAAATAAAACAGTTGAGAGTTGGGAAGTATTTTGGCAGTGCTATATGTTTTAACTTACTAAACCATTCCTGTACTTACAGTCTGGTACTATAGTATGAATAATTTGGGAGGCTAGTAGAATTGAATCTGGAAAAGACAGAACTATTAGAACTAATCTCATATAAAAATCTATCATGGGGGGGGCGTGAGGTAGCTCAGCAGGTTAAGCGCATATGGTACAAAGTGCAAGGGCGGGAGTAAGGATCCTGGTTCGAGCCCCCAGATCCCCACCTGTAGGAGCATCGTTTCAAAAGCGGCACTCCTCTCTCGATTTCTCTCTTTCCTGTCCAGAAACAGCTATAACAACAATAATAACTACAACAAGGGCAACAAAATGGGAAAAATGGCCTTCCGGAGCAGTGGATTTATAGTGCAAGCACTGAGTCTCAACAATAACCCTGGAGGCAAAAAAATAGTAAAATAAAAATTAATTAACTAATTAATTAATTTAAAATCTATCATGTGAAAAAAGCTGCATCTGAACACCCTAGGGATAATATAGACTTTTTTAAGTGAGTGGTTTGAAATACAACTGGGCAATAACATATCAGAATATAACATGAAATGGTTCTCATACTTTATCATATATTGTGAATACATAAATTATTTAAATGTTAAGAAACCAGAATAGAAGAGAAAACACAAAATGAAATTTGGACTCTGGGGGAGGAGGGTAGGGAATGAACTAGAACAGGGTACTAATTACCACTAAGCAGCCGATATTTTCCTTTAGCCTTTTTTAAATTATTGGATAGAGACAGAGAGAAATTGAGAGGTGATGGGGAGGTAGAGAGGGAGAGAAACAGAAACCTGAGAGAGTCCGGCGGTAACACAGTGAGTTAAACACATGTGGCACAAAGCACAAGGACCAGCATAAGGATCCCAATTCCAGCCTCTGGCTCCCCACCTGCACGGGCATCGCTTCACAGGTGGTGAAGCAGGTCTTCAGGTGTCTTTCTCTCCCCCTCTCTGTCTTCCCCGCCTCTCTCCATTTCTCTCTGTCCTATCTAACAACGACGACATCAGTAACAACAACTACAACAATAAAAAGCAAGGGCAACAAAAGGGAAAATAAATTAAAAAAAAAAAAAACAGAAACCTGCAGCACTGCTTCACTACTGGTCAAGCTTCCCCTGCAGGTAGAGAACTTGCATCTTTGTGCCTAATCAGGTGCCACTTGGGCCTTGCTTTAAGCTTTTTAGAAGTTCTCTTCTACTTTTAACTTTTTAACAATTATTTTATTTATGTGTTTATTTTTGTTTGTTTGATAGGTAAAAGAAATTGAAAAGGAAAGGGAATAGAGGTGAAGAGAGAAAAACAGATAGCTACATACTGTTTCACCACTCATAAAGCTCCCCCGCATGAAGATGGGGACTAGGAACTTGAACCCAAATCTTTGTGTATGGTAATATGTCCACTCAACCAGGTACACCACTGCCTTATCCCTACACCACCCCCTTTCCCCTACTCTAAACTTTTCTAACAGCTAAATCTAGCTTTTAGTAAGTTGCACAATATAGATAATGCAAACAGACTCAACCAAACACAGTAGAAATGCAGAATGAGTGTTATCCATGATGTAGGAATTCAAATCAGATAGAAAATAACCTTTATTTGACTAGTGGTCTTATATGTATAATTTACATTTCAATGATTAAAATCACCATTTAGAGTAGTATTCTTATCAGGAACTTATTGATTTAGCAACTAACTTGAGGATGAAGGGAAAAAAAAGAAGGAAATCCAATCAAGTTATCAACATTTGTGTTTTTAACATCGGTCTTAAAGTAAATTTTCTTAAAAGGAAGCACTAAATAAGCAAGCATGCATATTTCTCTTACAAATTCATACCTTTTTATTTTGCCTTGAAAATTTGTGTTAGAAATATGACAAGCAATATGACAGTCTGACAGAAACAAATAAGTCCAATCAGCATTCATAAATCATCTTCTTAGTATAGATAAGTAAAATATCAAGGGCCAAACTATGTGCTATCTTCTAGGTATTTGAAGTTCTCTGTTCTTGACAAGTAAAGGATTATAATTCAATCTGATAAATTCTACATAAAAGTATTTTTGAAAGGCTAAGGAAATTTGAGATTCTGCAGGATGAGCTCACTATGCAAATAACATACCAGCTGTGTATTAAGAAGCTACTCATTCTTTAGTCTATGTTATATGCCAGATAAAAGTTATGAGAATTACCCATGCAGATGAATAAAAATATAGAAATGTATAATATAATATTATATGATCTATCCAGAAAGTGCATACTGTGGCAATAGTATTATTTTTGGTAAAAAAAAAAAAGTGTCAGCAAATTGGACTAAAATGTACCTTGATTTTGTACTGTGAAATAATGCCCTTTCTATCAAGATAAAATAATTTGTAAACTATACCATGATAAGATGAAAGACAATCAGATGAAGAAGTAGAATGATTACATTTGGGGTTTTCAATAGAACTCACATGGCAATAATGCATTTGGATTATAAAGGTGAGATACTAACATTTTTAGACAGTTTTTTAAATTATTTGATATTAATCAAAAAGTCTTGGTAAATAATCGGATGTGTAAGGTAATAATGAGGGAACTATAAAGAGCGAAACTTCTGTTTTGTATGATAAAACAAATTAATATTGGCACAAAGGAAGTGCAGGAGGGGAACACCTTTGGAGAAAGAAAAAATTAATGCTAAAGGCCAGGATATCCAGGAGATGACTTAATGCAACTGAACACAGTAGGTGCTAAGTTGTGATTGAACTACAGAATAATGAGATAGATCTTGGAAAAAGCAGTTTGCTGATATCTAAAAGACCAAAGTAGGGTATAAATGGTATTTATAAAAAAATAATAACTGGGGGTTGGGCGGTAGTCAGTGGGTTACGCGCAAGCCGTGCGAAGAGCAAGGACCCGCATAAGGATCCTGGTTCCAGCAGCAGGCTCCCCACCTGCAGGGGAGTCAGTTCATCACGGGTGGTGAAACAGGTCTACAGGTGT
This sequence comes from Erinaceus europaeus, assembly GCF_950295315.1. Classification (NCBI taxonomy): domain Eukaryota; kingdom Metazoa; phylum Chordata; class Mammalia; order Eulipotyphla; family Erinaceidae; genus Erinaceus; species Erinaceus europaeus. The sequence continues at coordinate 39,260,712 of NC_080180.1, read as the reverse complement.
CTGTCTTTCCCCCTCTTTGTCTTCCCACACTTTCTCTATTACTCTTTGTCGTATCCAACAACGATGACATCAATAACAACAGTTTATCATGGAAAGATAAGAAATTGTATCTATGTGACAACTGTCTTACAAATCATTATTTACCTAATAATGCAATAAAATATTTGCATGAATTATTCCATTAATATACACAATGACACTATTGGGAAAATGTCATTATTCTCAAGGAAAAGAAGAGAAAACTTTATCAGCAACAAATAATGTAGCTAAGCTTTCATTGGGTCAAAATGAGATGACAAACCAGTTCTGTCTCACTATCCTGCCTTCATATTGAGAATTATTCCATACTACCGATTATGATGATTATGATGACAATGATGACTACAAAAAAACTCTCATACTGTCTGACTCCAGACAAGATTACTTATATACCACAGGATAATTGTTTTGTATACTCTTATATACATTTTTTGTCTACCAGTTTAAGTTTTGTAAGTCCTAAAAGTATCCAGAGGTGATATATTTTCATCTCAATTTCAGTATACTTTGAATTTTTTTTTCTTTTGCCTCCAGGGTTATTGCTGGGGCTCAGTGCCTGCACCATGAATCCCCTGCTCCTGGACGCTTTTTTTTCCCCTTTTGTTGCCTTTGTTGTTGTAGCCTTGTTGTTGTTGAGCCAGATGTTGTTGTGCGTGGGCCGCGGAGAAGAGAGAGAGGAGGGGTCCGGAGCAAAGAGGAAACACAAATCTTTATTTGCACTGGCACCTCAGAGTTGGGTGCTAGAGAGGCAGGTTGGGCCATGTGGAGGTAGCGAAAATGGCCGCCTCATGCAGTAACCTTTCCTGCGTCTGAACACCGGAGTGAAGCACTGGCAAGAGAACGAGGTGCGGAAGAAGAAAGGCTTTTATAGGAGCAGCTTTCGTGAGAATGGGAAGGGGGAGGAGTAACCATAGCACTCCAGGATAGGATAATAACTCGTGAGAATGGGAGGGGGGAGGAGTAACCAAAGCACTCCAAATATCGCGGGGATATAGACAATGCCCTGAGGGCACAACATGGCTGAACATGCACTCCGAGAATGTCCCAACTCTTGCGGGAACTAGCAGTAGCCTGAGGGGAAAACATGGCAGATGTGAATGCATCTGCACAATTTCCCAGCAGCCTTGTAGTTATTATTGTTGCTGTTGATGTCATTCATTGTTGCATAGGACAGAGAGAAATCAAGAGAGGAGGGGAAGATAGTGAGGGGGAGAGAAAGATAAGACACCTGCAGACCTGCTTCAAACTGGGATTCTTACATCGGTCCTTGCGCTTTACACCACGTGCACTTAACCAGCTGCGCTACAGCCTGACCCCCATATTTTGAAATATTAATCAGCCCCCGAGGAAAACAGATTGTTTTTTATAATTTCTCTGATTTGTTTAGAAAAACAGTTGGTTTGATAGATAAAAAAAATATTGTAAACATTTGCCTGGGGATATCTTCTTTGGCAGACAAATAGTTTGTAAAGTCCAATTCCCATCATCTCAATAGTGAAGATTAATGATATGGGAAGGACTTAAACACTATTGGTGACAGAATGAGCGATTTATCAATGAAGCTGTTAGGTAAATCTACCCCATATATCTCAGTCATTTCTAAGTTTAAAGAAAAACAGAAAAGGGAAAGAAGTAAGTAGAAACAGTAACTTTTCTACTTTGAATAGTTCTGTGATTTCTGTCTACCTTTACATCAATTTTTTTTTCCTTTACTGTTATTACAATGTCTGTTACCAAGCAGTTTTGATTACAATAGCCCTATAATACAATTGAGATCTGAGAGTGTGATGCCTCCAGTTCTTTCTTCTCAAGATCATTTTGGCAATCTTAGATCTTTTCTGGTTCCAGATAAACATTTGTAACTTTTGTAACTTTTGTTCAATTCTCCTAAAAATAACTGGTTGGTATCTTGATGAGGACTGCCTTAAATTTGTATATGGTTCTAGGTAGTACATCCATTTTAATGATGTTAAATATTCCAGACTCAACAGGAAAATAAATGGCTCCATGAAAAAATGGGGAGAAGATATGAATCAAATATTCACCACAGAAGAGACCCAAAAGGCCAACAAACATGAAAAAAATGCTCCATATCATTTCATTGAATGTCAGAGAAATGCAAATAAAGACAACAATGAGATACCACTTTATTCCTGTGAGAATGTCATACATCAGAAAAGGTTACAGCAGCAACAAGTGCTGAGAGGTTGTGGGGACAAAGGAACCCTCCTGCACTGCTGGTGGGAATTATCAGTTGGTCCAACTCTTGTGGAGATCAGTCCGGAGACCTCTCAGAAGGCTAGAAATTGGACCTACCCTATGACCCTGCAATTCCTCCCCTGGGGATATATCCTAAGGAACCAAACTTATCCAACCAAAAAGATTTGTATATACCTATGTTCATAGCAGCACAATTTGTAATACCCAAAATCTGGAAGCAACCCAGCTGTCCAACAACAGATGAGTGGCTGAGTAAGTTCTGGTCTATAAACATAATAGAGGACTACTTAGCTACTAAAAATAGTGATTTCACCTTCTTCACCTCATCTTGGATGAGCTTGAATGAATCATGTTAAGTGAGATAAGTCAGAAACAGAAGGATGAATATGGGATGGTCTCACTCACAGGCAGAAGTTGAAAAACAAGGTCAGAATGGAAAACACTAAGCAGAACTTAGACTGGAGTTAGTGTATTGGACCAACACAAAAGACTCTGGGGCTCAGGTCCTGGAACATGACAGTAGAGGAGGACCTAGTGGGGGTTGTATTGTTAAGTGGAAAACAATGTCTGTTACCCAAAATTGTGCTGTAATATACTTCTCATTAATGTGAATATGCACAAAAGCAAATAGTATCCTTCTTCTTCTGAGCCCCAGTTCTAAGTAAAATATAATCTAAAACTTTATCTTTCATTGAGGTGTACATGGAAAAGAGATTGTATTATAGAGAAAACTTCAGGAAAGGATACAGATTCCTGTACCTGCTCTTTTGCAATAGGATAATGACTATAATAATAATAATCCCATTATTCCTTACATTGACTAAGATATTTTTAAAAAGTCAACTAAAGGCAGAATGAAGAATTGTCCACTGTTAGCTAGAAGATGATTTTACATCAAGTGGTAACCTAGAAGTTAGTCAAATTGCCATTATTGGCTTACCTTGGCCATTTTATAAGTGCATATGGCATGATTCTTGTTCTAATAGCATTTTATTCTACTTATCTAGTAATGGGAAGAGATATGTGAAAAGAGTAAGTATAAAAATAATGTGTTTACAATAGCAACAAAAACTAAAAGATGTTTTCTGTGGTGGAATCTGTTAGTAGGTCCTTAATGTCCACTTTCTCCTTTTGCTATACTAATGAAATATTGAACTTTCTACTGAGTCAGAGGGTGTCAAAATAAAATATTTTTTGCTCAAGCTTCCTTGCCACTATTGGCTGACTATATGTTCTTATTCTGGGCAAAGGAGTAAAGTATTCTGTTTATTTTTTATCATCTCTATTTATTTATTTATTAGAAAGAGACAGACAGAAACTGATAAGAAGGGGGAGATAGGGAAGGAGAGAAACAGAGACACCTGCAGACCCGATTAACCCCTTGTTAGCTCCCTCCCACTGCAGGTGGGGACTGGGGGATTGAATCTGGATCTTTGAGGGTTGTGACATGTGCGCTCAACCAGATGTGCCATTATCCAGCCCCAGAGTAAAGTATTCTGTGTCAGTTTCCTGAAGTCTTTCTTGTAAGATACCTGGAAGTTCTCGCCTCTTTTCTGGTTTCTCCTTGTTTCTTTTCCACAGTCTTTTATTCCTAGGTACTAGGTATATAATTGAGAAATTATACATTGAATCTCCTACTCTGCTGTCAGAGCCCCAGGTTCCTTTTATCTTATTGTGTCATTTCTTAAGATGTCATTTCTGATGATTTGAGTTAACAATAAGAAAGGTAGTTGATGTATGGAATATTATGAAATGCACCGGCTGACTTATTGTTAATCCACAACAACTGTGTTGGGGATTTAGGGCAGTAACCTTGTGAGTGATACTTTCACGCAAGAGAAATAAGTTTATTTCATATTTAAATCAACATTATATCCCTTTTACTTTCTGACAAATTTAGTCTTAAATTATATACCTGGGAATAAAATTAATAAGAAAAGAGTGGAAATGATAGCATAAAAAGACTATCTTGGCTGAGGCTTTAAATCCAGGTTCAATCCTCTGCATTCCTATAAGCCAGAGCTGAGCAGTGCTCTGGTAAACAAACATAAAAAATAAATAAAATTAATCATAAATATAAAATAACCTTCATGAGGTACACTATATTTAATGAAGGACATAAATGAACAGGTGACTCTGTAGACAGTGATGCTAATTTTCTGGTTGAGGAGACTCAACATTACAACGATATAAATTTTCCAAGAACTGACCTTCAAACTCAATGCAACAAAATCTCAACTGAATCTTTGAATGGGGCTTAAGATGATCACAAAATTCTGGAAAATGAAGTGTACAATAATATTCCAAAAAGTTAGCAAAAAATGAGTAGAGGCTTATACTTTAATGCACAAAAACATATTATAGAGTACATTACTTAAAAATATATGTTATTGACTTAGAAATGTAACATTTGCAAATCAAATGCACAATAAAAATACTGGGCTCACTTTGGTAGTGTTCTGCTTTGCCAGGCATGTGGCCCAGGCTTGAGCTCTGCCCGCACAATACTGGAGGGGGTTTCAGAAGTGTGGCGTTTTTTATCCTCTTTTCTGCTATTTTGCCTCTGTCTTTTTCTATCTAAAAAAAGGCATTTCAAAGTGGTGAAGCCTCAGAGCCGAGAAAAATAAACACACACAAACACACACACACACACACACACACACACTGCAAACCTATGTGCCATAATCACATATGTATGTGTGAATGTATAAATAAATATGCATACACATATAATGGTTATATCTACATAAATATATAGTGTATATGGAGAGATACGTGAGCATATGTAAAATAGATTTTCTAGTGTTTTAAAAGAAGGGATATTTAATGAGTCCTATTGAAGAAAATTTATGCACTTTTAGAGAATAATAAATTATATTTTATTTCACATAATTTCTAGAAATAAGTTCTCATATATAAATATATGACTGGGCCAAGGACGATTAATCGGGTATAGTACATATTTTACCATGAGCAAAGCCCTGCTTTCAAGATCTTGCCTCATATGGTACTAAACATGATAGAGCTGTACTCTGGTGTTTCTCCTCTCTAAAATAAAAAGAATGAAAAAAAATCCAGCCTGGGGACAGTGGAATTGCATGAGCAAAAGGATCTGATACTGACATACATATATATGTGATTTCTTAAGATCACTATACCATTTCTTGGAAAGCATCCGAGGATGATGGGTCCTGAAATTAGTGCAGCCTAGAATGTTCTTAGCCATGACCACAGAATGCCAGCTCAGACCTACAGGGATTCAGAGGTTACAAAGGCTCTAGTTCTGACTATGGGCCACAGATCAAATAGATGGGGTTCACAGTTAACAATATTTATATACTTTCCCCATATTTGGAAGCTACTCTCTTCCCTGATCCAGCTTTCTAGTCCCTTTTTACAACTGTGACACCATCTCCCCAGACAATAACTTAGCATACCTGCTTGTTTGATGTCAAGCTCAGACAAAAACTAGTAAGGTCATAGGCCCCTTGGAATATACCTAAAATAGACCTACTAGATTTTCCCTAAATGGAGAACCCAAATCTTCATCTGCAGTATTCTTTTCTTTACGTTCATGATTAGTCAGCAATTTGTTCTGCCTTGTATCTTAACTCTGTTTTCAGCCACCAAGTTCCAGATGCTGTTATGATGCCAACCTGACTTCCTTGGGCAGATGACCCCACCAATGTGTCCTGGAGCCCCACCTCACCAGATCCCTAGGCAACAAGGGAAAGAGAGATAGGCTGGGAGTATGGATTGACCTGTCAATGTCCATGTTCAGTGGGGAAGCAATTAAAGAAGCTGGAACTCCCACCTTCTGCACCCCACCATGATCCTGGGTCCATACTCCCAGAGTGACAAAGAGTAGGAAATCTTTCAAGGGAGGTGATTGGATATGGAGTTCTGGTGGTGGGAATTATATGGAATTGTACCCCTTTTATCCTATAGTCTTGTAATACTTCCATTTTATAAATAAATCAATTAATAAAAAGTCCAAACAATAGTAAAATAATAAGTTTTAATGGTATGAGGCATTGACTGGGTATGTATTGGTAAATTTACATATCAGAAAAAAGTATCAAATTCCACTAGTATACTTAATAATGTATACTTAGAGTATAAATCTGGAAAGTGGTTTAACTTACACATATGTAACAATGTTACTTATTTTACATACATGCAAAAGAACAGAACCTACTAGAAGATGTTTGTAATTGAAATACCTTAACTAAAAAAATAAAGGAAAAGACTAATTTTATTTTTTCTAATACCATAAATACTGTTGAGACTATTTTACCAAATTGACCTGTAATTATTGATCAATGGAATATGTGTCATATTTTATTCAAAGGCATTATAAGTATTTTTCATATTGAGCCACTAGGTTCCAGTGACACAAAAATACAGTTACTTTCTCACTAAATGAGGAGACAAAAATTGACAGGGGAAATGTTTTTCCCAATAATTGCTGTCTTTCTGTGAATCAAAAGCAATGGTCTTTAATAAACAGGATTCTTTTCAAAGAAGAAACAAAATCTGTCCTATCCTACAATGATGACATTAATAACAACAATAACTACAATAATAAAACAACAAGGGCAACAAAAGGGAATAAATAAGTAATAAAATATTTTTAAAAAAGAAAAGAAAAGAAACTTTGTGAATTATGGAAAGCCTCCCCAAGCCAACATCCTCCCTTAATGTGAGTTTATACATGTTCTGTTAGTTTGTTCATCCCTTCTCTGGCTCTCGTTGCATACTCCTGTTTGCAGTGGTTGGCTGCTTTTATGGGTAAGGATATTTGTTTTGGGATTTTTTGTATTTTATTTTTGTCTTGCTACTATTATATTATATAATATTATATTACATTACATTATATTATATTACATTATATTATATTACATTATATTATATTATTGGATAGAGGTAAAGAGAAGTTGAGAAGGGAGAGAGAGATAGAGAGGGAGAGAGGCAGAGAGACACCTACATCACTGCTTCACCACTCATGAAGCCTTCCCCCCAAAAGTGAAAACCAGGGCCCTGAACCTCTATCCTTGCACACTGTAATGTGTATACTTAGCCAGATGCACCACTGCCTGCCTCTCCCTGCTACTTTTTATGTATCTGTTCCAGTCATCTACTTTTCTCTTCAAACTGAACACAAGAGACCCTACCTTTCATCTTCAAATGGCTGTGGTGTCACCACTGGGTTTGGTGTATTAAACCAACTTAAAGGACTCAGGGGTGTTGGTGTTGGTTGTGGTTGTGGTTCAGGTTTTGGTGCACAATGGTGGAAGAAGACCTAGTTTTGGTGGGGGGGTTAGAGAGTTTTGCAGAAAACTGAGAAATGTTACACACATACCAACAAATGCATTTACTATAAATCATTAATCCCCCAATAAAAATTTTAAAAAACTAAAAAAATTTTAAATCTCTATATTATTTTAAAAATATTTATTTGGATAGAGACAGTAATTGAAAGAGAAGAGAAGAGAAGAGAAGAGAAGAGAAGAGAGAGAGAGAGAGAGAGAGAGAGAGAGAGAGACTGGTAGCAGTATTTCACCATTCATGAAGTTTTCACAAGCAAAGGGGATCTGAGGATTTGCACTTGGGTACATATGCATTGAGACATGTGTACTCAAACAAGAGTGCCACCACCCAGCCCTCCAAAATTTTTATCTGACAAAAATTCCAGATAATTCTGACGATCAACCACAAAAGAACAATAAGATCTTACACATTTAACAAAATGTTAAGGGTCATTTAAAATAGGTGGCAATAAAATTTAACAGAACTAAAATAGCAAGAGCAAGCTATGTTAAATGATGCATAGTTTGGCCTTCTTAATATCTTCATTTAAAAAATTTTTAAAAAAAAATTCTTTATTGGGGGATTAATGTTTTACATTAAACAATAAATACAATAGTTTATACATAACATTTCTCAGTTTTCCACATAACAATACAACCCCCACTAGGTCCTCTGTCATCCTTTTTGGACCTATACTCTCGTCCCCCCCAAACCCAAAGTCTTTTATTTTGGTGCAATACACTAACTCCAGTTCAGGCTCTACTTGTGTTTTCTCTTCTGATCTTGTTTTTCAACTTCTGCCTGAGAGTGAGATCATCCCATATTCATCCTTCTGTTTCTAACTTATTTAACTTAACATGATTTCTTTAAACTCCATCCATGAGAGACTGAAAACAGTGAAGTCACAGTTTTTAGTAGCTGAGTAGTATTCCATTGTGCATATATACCACAACTTGCTCAGCCATTCATCTGCTGTTGGACACCTGGGTTGCTTTTAGGTTTTGGCTATTACAAATTAAGGTACTTAAAGAGTTCACAGTTGTGGCAATTAACCATTGTTTCAATATTATTTCAATCCCTGAATTGTATCCAACAGAGGCTGTTCAAAGTCTCTTTTGTTCTTTGTCTTCCCTATAGGTTATGAGAGCCTGGGGCTTTTAAAGTATAAGTAGGCTTCTTAGCTTAATCACTCACTCCTGACCCAGAGATAAAGCAGTGTGGGGGAGAGATAGCATAGTGGCTATGCAAAGAGAATCTCACACCCCAAGGATCCAAAGCTCCAGGCTCAATCCAACTTGTCTGCCAAGCCAGGCAGCTCTGCTGGGCCCTGTGAGTTTCTAAACAAGTCCCATTTATAATCTGTAGGTTCTGAGGCAATTATTCACCATGTTCTCATCAGGAGTACAATGTGAAAGGCTCCCACTATACAGCCACACTGCTAGGCTACCGAGGTATAGCTCTTCTCCTGAGTTTCCTGGTCAGTTCTCAGTTCCCAGATGTCATCACAGAACCTCCCCCATGCTGCTCCAGCCTCTGAGAGCAGTAGCAATGGAGACTCACAGTTGCATTTTGTGAGTCTTAGGGTGTCCTCTCCTCCCTTCAGCTGTCTTTTTGTTAGTCAAACAGACTGCAGGTGGTGCCTCACTGACTGTTACCAGCCACTCAGTCTCTCCTTAGGCTCCTCCCTGTCCACGAGCCACAGGTGTTTGCACTCACTGGTGATTGGGTGGGTTCCTGAAGTCATTCTAGTCCTGCTTTGTTTTGGTTCCAGGTGGTCTCCTTTCATGTTCCTAGTTGACCTGGAGAGGAGAGGAGAGAAACAGCTGCTGCTGCTCCGTCAAAATCCCTTCATTTTAGTACTACATGTACATTCTTTATTATTATTATTATTCTGTTTACTCACATTCAGAAGGTAAAGAGTAATAAATCCCTTTACTGACAACTGAATAGCACTTAGTTGTTACTTAAACAGGTGATCTATGTAATCTAGTTTCACCATTAAAAACTTCTATGGAACTATTAGAATTCCTGACAAAGTATTGCTTGCTGAATAAATGTATATTTCACATTGAATTTTTTTTCTATTTGCTTCATCTTGCTTAAAACCTGTGTTCATGACATATAAGATCGAGATGGAAACACGCATAAACGAAGTCACACAATGAGCTCCATTAATTTTATTGGTTTATCTAGTGCAAGTTCCAGCTATTCTGTCCAAATAACTGCTCTCCTTTCTGGGTCAAGAAAAGTTGCTACTACATGACAAATAGAGTTATGCCACTGGAAAGTATTCCAAGAGTTACTTTTCCTCCCTATGTCAGATTCTCATGTAACCTAAGAATCTGAAAAAGACCTCCTGACAGCTTTAGTTCATGCTCCTGCCTCTGTTGGGTCTTGTGTCTAGTTACTCTGCAAAAAAATACACAGCTCATAGGCAAGTTTTTGAAGAACACCTATAGATGGATAAATACTTAAGTGCACTAGTTAAGTGAGTGCAAAGAATAGAATATACTTAAAATGCTGATTTTTTAAGTCAACTGTATCACACTAGAGAGATTAAAAAAAAAAAAACAGTTTACTCTTGGAGTTCCTGACTTGGTATCTCTGTACATTTGACAAATCATTTGGAATCATTAAGTTTTTTGCTACCGTCTTTCTTCCCCAACTAATCAGCACCAGGACTTATAAGAATCTAGAGGCAGATCAAAAAGTGGCCTAAATGATAAGATTTTAAGGGCACCAAAAGTCCTGTGTGCCTGCAAACATCTTCCCTGCCTACATAATTGTAAATAAATCTTCATCCCTTATTAATGGTCTAAATTTCATGAAAGCTTTGGAGTCCAGCTTCTTGTATTCAAATCCTGTCTCTTTCACTTGATCATAGAGTTGTTAAAGTCAAGTCTCTTAATTTCTATCTGCCTCCTAATTAACCATCTCTTTAAAAAAAAAAATGAAGTAGAATGCTATGTAAAAATTGTTGGAACAAAGGAGATCCTCTGTGTGTAAACTACATAGAACAACTTCAGCTATTACATTTAACAATCTCATTATTAGAAACCAGTGAGAAAACACTCAGCCACAATGAATCACTTAACTCCTTTCTATCATTTTAAGTCCATAGCTTTTATCCAGAGCCCTGACTGGACACAGAAAATACAAAATCGACTGCCACACAAGAATAATTGCCTTGCACTTTTTCATAGTATTTTAGCCTCTTGATTTAAAAAGTTCCTTCAGCTTAAATCCTAACCTTTTGGGCAAATGCAATTCAATTGATTTTCTTTTCCTTTGTCACTTCCTTGAGCATGAGATCATTTCCTCTTCTGTAAACAATTATTTAAGCTAATATAGAGTTCAGATACTGTTCAAAACATTTTATATGCAATGACTTACTTATTTTTCACAATAGCCTATGAGATGGGTGCTATTACTTCATTATTTCATAGGAAACTGAAGGGGAAAAAAAACACAGAGAAAAACCTGTGGTCATGTAGATAGAAACTGGTGAAAACAAGATAGAAATCTATATCTTAAGCACCATAGGCTTTACAAAACAAAATATAGAATTTTTGATATTTCCCTACTATTGATCTGAGTAGATATAAGTAGCTGTTTCTTGACTTCTGCTTTTCTTGAAAACATTTCTGGAATTAACATTGACTTTGTGTGGCATTAATTAACTTTTCCCACTGAGCCCCTCCAGCACAAGGACAGAGCCCTGCACATACTGCCTTTGAGTCAGTGATAGAGAAGAAGGAATCACTGTCTTCCTGATATTCCACAGTAACTAGGGATCCTGCCTCTTGTGTCACTGGTTGCCTACCTCACCACTTCTCTCTGGACTGCATGGGACTGGAGGACTGTGAAGGCTACTTCTCACAATGCAGTCCCCTCTTCTTCTATTCCCAGCACCCCTACTCAGTAAGCACAGAAAAGTAACTGCAAGAGTAACATAACCTACAGACCAAGGTGTCTTCCCCCAACGTGTCTGGCCCACTATGGGATGATACTCTGAGAATTGAGAATGAGGAGGTGTTATATACTTTATTTAGGAAAAATGAAACATGCCTATAGAGATCCGTGGGTCATTCAGGCAAAACAGTGAATAGTGGATCAAGCTGGGGCCCTTCATAGACTTTCTTTTTTCCCTCCATGGTTATTGCTGGGGCTGGGTGCCTGCACTAAGAATCCACTGCTCCTGGCGCCCCCCCCCCCCAATTTTATTGGATAAGACAGAGAGAAATTGAGAGAAGAGAGGAAGATAGAGAAGGTAGAGAAGGGGAGAGAAAGACTCCTTCCTGCTTCACCATTTCTGAGGCGACCCCCCCCTCCCAGTTGGGAAGCTGGGGTTCTAGCCAGGATCCTTATGCGGATCCTTGTGCTTCTTAGTATTCGCCTAACCTGGTGTGTCACCGCACCACCCCTCCCCCTCTTTGACGCTGAGGAATTATTCTGATGCAATCTCCGCCCCAAGGTTTTACCAGGCCTGGGAAATCCTAGCAGTGCCCCCTTCAACCAATCCTGGCCCCACTCATCACCCCTGGTTGTCTCCCAATAAAAGCCCCCTCCCCCCTCCCCCCTGGGCTCTGGGCTCCCCCCCCTTCCTTTGGCTCTCTCTCAGATCTCTCTCCCTTCTCTCGCCCAGTGGTCAGGTAGTAGGGATGGCCATTGTCGGCTGACACCACATGGCCTGAGCCAACCCCCCCCATCCTATAATAAAGATTTGTGTACCCCACTTGTTCTGGACTTCCTCTCTCTTCTCCGTGGTGCAGCCAGACACCGGACCAACACAACAACACCTCTTTATAGACTTTCTAAAGCCCTCACCTTCTTCGTGGTTTCTAGCCACACCTACTCTTCATACTACTTACTTCCTCTAGTGTTCTTTATTTTCTCCCCTCTACAACAGAGAAACAAAGGGCATGTTTTTCCTCCTCAGGAGATCCAAATTCTCTTCCCTCTTGGCGTGTTTTTCCTCCTCAGGAGATCCAAATTCTCTTCCCTCTCAGAGATGGGACTAAATACTAAGTGCACTGGTCATAAAAGTTTCAGGTCTCAGGTAATCCTGAAGGAACTGGGGTTCAGGTCCCGTTTACCCTAACCTTCCTCCAAGATGGACTACATAAAAATATCAGATTAATCACACCCTTCCCTTATAAAAGTAGAAGTGGTGGATGAAATATTAGGATCTAGCTGGCCTAAGGACAAGATGAGGTCATTAAGTGTCCCTGGTTTTTCTTTTTCCTCCTATCATATAGGTTCTTGTGTCCAGCCTTGGAGGCATGCAAGCCAGTAGATTCACATAGTGGCAAGCTGATGTTCCTTTGTTATTCAACTGAGATGTGCATTCAACTTCTGAGTCTGGTTTTTGTTGGTTTTGTAAATGTCCCATTTCCCGTACTACAGGTTATAGTCTATTCCTGACAAGATCTTCTTCCTTAAAATATAGAGGTGCAAATTAAAGGCTTTCTCCCTATTCATTTTTTTTTCTCTCTTTCTTGCTCTGTTACAGTGTGGGCACAACTTCCCTTTCCATCCTCTGACTCCCTAGTGTGTTTCTTTGCTGATTTTGTTTTAACATGGGTTTAAGTAGTGTAAAATGAGACTTAAGTGTATTTAGTAAAATGGGGCCTGAGGAGACAAATGACTTGGGTAAATATTGTCTCACTATTTACTTTCCTCACAACTTGAGTTTTTGGTATCCTCTTAGGTTAATAAGTTCATTGAGGAAATGATAACACCTCATAGACTTGGGGTTCTCTCAAAATCCTCACCTCACTAATGATAGTTCTAAGATTTCTCTACAGTAAGGAAGGAATTATTGCCACTTTTATTTGAGAGAGAAGGCCTGCATGAACTAGATGTTTTTTCCTGAAGTTTCATTTTCAAAACAAAGATTTTTACTTGACTTATATATTTGTTCAGGGCACAAAGGCTGAGAGGCTGATAGAATTTGAGGTTTATGAAGTCCCCAATCACCCTGGGATGCCCATATTGCACTATGGTGTTATGTACATTGGAGATACTGTATAGTTATGCATTACTTGATTACTGGGATTAGTACTCCTTCGATAGGGAATACCAGGGTACCTTCATAGATGGTAAGGAGGACAGCATTCCTGGGAAAAAGAAAGTACAACTGACCTCATTTACAAGGAATGAGACAATGACTTACCAGTTCCCACTCCAGAATGTCCAACCATATGATTCCAGTGATCTGTGGCCATTAAAAAACAGAATCAGACAGATGGTAACCCTAAAACTGAAACCTCTTCTTAGGAATTAGAATCAAAAGTTTATAGCACAATAAAGTCCGATCTCAGATCATTTTCCTCTAATAAAACTTGCAGAAAAGAGCCAGCATTTAATTAAACTGCCATTACATCTGAATTACATATTCTGTCTTCTACTGTTTCCAAAAATTCTTCATTATCTTTTGGAATGTACATAAAAGGGAAAAGAGAAGAAGGCAATTACCTGAGGAAATGGACACCCTTTAAGGGAATCTTTGCAGTCATTTCAATCTGTTTGTTATGGAAGCTGAACATGGGCCCACTGCCCAGCACCACAGAAAGAAGAATATGCTTACACCAGCTTTTCCAAGAAGGGGGGGGGGGTTATTACTGCTTGAACCTGTAGCTGAGAAAACAGTGGCTAATGCAAATCAGCTTCCCCACCTCCTAAAGAGAGTGAATATGTAAGTAAGTGAAAGTGGGGGACAGTTAGCAAGCCAAAAGCTAGATTCCGGGATGAGTGGAGAGGGCCTGTTACTGGGCTGAATGACTTAAAGGGGGAACAGCTGCTGGCTATGATAACATCACCCCAGAACTCATTCTTAACCTGGGTCCCACGGCAAAGAAGTGGCTAGCTTCATTCCTGTCCCACATCTTGGAATCTGAGTCTATGCCCAAAGTGTGGCGTCCTGCGAAGATTATAGCGGTTTTGAAACCAAAGAAAGACCCAACACTGGCCGCCAGCTATAGACCAATTTCTCTCCTCTCTATGTGTTACAAACTCCTTGAGAGGCTGCTTCTGTCACGTATTTCTCATCTTACAGAGAAATTCCTATCACCCGCCCAGGCTGGTTTCCGCCCAGGAAGATCTACCTGCAAACAAGCCCTGGCCCTCTCAACTTACATTGAAAATGGATTCCAGAAGAATTTAAAGACGGGTGCTGTCTTTGTTGATGTCACAGCAGCCTATGACACGGTCTGGCACCGTGGTCTCCTAGTCAAGATCTCAAGATGCCTGCCTCCATGGGTGGCCAACACTATATTGTTTCTTCTCCAAAACAGAAGTTTCTGGGTACATCTGGGTGACAAGTGTAGCAGATGGAGACTTGTCTCAAGTGGCCTTCCCCAGGGCTCTGTTCTGGCTCCTACGCTATTTAATATTTACATCAATGACCTCCCAGAAACTTCTTCAAGGAAGTTCATCTACGTCCATGACATCTGCTGTGCAACTCAGGCATCAAAGTTCGACATCCTCAAGGAAACACTCACGACAGACATGTCTCTGATATCTGATTACTGTAAAAAATGGCGACTAATCCCTAGCACTGCAAAAACGGTATCATCTGTTTTCCATCTACACCATGCCTCGGCCTCGCGTGAGCTTAATGTGCAGCTTGGCGATACGAGAATCCGGCATGAAGCCCAGCCAGTCTATCTTGGCGTTACTCTCCATCGCACCCTGTCATTTCACGAACATCTCATAAAAACTGCAGCAAAGGTGGGCGCGAGGAATAACATCATTGCAAGACTGGCCAGCTCCTCATGGGGCGCGAGCGCTTCCACACTACGATCATCATCTCTGGCATTATGCTATTCCACTGCAGAATACTGTGCCCCAGTATGGTTCCGTAGCCCCCATGTCCACTTGGTCGATTCCAAATTATATTCCTACATGAGGATAATTTCTAGAAGCATCCGTTCCACCCTGCTTCCATGGCTGCCAGTTCTTAGCAACATCGCCCCGCCAGATATTTGTCGGGATGCAGCATCATCTAAGTTCATTTCCCATGTCTACGCTCGACCGGACCTGCCAATATACGCGGATATCTTTGCCCACCCTGTTCAACGCTTGACGTCTCGTCACCCAATCTGGTCCCCTACGCCTACACTGAACTTCTCTGTTCCAGTCTCTTGGAAACAGAGTTGGCAGTCAGCTGAGGTAAAGAACAAACACCTCATCACAGACCCCTGCAAGCGTCAACCCGGCTTTGACCTAGCACGTTATGATTGGGCCCTCCTCAATCGCTATTGAACAGGCCATGGCCAGTGCGCCGCTATGTTCCATCGCTGAGGAGCCAGAGATGACCCGAACTGCCCCTGCGGCTACAGATAGACTATGACCCACATAGTCAACGACTGCCACCTCTCCAGATTCAAAGGAGCTCTCGAAATTTTACATCAGGCTCAACCTGATGCTGTTGACTGGCTACGGAAGAAGGGCAAATGCTAGAAGAAGAAGAAAAATTGGGAACCAAGAATTGATTGACATACAGAAGTTGAAGTAAAGAGTTTTATTGCGGTATTAGTAAACAAAGTTACTCTGCTAGGAAAGGAGATGGACCTGGAAGTACAGGTCTGAGTGCTTTAAAGTAAAAACTGGGGGGAGGAATTTTGAGACTACTCATTGACTGACAGGTTGGGGCATACATAATCAATAGTATTCTCTGTGTGTACATATCTATAATGCATACAGAAAAAAGAAAAACAACCTATGGGCGAGGGGGTAAAAACCACAATGCTAGATGACATTTATTTAATGCTTAGGTCTTCCTTGTGTTGGAAGGTGTGAGACCCTATGCTTGTTCTTGGTAGGACATACGGGCTCTACCATCTAACAATTTGCTTTTAGGTTCTTCCTGGGTGGTTTCACATCTAACTGGCCTACTTGCAGCAACTTGCTAGTTGTAAATTGGACTTGGAACCACCATCCTTCTCATCTGTTACCAAAACGTCAGTAACCTTCCTATCCATTAGCCCTTTGGGATAGGCCAGAGACCTCCAGACCATGGCTTCTTAGATTTCTTGCTAGAACAGAGCCTCTCCTCAGTCTTAATTATTATGTATTATTTCAAAAGGGCAAGCAAGAATGGGGTAGGAAATGTGAATCCCCAGATGCTGGTCTTTGATTTTCCAAACTTAGTTTTAGCACACTAACTGTTGGTTTACCTCTGTTAGTTACATTTAATCTGGTTTTGTCAATTTCAGATGACCTGCTCATGGCTGTATCAAATAGTTCTGTCCTCTGGAGTCTGGGTTTCACCTTCTCACAAGAAGGGACCAGGTAAAAGGAAAGTATTTGAAATGTGATAGTTGAAAGTAGGCAGACCTGGTTCACTTCCTGGTTCTACTCACAAGTGGTATTAATAAAGTTAGACTTTTTAAAGATTTTTTTTCCTTTTTAATGAGAGAGAGAGAGACAGAGACACAGAGAGAGAGAGATAGCTCATCACTCATGCAGGCAAGTCTGATGTACTACCCACTGAGCTACCTTCTAGGTCCCTTAGCTCCAGTTTCTTCTCATCTGTTAATGAAAGACACTGACATCTCCATGTCTTAAGAAGTGAAATGCAGTTATATACATAAAATATTTTTCACATTTAAATCTAGCCACTAGTAGCTGTTGTGAAGTTTAATAGATGCACCAATTCCTGGTCCTTGAACCTTGAATTTTCAATATATATATTTATCCCAAACAAATTGATAAAATATTAAGACAACAATTCTAAATTTGAGACATTCAGATTACGCTAAAGAATCACCTTTAACACTTCTCCTCCAACACAAGTCTTATTTGTAGGGTTCATTAACAATAAGGGGGCTTTGGAAACTGAAAATAAAGCTAGCTTTTTGCACATCTAATTACAATGTGTTATTACTTCAGTCTAGGTAAGCAGCTGGAAGCGTCTCCCTTTTCTTGAGGTAGGCTGTCCTTTTGCTACAAACTACTGAAGTCTTCAGATGATTGGTTGAGGCCTACAGACATCTGAGGGGAGTGGATGGGGCATGATCTATTTCACTAAAAGTTCCAAATGTTAACCTCACTCAAAGCCCACCCTCACACAATACTCAGAATACTACTTGATCAAATATCAAGGTACCTTATCACCCAGTCAAGTTGATATAAAATTAACTATTATACCACTGTAAAAATGTTTTATTGATATAATGACTATATTAGAAAATAAAGTTAGCTAGAAATTAAATAGGGGAAGTAGGTGAGTATCTATTATGCATATTTTGAAACTGCATAGTTGTGGGGTTGCCCTGCAGTGGGTTATAGCAGACGGGTTTGAGGAACCGGAGCCAGATTATGACCAAACACAGAATGAAAATCTTTTGAGTGAAGAGCTATGGTAGTTTTGTTTTTTTTTCTTTAGCTATTTAATCAAAACAATTCTTTTACTTTCTGTTTCTTCTTCAATTCCCACTGTTCTCCTAATCCATGATGCTATATGTCAGGGAAAGTGTGTATTCAGAAAGGAATATACCTGGAATAGACCTCCTAACTTTTTCCAAAATGGAGACCCCAAATCTCATCTGCATATATTCTTGCCTTTAGGTTCCTGATTATTAAACAATTTATTTTTCTTTATATTTAATGCCTTTTCAGGCACCAAGATGCAGATACTACCATGATGCCAACCTGTCTTCCCTGGGGCAGATGATCTCACCAATGTACCCTGGAACCCCACCTCTCTAGGGAACCCTGCCCCACTAGGGAGTGAAGAAATAGCCTGGGAGTATGGATCGATCTGCCAATGCCCATGTTCAGTGGATACAGAAGCTAGACCTTTCCTCCTTCTGCATCCCATAATGACCCTGGGTCCATGCTCTCAGAGAGATAAAGAATAGGAAATCTTTCAAAGGAGGGAATGGGATATGGGATTTTGGTGGTGGGAATTATATGGAATAAATTATATTGGAGTAAAAAAAAAGAAAGAAAGAAAGAAAGAAAGAAAGAAAGAAAGAAAGACTCAGGTGGTGGGAATTATATGGAATAAATTATACTGGAGTAAAAAAAAAATGAATGAAAGAAAGACTCAGGAGAAACACTTCATTTCAGGTTTTAGTTGATACAGGCACTTGTTCCATTCTTCTTTTCACTATTATTTCTCTTAAATTGGGTGTCTCACACCACGGGACACTGACAGTCAGGTAGCTCATTTGGTAAAGGTCTTTAGAAAGAAGAACCCCCCCCCATCACTGTAGACAATTTTATGCCACCAAGAGACACATTAATTAAAATTTTCAAATTCTAGGAGTGAGATCACAGGTGTTAGGCTGGTACAGTTCTGATGATAAGCTATAGCTGTACCATTAATGAAAAAAAAAAGAGTTTAGACAGAAGAGAGCTTAACTATAAGTGAAATTGAAAGGTAGATCTTCTCCAAATGTTCATGATAAGTTTTCCCAAAATATTCAGAATAGACATTTCTCATTACTATTCTCTTCTCTCTTTTTTTTTTTTTTTTGCCTCCAGGGTTATTGCTGGGGCTGGGTGCCTGCACCATGAATCTATAGTTCCTGGGGGTTATTTCCCCCCTTTTGTTTCCCTTGTTATTTTATTATTGTTGTGGTTATTATTATTATTGTTGATGATGTTGCTGTGGTTGGATAGGACAGAGAGAAATCGAGAGAGGAGGGAAAGGCAGAGAGGGGTAGAGAAAGATAGACACCTGCAGACCTGCTTCACTGCTCATGGGGAATTGGGGCTGGAAACGGGATCCTTATGCTGGTCTTTGCTTAGAGCCATGTGTACTTAACCCGCTATGCTACCGACCGACCCCCTAGAACAGGTTTTTCTTTTTTTAACATTTTATTTTTATGTATTTATTTTTTAATATTTATTTTCCCTTTTGTTGCCCTTGTTTTTTATTGTTGTAGTTATTGTTGTTATTGATATCGTCGTTGTTATATAGGACAGAGAGAAATGAAGAGAGGAGGGGTAGAAAAAGGTGAGGGAGGGAGTCGGGCTGTAGCACAGTGGGTTAAGCACAGGTGGTGCAAAGCACAAGGACCGGCATAAGGATCCCGGTTCGAGCCCCGGCTCCCCACCTGCAGGGGAGTCGCTTCACAGGCAGTGAAGCAGGTCTGCAGGTGTCTATCTTTCTCTCCTCCTCTCTGTCTTCCCCTCCTCTCTCCATTTCTTTCTGCCCTATCCAACAATGACAACAACAATAATAACTACAACAATAAAACAACAAGGGCAACAAAGGGAATAAATAAATAAAATAAATATTTAAAAAAAAAGAAAAAGATGAGGGAGAGAAAGATAGACACCTGCAGACCTCCTTGACCACCTGTGAAGCGACCCCCCCTTGTAGGTTGGGAGCTGGGGGCTCAAACCTGGATCCTTATGCTGGTCCTTGCGCTTCGCTCCATGTGCACTTAACCACTGCGCTACCAACCGCCTCCCCAGAACAGGTTTTTCTAAACTGTTCAGAACAGACCTTCTAAAATGTGTTGCTTTGACACATGGATTTGAAATCAATAGTTAGAAATCAATCAAAAGATCCTGCAGCCTCATGAGAAATTTTTACCATTCCTTTAAGTACCAGAAACATGAAAATTTCAGAATATTTTCCAGAATTAACACCTTAAAAAAATCAGAAATAACCTTTATACATAAACAACCTATCTACATGGCTGGGTTAACATCTCATTAGAAAACATTAGCTCTTTGTCATCTGAGTTTGCCTGCTTTTCAATAACCCAGATCCCCATACTTTTCCTTAGCTCAAGGTATACACCATCCAACTTTGTTTTGTTGTTGAAATCCACGCTGATGTAGAGTTCTCATAGGCTGGCAGTTAAGTTTGTTCTTTTATATTAACAATCTTTCTGGCATTACTTTGACTGTTCAACTAGCTCAAGAAGAACTCAGAATGATCTGGGTCTGAGACATCTCCTTTCCTGTGGTACAGAGCAGAAGAGCTAGAGAAGAAAGGCACAATCTAGAATGGATAAAGGAGGAAATGACTGGAACGACTACTACTACTAGGAAAAAAACACTCCTTTGAATGTTCGCCATTTTTTCCTTTTCAATATGCTTTTTTTTTCAATGTTTTTTAAATTGCTGTAGTTATTATTGTTGTTGTTATTGATATCATTGTTGTTGGATAGGACAGAAAGAAATGGAGAGAGGATGGGAAGACAGAGAGGGGGGAGAGAAAGATAGACACTTCCAGACCTGCTTCACCGCCTGTGGAGCAATGCTCCTGCAGGTGGGGAGCTGGGGCTCAAACCCTAGCCTGTCATTGCTCTTTGCACCAACTCGCTGCGCTACCACCCGATTCAATATCCTTTTTTATTCTTTATATTCTATTTATGTAATCTATAGCTAAAGCTTGTTTATTGATGCAACATTTGTTTATAATGCTATAAAATTTAGGAGTTTGGGCTTTATTCCACTGTATGAGTATAAGGCATGACTGACCCTATCTGCAATGGTTTATACAATCTTGCCAAAAAGACCAAGGACTACTATCAACAAAACGGAGACCCCCACCCCAACTCTTCATATGAACCATTCCAGAGCCTTTAGATTTATGATTACGCAACAATTTGTTTGGTGTTATATGTTAGCTGTTCTTTTCAGCCACCAGGTTCCGGATGCTAACATGATGCTAGACGGACTTCCCTGGGCAGACGACTCCACTAATGTGTCCTGGAGCTCTACCTCCCCAGAGCCCCGTCCCACCAGGGAAAGAGAGAGACAGGCTGGAGTATGGATCGACCTGTCAACACCCATGTTCAGAGGGGAAGCAATTAGAGAATCCAGACCTTCCACCTTCTGCATCCCATAATGACCTTGGGTCCATACTCCCAGAGGGCTAAAGAATAGGAAAGCTATCAGGATAGGGGATGGGATACGAAGTTCTGGTGGTGGGAATTGTGTGGAGTTGTACTCCTCTTATCCTATGTTTTTTTGTCAGTGTTTCCTTTTTATAATTTTTTTTTAAGACCACTCTATATAGTCTTCCTATTTTTGTTCATTTTCCTCTGACAGTCGTTAGAGGTTTACACAAGGTCTAAGGGTTAGCTTCCTTATCCAGTCGTTGGTGAGTGAGCTTTTGAGTTTTATCTTTTGTGGAGAATGCTGTCATGAACAGCATATTTTAGAATGTTTTTGTATTCTTTGCATAAGTATCTTGGAGTGATGTTGCTGGATTATAAAATATTTCCTTTTTTCAAATGATACATTTCTTTCCTATTTCAAATAATGCCCTAAGACTAGAAGAGACAAAGTAGCCTTAGTGTCAGATTGATAGGCCAGTCTGAAAGTATATCCTGTACCATTCATGAGAACATTTTACTGGCCAAGGAAGGTCCACCCTGACATCATTTTACTGTGATTCTGTGGATGTCCTAATTATTAAAGAACTATGACTGTGTTTCTATAATTTTATATTTCAAAATCATCCCATAATTGATTCCAGATTTACAACCTAAAATGTGACTGGCAAGGCTGAAATATAGCTAATAAGATAGGGTGTATGCCTTCCCATGTATCTTGAAATCCAGTTATGAGCTCTATCCTTCACAGGAGTGCTATACTACCCAGGGAAGCTCTGGTGCTTCGGTGTCCCCTACTCTGTCTCTGTCCCTCTCACTCTGTCTCTCAGTCTGAAGAAAAAAGTAGCCTGAGTGCAGTGTAATCATGCATGTGTGAGGCTCCTGCTAGCTTAACAACAAAAAAAAGTTTTTATGAGATTTACAAGCAAGGGAACAACTGAAAATCAACTGACTAGCACTGTATATTTTATGAATTATTATAAAAGTAAAATATGCCAAGAATATCTATAAAAATAAATTATTAACTAGGAATGGTTAATGCTTACAAGTTTTATTTTTAGTAGCATGTAATTGAGAAGAATAGTTTCATGACTTATCTGGTTCCTTCATTCTGTTTCTAATGAAGGTGTAATTTTTGTCAGGTATCTGAACCTTGTTGAGAGTGTCATTGTGATTTTTATAGACATTTTGTCTATCTCCATTTATATGAGTAAGCCTATACCTCACTAGGCAGGTAGGTAGTTATACATCAACCTTTCAAAAGTCTGTGTTAAAAGTTAGAGAGAAGGAGATAGGTTTTGGAAATTTGCTATTAAGTCTGAGGTGATAAAACAAAAATGTCATTTCAAGAGGTTCTAAGTCGATGACCACTTAAGAAAAGAATCCATAGGATATTCAAATACTGATTTTTGTCCCAGATTTCACACATATAGTCAGGTGATACTGCCCATCAAAACAGAGACTGTAATCTGTTGTTCATATTCAGCTTAGGAGCCTATGTCACCTCTATATCCCTGTAGATCTGAGCTCACATTCTGTGGTCATGAGTAGGAATGTTCCAGCTGCACCAATGTCAGGACCCATCTTCCTCAGGTGTAGCATAGAGTATGTTGTCCATCCTCCCTTCGGAGGATGGAACATTCTCTACCATAGTTGATCCAAGTTGAGGGCAAAGTCCTATGGGGATCCACAAAGGTGCCTATTATGTTGTTCCTGATAGAGATGACTGGTAACAATGGAGAAAGGGATTTATTCGAGGTCTAGTCCCATCATGTCTGTCTGGGAATCTCAGGACTCCATGAATAGGGCCCCAGCTAATGGGGTGGCCTGGTAGTGACTAAAGAGTCATCATTAAAATATGTCAGTCTCTTGCCTTTATTCAGGTTTTTCAGTCCTTGCTTTGATAAGGTTAGCTTTGGAGTGAGTGAAAGTGTGATAGGAAATAGGTAAATAGGGTATCTAAGTCTAAGTAGACAATATTTCATTATGAACTTCATACTGACTTACTGCAGACTATTGTGTACTTTTGTTTTCAGGTATATATTTTGCCCTAATTTATGGATACATGTGAATATATGCCCTATCTCATGGGACCTGGTCTATATCTAGGCTTTGGGACTTTGTTAGGAAGGCAACCACCTGGAATCGAATTAGAGAATACTATGAAAGGAAAGGTCTCACCCAAGTAATGAGGCTGAAGGGTTGACATTCCATGCCTGATGTCTCTGGACACAGTCTGAAGTGAAGCATGCTGAGGTGGTACTTCTTGCTTTGATTAGGTTTGGATCAGCGGATGCAATATCATTTGTATGGATTGAGAAAAGGCTGCAGGAAAGTGAGCCCCATCCTAAAGTTTCCAGGGCTGGGGGAAATATAGGCTCTATAGAGCAAGAGAGAGGTTCCTCCTGACTTAGGGTTTAAGAAGACAATAGATAGTTATTGCTATAATAATATAATGGGTACCGTATCACATCAAATCAGTGGGGTTTACAGCCAACAATATTTATACACCTTTCCCATATTTGGGAGCTACTTTCTTCCCTGATACAGCTTTCTGGTCCTCTTTCCAGCCATGACATCATCTCCCCAGACAATAACTTGGATCCACCTGCATAACACATTTCAGGCTCAGGGAAAAAAAAAGAGACTTTGGAATATAACTAGAATATGCCTACTAGATACCTATAAAATGGCGACCCTACACCCCAACTCTTCATTTGCACTATTCCAGGTTTCATGTTCATGATTAGTCAACTACTTGTTTGGCTTTGTATGTTAACTCTCTTTTCAGCCACCAGGTTCCAGATGCTAGCATGATGCCAACCAGACTTCCCTGGACAGACACCCCCACCAATGTTTCCTGGAGTTCTGCTTCCCCAGAGCCCCGCCCCACTAGGGCAAGAGAGAGACAGGCTGGGAGTATGGATTGAATTGCCAACACCCATGTTCCGTGGGGAAGCAATTACAGAAGCCAGACCTTCCACCTTCTGCATTCCACAATGACCTTGGGTCCATACTCACAGAGGGATAAAAAATAGGAAAGCTCTCGGGGAGGGGATGGGATACGGAGTTCTGGTAGTGGGAATAGTGCATAGTTGTAACCCTCTTATCCTATGGTTTTTGTCAATGTTTCCTTTTTATAAATAAAAATTAAAAAAAGAAAAAACACAACTTTTTATTTACTTATTTATTGACTAGAGATAGAGAAAAATCAAGAGGAAAAGGAAAGAATGGAAAAGAGAAAGTGCGCCATCCATAGTTCTGTTTGTGACGTTTTCCTCTTGTAGGTAGGGATCAACAGCTTGAACCCTGGTTTTTATGGACTATAACGTGTATGTCTAAGTGGATACACCATCTCCCAGCCCCTAATAAATCTTTTTCTTAAGAGAGATTCAAAGATATAGCTACAATATGCATCCAGAGTGGGAATGAAAAAAATTGTTATATTTATGATGTGGAGAGGAAACTAAAAACTGTTAGATAACAAAAATTGATTTTTATCCTTGGAATATCCTGAAACTACAGTTTCTCAGAGAAATATATTTTAGTTAAGGTAGCTAATCAAATATAATATAAAATTCCACAGCAATTATATGGATCCATATATATACATACGCACATTTTTATGTGTATAGAACACATATCACATTGTCATATGCAAATAGATACAAGAAATGCCTGTAAACTAAACTCAGAGAAAACAATTATGTTTCACTTCCTCTTCATCCTTTTGAAAATGTGGGTTGTAGGAGACGTGAGACACTTCATTGAAAGTCACCAGGACCAAGACCACATAGAGATTTAAAGATCAAAGTAACATATGCAAAATCCACTGACTTCTGGTCTTAAGTCAACACATGAAAGTCTTTTTATACTTGGAAAACTCTATTGGGTTTTGTCAGAGAATTTGTGGATGGCTTCCCTGTCTCTCTGTTTTAATTACTAGGGGTATTTGCATGAAAACAGATTTTTTTTATTTTCTAAGAATTCATTTGTCCCTGCTGTTTCCTGCATACTTGAAGTTATAATCCTGTATAAGATACATAACAGTGGGAGAAGATGAACTCTTGAAAGACAAATATCTTGTTTTTATGCAAACAATTCAAATGTTTTTTCAAGTCAAACACAAGATTGATAGCATACCAATAACACTGCCTGTGATATATATTTCCACATATTCTAGTATTTTTTCCAAATGTTTGCTATACAAAGAGAACTTAGTGTTCAGATGAAATATTAAAGCATGTTACTTATCAAATGTCAAGATATATTGGCAAGAAATTCAGGTGTAATTGAAATATAGCAAAGCAGATGAAATATCACTTTGAAAAAGGTTTGCATCACATTTAACTTACATTTTTGAAAGTGAAATAATTCTACTGAGACTTTGAAATTTCCCAAACTGAGCAGAAGCCCTTAACTTAATGTGTCATTGTCTCTTGCTTATGATTTGTTTACTGATGGAGGCAGAAATTGAGAAGGAAGGGACATAAAGACAAAGAGAAAAAGAGAGACACCTGCAGCCAGCCCTGCTCCACTGCTTGTGGTCCTTCCCTACTGCCCGTGGGGGCTGGGGACTTGAAGCCAGGTTCTTAAGCATGGTAACATGTACGTACACTCTAACAGTTGTAGCACTGCCTGTCCCTTGCATTTATATTTTCAGATTAATTTTTGTTGTTGTTGAATCCTCAATAATAGTCTCCCAAATAGATGATGAGAAAGGGTCTTATCTAGTGAACTGTTGAGTTATCTTTTACAATCAACTGATAACATTTTAAGAAAGGAGCTTTCAATAATTTATATTTTTATAGTTTCACTGAATTGCTGGATTTTACTAATACCAATTAATACCCACATGGTATTGTTGGATTTCTCAAAAATCTTTGGAAATAAAAAAAAGGAAAAGATATGAATAAGAGAGTATTTTTAAATGAAAACTACTTGGAGAAGTTAAATTGCTTCCTTGTCTCATGCACTAATATTTGGGTCTAGTATCAGGTATTCAGATCTTCAAATGCAGTATTTGATATTATTCCAATAAAAATGTTTTTGGAGAGGGTGGTACAACAAGTAGAGAACATATATTATTCCAGCCCTTAGGTCCATGATTGCTCAACAATTTGTATGTTAACTCTCTTTTCAGCCACCAGATACTAGCATGATGTCGACCAGATTTCCCTGGATAGATGACCCCACCAATGTACCCTGGAGCTCTGCTTCCCCAGAGCCCCAACCTACTAGAGAGGTAGGTGGGGATTATGGATTGACCTGTCAATGCCCATGTTCAATGGGGAAGCAATTATAGAAGGCAGACCTTCCACCTTCTGCATCCCACAATGACCTTGGGTCCATATTCCCAGAGGGATAAAGAATAGGAAAGCTATCAAAGGAGGGGATGGTATACAGAGATCTGGTGGTGGGAACTGTATGGAGTTGTACCCCTCTTATCCTACGGTTTTGTTAATGTCACCTTTTTAAATAAAAAAATATTACCAATCAAAAAGACCTAGGTTCAAGCCCCTGGTCCCAACTTGCAGGGGTGAAATTTCACAAGTAGTGAAACAATATTGTAGGTGTTTCTTTTTCTTTCTCACTATCTATATTATGAAAGAGGACTTCGAGAGGCATGGCTATGGAGCAGCAATAGTAGCTGTGTCTCTCCTCTCCTCTCCTCTCCTCTCCTCTCCTCTCCTCTCCTCTCCTAGGTCAACCAGGAATACCAAAGGACACCATCTGGAACCACAACAACACAGGACTAGAATGAGTTCAGGAACCCACCAAACCACTGGTGAGTACAAACACCTGTAGACAGGGAAGAGCCTAAGGAGAGAGTGCACGGCTGGTAACAGTCCTGCAGTTTGCCTGTTGAGGCACCACCTCCATCCAGTCTGTTTGACCAACAAAAAGACAGCTGAAGGGAGGAGAGGACACCCTAAGACTCACAAAATGCAACTATGAGTCTCCATTGCTACTGCCCTCAGAATCTAGAGCAGAAGAGGGGAAGCCCTGTGCTGACATCTGGGAACAGAAAACTAACTAGGAAATTCAGGAGAAGAGCTACACCTCCATGACCTGTCAGTGTGGCTGTATTGTGGGAGCCTTTCACATTGTTCTCCTGATGAGAACATGGTGAATAATTGCCTCAGAACCTACAGATTATACATGGGACTTGTTTAGAAACTCACAGGTCCCAGCAGAGCTGCCTGACTTGGCAGAGAAGCTGGATTGAGCCTGGAGCTTTGGATCCTTGGGGTGTGAGATTCTCTTTGCATAACCACTGTGCTATCTCTTTCCCAAACTGCTTAACCTCTTGGTCAGGAGTGAGTGATTAAGCTAACAAGCCTATTTATAGTTTAAAAGCTCTCAGGCTCCCATACCCTACAGGGAAGGAAAAGAACAAAAGAGGCTTTGAACACCCTCTGTGCTCCAACTCAGGGACTGAAATAATATTGAAACTGTTAATTTCCACATCTGTGATCTCTTTAAATACCTTACTTAGACACAAGTCAGTTCAGGCAAGAGTGATCAGTCATTTGAAAAGTACTGAGAGAGGCAACTCATAACATACTATATAGAAGGGTTAAACCAACAAGAAGAAATACTAGAGAAATGAACCAGGACAAGAGTCCAGCTAAAAGACCCCCAAAGGTTGAACCACAAAATAGTGAGGTCAAAATCCAAATGCTTGTTAAAGAAATAGTCACAGGAGTGAGTAAAGAGTTCGAAAGAATTGTCATCAGAAATGCAGAAACAACAAATGAGACTTTGGAAGAAAACACTAATTATCTCAAGGTGATTAAAGACCTGAAAGCTGAAATAGCTGAGCTAAGAACACAACTAACTACCTGAACAAGCTAAAACAGTATCAGAACAGGGCAACAAAATAGATGAATTCCAGAAGACAGTAGAGGGGAGACAGAATAGAATTAATGAGGCTGAAGACAGAATTAGCAAGATTGAGGATGAATTAGAGACAACTAAAGAAGAAGTAAGAGATCTGAAAAAGAGATTAAGAGATACTGAAAACAACAACAGAGATCTATGGGACGACATCAAAAGAAATATTATATGCATTATTGGTTTAACAGAGGAAGAAATAGAGGGAGGGGAAGAAAGCATTCTTCAGGACATAATAGTTGAGAACTTCTCTAGTCTAGACAACATCAAAGACATAAAGATTCAAGAAGCCCAGAGGGTCCCAAACAGAATAAAGTCAGAGTTAAAGACACTAAGACACATCATATTTAAGGAAAGGAATAAGGATAAAGAAAGGATCCTGAGGGCTGCAGGAGAAAAACAGAGTCACCTACAGCGGGAAACCCGTAAGACTAGCAGCAGACTTCTCCACACAAACAGAAGAGAATGGCAAGATATCTATCAAGTGCTCAATGAGAAAGGCTTTCAACCAAGAATACTGTATCCTGCTAGACTATTATTTGGAGTAGATGGAGGCATAAAAACATTCTCATATAAGCAACAGTTGAAGAAGTCAACAATCACCAAGCCTGCCCTGAAAGAAGTTCTGAAAAGTCTCCTATAAACAGTCAGATCACCATAAATATGCCATATATTAGAACACTTTAAAAATCTACAAGAATGGTGTTAAAATATCTTCAGTCTTTGATATCAATAAGTGTCAATGGTCAGGATCCAATTATTAAAAGGCACAGAGTAGGAAGATGGATCAGAAAACAGAACCCAGCAATATTCTGTCTTCAGGAAACTCACCTAACTTAACAAACACAGACTCAAAGTGAAAGGACAGAAAACTATCATACAAGCTAATGGCCCACAAAAAAGGGTAGGAACAGTTATTCTCATATCTGACACACTAGACTTTAAATAAATAAAGTTAAAAAAGATAGGGATGGACATTATTTAATGTTCAGAGGATCAGTCAACCAAGAAGACCTAACAATTATTAACATCTATGCACCCAATGAGAAACCATCTAAATACATCAAACATCTACTGAAAGAACTACAGCAGTATATTAACAGCAACACAGTCATAATAGGGAACTTCAACACCCCACTCTCTCAGTTTGACAGATCATCCAGGCAGAAAATCAATAAGGAAATGAGGGAGCTAAACAAGGAGATAGATAAACTAGAACTATTAGACATTTTGAGAGTCATTCATCCCAAGAAACTGGAATATACACATTTTGCTCAAGTCCATATGGGTCATTCTCAAGGACAGACCATATATTAGGCCATAAAGCCAGCATTAGCAAATTCAAAAGCACTGAAATCATTCCAAGCATTTTCTCAGACCACAGTGGAATTAAACTAACACTTAACAATAAACAAAAGATTAGTAGTAGTACCAAAATGTGGAGCTCAACAGTACACTACTTAACTGCTGGATCAAAGAGGAAATAAAGGAAGAAATCACAATTTTTGAGAGTTCAATGAAAATGAAGACACAAGCGATCAAAATATTTGGGACACAGCTAAGGCAGTACTGAGAGGGAAGTTTAAGCATACATTAGGAAATAAGAAAAAGCTCAAATAAACAACCTGATTGTGCACCTTAAAGATCTAGAAGAAGAAGAAGAACAAAGGAACCCTAAAGCAACCAGAAGGACAGAAATAACTAAAGTTAGGGCAGAAATAAATAACACTGAAAATAAGAAAACCATACAAAGGATCAATGAAAATAAATGTTTGTTCTTTGAAAGAGTGAACAAAATCGACAAACCTTTAGCCAAACTCAAATCAAAAAAGGGAGAAGACGCATATACATTGTTTTGTAAATGAAACAGGATGTATCACAACAGACACCACAGAAATTCAACATATCATGTGAGGCTTCTATGAACAACTATATGCCACCAAGCTAGAGAACCTGGAAGAAATAGATGATTTCCTAGATACCTACAAACTTCCAAAATTAAATAAAGAGGAACTAGGTAACATGAACATACCCATCACAGCTAATGAAATTGAAACAGTTATTAAAAACCTCCCCAAAAATAAAAGTCCTGGACCAGATGGTTTTACAAATGAATTCTACAAAACCTTCAAAGAAGAACTAATACCTCTACTTTAAAAAGTTTTCCAGAAGACTGAAGACACTGGAATACTCCCTTCCAGCTTCTAAGATGCCAACATCACTCTGATACCAAAAGAAGACAGGGATACAATCAAAAAAGGAAACTACAGACCAATATTTCTGATGAACATCAATGTTGAAATATTGAACAAAATTCTAACCAAGTGGATTCAGCTGTATATTAAAAAGATTGTTCATCATGACCAAGTGGGGTTTATCTCAGGCATGCAAGGTTGGTTTAATATACGTAAATCAATCAACATGAATCACCACATCAATAAAAGCAAGACCAAAACCACATGGTCATATCAATAGAGGCAGAGAAAGCCTTTGATAAAATCCAACATCCCTTTATGAGCAAAACCCTAAAATAAATGGGAATACATGCTAAATTCCTGAAGATAGTGGAGTCTATATAGTACACCTTCAGCTAACATCATACTCAATGGTGAAAAACTGGAAGCATTTCCCCTCAGATCAGATACTAGACAGGGCTTCCCACTATCACCATTACTATTTAACACAGTGTTGGAAATTCTTGCAATAGCAATCAGGCAGAAGAAAGGAATTAATAGGATACAGATGAGAAGAGAAGAAGTCAAACTCCTTATTTTCAGATGACATACTGCATGATAGTATATACAGAAAAACCTATAGAATCCAGCAAGAAGATTTTGGACATCATCAGTCAATACAGTAAGGTGTCAGGCTACAAAGTTACCATTCAAAAATCAGTGACATTCCTCTATGGAAACACTAAGTTAGAAGAAGTTGAAATCCAGAAATCAATTCCTTTTTCTATAGCAAGAAAAACAATAAAATATCTAGGAATAAACCTAACCAACGAAGGGAAAGACTTGTATATTGAGAAATACAAGTCACTACTCAAGGAAATTAAAAAAGATACAAAGAAGTGGAAAGATATTCCATGTTCATGGGTTGGAAGAATTAACATCATCAGAATGAATATACTACCCAGAGCCATCTACAAATTTAATGCTATCCCCATCAGGATCCTAATCACATGTTTTATGAGAATAGAACAAATGCTACAAATGTTTATCTGGAACCAGAAAAGACCTAGAATTGCCAAAACAATCTTGAGAACTGGAGGCATCATACTCCCAGATCTCAAATTGTATTATAGGGCCATTGTAATCAAAATGACTTGGTACTGGAACATGAATAGACACACTGACCAGTGGAATAGAATTGAGAGCCCAGAAATACACCCCCACACCTATGGACAGCTAATCTTTGACAAAGGTGCCCAGACTATTAAATGGGGAGAGAAAGGTCTCTTAAAACAAATGGTATTGGAAAAAATGGGTTGAAACATGCAGAAGAATGAAACTGAACCACTATGTTTCACCAAACATAAAAAGTAAATCCCAAGTGGATCAAGGACTTGAATGTTAGTCCAGAAACTATCAAATACTTAGAGGAAAACATTGGCAGAAGTCTTTTCCTCATAAATTTTAAAGACATCTTCAATGAAACAAATCCAATTACAAAGAAGACTAAGGCAAGTATAAACCTATGGAACTACATCAAATTAAAAAGCTTCTGCACAGCAAAAGAAACCACTACTCAAACCAAGAGACCCCTCACAGAATGGGAAAAGATCTTTACATGCCATACATTAGACAAGAGTTTAATAGCCAAAATATATAAAGACCTTGCAACAACAAGAAAACAAATAACCCTATCTAAAAATGGGGAGAGGACATGGACAGAATATTCATCACAGATGAGATCCAAAAGGCTGAGAAGCACATGAAAAAATGCTCCAAGTTTTTGATTGTCAGAGAAATGCAAATAAAGGTAACAGTGAGATACCACTTCACTACTGTGAGAATGTCATACATTAGAAAAGGTAACAGCAGCAACAAATGCTGGGTAGGTTGTGGGGTCAAAGGAACTCTCCTGCACTGAGGCTGGAATGTAGATTGGTCCAACCCCTGTGGAGAGCAGTCTGGAGAACACTCAGAAGGCTAGATGAACCTACCCTATGATCCTGCAATTTTTCTCCTGGGGATATACCCTAAGGAAACCAACACAACCATCCAAAAAGATTTGTGTATACCTATGCTTTTAGCAGCACAATTTGTAGTAGCCAAAACCTGGAAGCAACCCAGGTGTCCAACAACAGATGAGTGGCTGAGCAAGTTGTGATATATATATATATATATATATATATATATATATATATTTACACTATTAAAAATGGTGATTTCACCATTTTCAACTCATCTTGGATGGAGGTTGAAGAAAGAAAAAGAAGGATGAATATTTGATGATCTCACTCTCAGGCAGAAGTTGAAAAACAAGATCAGAAAGGAAAACACAAGTAGAACCTGAACTGGAGTTGGTATATTGCACCAAAGTAAAACTCTGGGGTGGGTGGAGGTGAGAGTATAGGTGTAAAAAAGGATGACAGAGGACCTAGTGGGGGTTGTATTGTTATGTGGAAAACTGAGAAATGTTATGCATGTACAAACTATTGTATTTAGTGTCAAATGTAAAACATTAATTCTCAAAAAAATTAAAAAAGAAATAAAAAAATAAAGAAAAAGAGAGCAAGAAAGAATGGGCAAAAAGGAAGGGAGGAAGAAAGGAAGAGGGAGGTAGGCTGCAGGAAGTGGTGGATTTGTCATGTAGGCACTAAACCCCAGTGGCAATAAAAAATAAATTTAAATTTAAAAATATGTATATATATATATATATAATGAATTAATAAAGTTATAAAATTTTATTAAAACACTTACTTTACCAGAAAAGCTCATTATTGCCAGAAATCTGAACTCAGAAGAGAAACATTGATTACGAACAGTAAGTTTCTTTGCTTTGAATATAACAACAGTGTTAGTTTATGTTTGGGATGGGGATTTAAAAATTATGGGGTAACTACCACTTAAATATAGGTAGTACTCATATATTTTTTCAATGTGTCTTAAATTATGTCAAGATATAACATCTAGAAAACATTGATGCAGAAAGCAGATTATCATAATAGAAAGGCACACGGAAACTTTATCTCCTTGCAAATTAATTGAATCTACTAAAAATACCTAGTTTTCATCCATGGATTTCCCCTAATGGAATAAACATACATAGGCAGCTTCTAGAGACCAAGCAAATAACCTGGTGAATTGTATAATTGGTTCTTCAGCTATACTTGTTTCTTTCTTTCTTTCTTTTTGTTTGTATGTAGGTATATATTTATTTATTTATTTATTTATTGCCTTCAGGGCTATTGCTGGCCTCGGTGTCTGCACTACAAATACACTGCTCCTGGAGGCTATTTTTTCCCTTTTGTTGTTCCTGTTGTTTATCGTTGTTATTATTATTGTCGTCATTGCTGTTCTTAGAGAAGACAGAGAAATCGAGCGAGGAGGGGATGACAGAGAGGGTGAGAGAAAGACAGACACCTGTAGACCTGCTTCACCTCCTGTGAAGTGCCCCCCACCCTCTGCAGGTGGGAAGCCCGGGGCTAAAACCAGGATCCTTAGGCCAGCCCTTGCTCTTTGCACCACGTGCGCTTAACCCCATGCGCTACCGCCCACCTCCTTTTGTTTCTTTAAAACATAGAAAGAGGATATAATGGTCATGTGTATGTGTGTCTCTCACTCTTAATTTCCCACCTTGACCTGTAGTTTCTACTGAGATTTGAATACCATAAAGCAAACTATTTTGATGACACATTTTTTATGTGGGTAAGTTTCTCATACAGTCAACCAAAGCATAAACATAAAGATTTGCCATCGTCTTTTCTAATTTCTAACTGCAGGACATACAAGATGTGATACATTTTCTGCTAAGATTATTTCAAAGTGTAGGGAAAAGAGTAAAGTGTAGTTTTTGAGATAGCAATAGTCCGAAAGGGCAAGTGTGTGTATGTATTTCTTGCCATGTATCTGCTATTATCCCATTGGTAAATGCAAATCACCTGGCCAAACCTAGAACAAATGTGGGAGAGAAATTTATCCCTATTGATGACGGAAGTGAATGTTCCCCTACCCTTTTAGGCTCTTCACAAAAGGGCTGGATAATAAAATTAAGGCCATATAGTTGGTAATAATATAAACAAGTTTTACTTTGCATCTTTGGGGGTGGCTCACATAGAAATGAAGGGCTTAAGGAAGGAAAGGTGAAATGAGGTATATATTCTGAGGGGTGGAGGGTAGATAGCATAATAATTATGCGAAGAGACTCTCATGCTTGAGGCTCCAAAGTCCCAGGTTCAATCCATCCCCCACACCACTATATACTAGAGATGCTAAAAAAAAAAAAAAGCACATATTTTGAGGCTCGTATAAGGACTTTGGGCAACAAAAACAGGGGGATAAGGTGACTCAAATGATGAGAGGAAATGATGTGAGAAAAAGGAGATGTTTTCCCTGGTATGTAGCTATGTTATTCAAATAGAAAGATTATTTCTGGTTAAATAAAAAGTACTCCATTCTAGGTGAGACACTCTCTCTCCATCAGTTTTTATTCTTGTAAACAGTTAGGCTGTGGCAAAGTTTTCTCTTGTGTTGGCAGGGTCTCTATGGTTTCAATTTCAAAAAGATCCACACACTTAAGTAGCATGTCTTGGGGATACTTGTTCTGAACATCTGCACCACACAAGGTCACGGTCACCAGGCAGCATGGCTTATTAGGACACTAGTATAAGCGCATATGACAGTGAGGAAAAGTTGTCTTTTAAAATGAAGCAATCTGTGTGTTTACACAGACTTATTCCAGAGGAATAGAGTCAATTTGAGTGCTTTCAAACTAGTCCGCATTTCAGTTCAGTGAAACATCTGATGATATTACACTGTAATGTTATTTATAGTAAAAGCAAGCAAAAATAATCTGTTTTTTATCTAGGGGAAAAACCTAATCATTATTGCAGACTCACTATGTACTTGGTACTAAGTGAACTATGCATGCTGCCCTTTGACATAATCTACCAGAAGACACTGAATAATTTCTTGTTAAATGAAACTAGCAGACCATACAACCCCAAATGCTCCCTTATTAACTTTGTGTCTAACTGTTTTCAAAGTTCAGAACTCATGCTCTGGAAACAAATTTTTTTTTTATTTATTTTGGATAGAGACAGAGAGAAATTGAAAGGAAACGGGGAGATAGAGAGTAAAAGAGAGACACCTGTAGCACTGCTTCATTACTCAAAAGCTTTATCCCTATAGGCGAGGAAAGGGGACTTGAGCCCGAGGTCTTCTGCATTTTAATATGTACTCTACCAGATGTGTCACCATGTCACAGCTTTAAAACATAAATTGTAGGGTCCAGGTAGTGGTGCATTGGGTTAAGCACACATAGTACAAAGCACAAGGACCCGCTCAAGAATCCTGGTTTGAGCTCCCAGCTCCCCACCTGCAGGGGGTGTTGTTTTACAAACAGTGAAGCAGGTCTGCAAATGTCTATCTTTCTCTCCCCCTCTCTGTCTTCCCCCCCCTCAATTTCTCTGTCTTAACAACAACAAAAATAAAATTGAAAAAAAAGATGGCCACAGGAGCAGTGGGTTTGTAGTGCAGGCACTGAGCCCCATTAATAACCATGGAGAAAAAAAACAACATAAATTGTAAATAAAACCAACTTTATCTCATCAGAAGCAAAAGTCAATTTCAAATGGACCAAGGACCTGGATATTAGGCCAGAAACTATCAAAGACTTAGAGGAAAATGCTGGTGAAACACTCTCTCACCTAAGCCTCAAGGGCATCTTTGATGACACAAACCCAATTGCAAGGAAGACTAAATCAAAAACAAATCATTGGGGCTATATCAAATTGAAAAGCTTCTACACAGCAAAAGAAACCATCACCCAAACAAAGAGACCCCTCACAGAATAGGAAAAGATATTCACATGCCACATATCAGACAAGAGGCTAATAAATAGAATATATAAAGAACTCATCTGCTATTTCCTTGCCTTCAGGTTCCTGACTATTAAAAACCTTGCTCTACTTTATTTCTTAATGCTTTTCAAACACCAAGTTGCAGATGCTACCATGATGCCAACCTGACTTCCCCTTACCAATATACCCTGGACTTCCTCCTCTCCTGAGCCCTGCTCCTCTAGCGACAGATAGGGACAGGCTGGGAGTATAGATCAATCTGCCAATGCCTATGTTCAGTGGAGAAGCAATTACAGAATCCAGACCTTCCACTTTCTGTACCCCATAATGATCCTGGGTCCATGCTCCCAGAGGGATAAAGAATAGGGAAGCTTTCAAGGGATGTGATGGGATGCAGAACTCTGGTGGTGGAAATTGTATGGTGTTGTAGTCCTCTTATCCTATGGTCTTGCTGATATTTTTTAAATTTATTTTTACAAATAAATTAATTTAAAAACCCACAAATTCTAAATTAAAACAAATTTGGCTCACTGAAATACTCAGGCTATTTAATTAGTTATTTTTTAATTTTTATGTATTTGATAGGGATAGTCAGAAATTAAAAGAGAAGGGGGAGAGAGAGGAAGAAAGACAGAAACACCTGTAGCACCGCTTCATCAAAGCTTTTGCCCTGCAGCTGGGGATTGGGGTTGGGGACCTGGAACGTGGATCCTTGTGCATTGTAACACGTGCACTCAACCAAGTGCATCTCCACTCCTGCCCTTATGCTCTTTAATTTATAAATCAGTTAAATTTAGTTCATGCTTGAGTAACAGACCTAGAAAGACTGCAGCTTAAAGAATGAATTTCTCTTGGATGAGGAAGCTGGGGCTAGGTGTGGCTTTCCTGCACTGCAACCTCAAGTACACTGGTGTCCTCCCACCTGATTATTCCCACCCAAGCCGCATATTGAACTTTTGAACACGTGACCACACTGCTGCAAGGGAAGCTGGGAAAAGCTGCTATTGGGTATCTTCCTTACTGGTATTTTTTTTTTTTTTTTTTGAGTCTTACTGTGGAGGAAGTGAAGAATGGCTATCAGGGTACAAGGTGTTCTTTGCCTCATGGCATGCCATGCTTGACCACTGAGGTCAGGCATGTAGTCCGTAACAGTGCACTCAGAAAGGACACTCCTGTCTATGGTACTAAATAACCTGTAGGGACATAGACATGTAGGTCTGATTAACACTATATTTAAGCATCTTGTTTCATGATCCATCTTGTTTCAGGATGCATCTGTAACAACTACAGGACTAGCTGACTGTAGGAATGTAGTTGTAATAGACGTAGTCACAGAGACTCATTGAAATTCACAGAAAGGAGCAAGAAGGCATCAAGTGGAAAGTCAGGCAGGCCATCTCTCAAGGGATGGAGGAGGCTTTAAGGTAGTGGGGGAGGGGTAGTCATCAGCCAGGGAGTAGGTTTAGAAAGGACGGCCTTAAAGTTTTCAAATTATACAAGAAAATAAAAACCGCATAGGAGAGACAATTTGTTCTAGTAAATAAAAACCAAGGAGGGGTGGTGTGGGGTGAGGAGTGGGTAGTAACTCACTCTGTAAACAGGAAGTTACCATGTACCAGGACATGGGTTCAGGCCCCAAGTCCCCAGTGAAGTAATGTTGTAGGCCCCTCTCTCTCTGTGTGTCTCTCTCTCTCTCTCTCTCTCTCTCTCTCTCTCTCTCTCTCTTTCTCTCTCCCTCTCTCTCTAGGCTCCAATTTTCTGTCTCTATCAAAAAAATAGAAAGGAATAAAATGACCATAGGAGTGGTGAGTCCTAATGTAGGCAGGATTGAGCCTCTGGTACGAAACAGAAAAAA
This sequence comes from Erinaceus europaeus, assembly GCF_950295315.1. Lineage (NCBI taxonomy): Eukaryota > Metazoa > Chordata > Mammalia > Eulipotyphla > Erinaceidae > Erinaceus > Erinaceus europaeus. The sequence goes on along the minus strand of NC_080180.1, from coordinate 39,222,554 downwards.
AAACAAAGAATAATGATATTAGTCTGGGTTTGAGTGAAAGTGGGCCATTGGTTTTTATTTATTTTATGTGTGCTGCAGTACCACAAAGTATTAATTTTCTTATCACCTTCCTATGCATTTCTTCAGAAATTCTATAAACATATGTATATTTGCTTCTCTCTTGGAGATTATATCCTAGTCTACCTCAGCACCAGTATTAAAAAAATTTAGATAGTAAAGAGATAAGACCAGACTATTATTCTAATGTGGTATAAAGTAGTGATGGGAATTGAACCTTTGGCCTATCAGACCTCAAGCATGCAAATCAATGTTCTAACAGGCTGAGCTATCTCACTAGGCCCACACTATTATTATTTGAACCTCCAGGATGTATTAGGGCCAGTCAAAAGAACAGGAAGCACTGACCCATTTACCCCATGAACCTACATAAGGAAGAAAATCAAACAATTCTAGAATGTTAAGGCAGGCTACACCTCCAAGAAGTACATTCCACAAATTATAATTATAATCAATGTACCTACTCTATCAAACTACTATTTTTTAATGTGAAATCAATTTGATTTACTCAAATTCTATCTTTATACATACTGACTACCGGTCTGTGACTAAAAAATATCATCTAGCCAGTTAGTGTTATAAGCAGACCTGTATAGAGGAAACTTAACCATTCCAGATCCATGTGACAGCTGATTCTAAAGAAAACACTTAGTTCCTGCAATACATCTTAGTTCTTCTGTCAACTACAATGACTGAAACTCTTGTATATTTCTTCAGAGCAGCCCTGCCAGTCTCCCTACTGTGCTGATTGTTCCAAATTAGAGATCTGCTGCTTCCCTGTGGGCATCCTGTTGGAACATATAGATTTTCTATTGAGCTGCTAGGGCTTCACTTTAGTTTTGCACAGTAGCCAATTTAAGCAGATTGGAGCAATATATGCAACCCTGCTGCATAGTCAGCACTGGAATTGTCTTACCAGGATGAACATGATGAGGAAGAAGTCATATCCCCTGCCACACAGAGTGAACCAGTGTGACCTGAGCCAAAAAAAAAGAGTGCAGGCTGGGTAGCTGACTATATTACCTGGCCATTCTAGCTCTCGCTTTCCTTATCTATAAAACCAGAGGGTAACACCTAAGTTTCAGGGTCACATGAATGAGAGACAATGCAAGTAGAAACACCTGCCACAACATCTGATACTTAATATTACTGGGTTCTCATTACTATTATGAAAACTGGAATGTACGTAAGCACTTTAAACACTAATACTATTGAGTTCTATTAAGATTGTTAGTGATCCCAATTTATTTTGCACTTCATATACCTAGAAGAAAAATCAGTAATAGGGCTAGGGAGACAGCATAATGGTTATGCAAAACGACTTTTAGTCAGATCAAATCGATGGGGTTTACAGTCAGCAATATTTATACACGTTTCCTATATTTATACACCTTTTCCTATATATTTCCTATATTTCCTCTCTTCCCTGATCTAGCTTCCTAACCCTTTTTACAGCCATGACATCATCTTCCCTGACAATAACTTGGGTCCACCTGCATATCTGATGTCAGGATCAGGAAAAAAAACCAAACCAAACCAAACCAAACCAAAACAAACCAAACCAAACCAAAACAAAAAACAAATAAAAAAAACTAGTATAGTCATGGGCCCTCTGGAATATAAATAAAATAGCTATCTACAAAACGGAGACCCCCCAAATCTTCATCTGTACAATTCCAGCCTTGAGGTTCATGATTAGGCAACAATTTGTTTGGCTTTATATGTTAACTCTTTTTTCAGCCACCAGTTTCCAGATGCTACCATGATGTTAACTGGACTTCCCTGGGCAGATGACCCCACCAATGTTTCCTGGAGCCCCACCTGCCCAGAGCCCTGCCCCACTAGGGAAAGAGAGACAGGCTGGGAGTATGGATCAACCTACCAATGTTAAGCAGGGAAGCAATTACAGAAACCAGACCTTCCACCTTCTACATCCCATAACAACCCTGGGTCCATACTCCCAGAGGGATAAAGAATAGGAAAGCTATCAGGGGAGGAGATGAGATACAGAGTTCTGGTGGTGGGAATTGTGTGGAGTTGTACCCCTCTTATCCTATGTTTTTTTTGTCAGTGTTTACTTTTTTATTTTTAAAAAAACATTTATTTTTTATTTTTTAATTATCTTTATTTATTGAATAGAGACAGTCAGACATTGAGAGGGAAGGGGGGGATATATATATAAACTGAAATGAAAATTAAATAGACTATAAAGTATAAATACCTATACTGAACATATTGTATATTCCTATTGAGTCTTGAGGCAAATATCCAACTTTCATGACCAGGAAATTAAAATTTGTTATGTCTAAAAACAGAATGGCATAGTATAAAAGGACTGGGAATAGAGTAAAGGATTCATGTGGTATTTATTCATCAGTTAATTCATTTAAAAAACACCTGTGGAGAGCTTTCACTATGCTACACATTATAAATATTATTGTGAACTTGAATATATTTCCTACCTTCATGTAGTTGATGTTTGGTCTGGGCAGTGATCACCTGGGCATGATACTAGAATAAAAAGTGACAAAAATAAGATGGCACTAAAGTAAAAGACTCTGGGGCTGGGGGTTATGTCCAAGTTCTGGAAAATAATGGCAGAGGAGGACTATCGAAGGGTAGATTATTATGTGGAAAAATGAAAAATGTTCCACATTACAAAGTACTGTATTTCACTGTTGACTGTAAGCCACTAATCCCCCCAATAAATAATAATAATAAGATGGAAGGACATCCAACTGTAAAGCTTTGGCACAGCAAAAGAAGCTCTCACTAAAATGAAAAGACTACATACAGAATGGTAGAATATAGTTGCAAATGAGCTATAACTGAGAAAGAGTTGATATCCAGATTATGTAAGTAGTTTATAGAAATCAATAACAAAACCCCCAAATAATCTAATTTTAAAAGGGAAAAATGACTTGTAGAGACATTTCTCCTGAATAAAAAATGAAATATGAAAATATATGAAAAAACCTGAATATCACTAGTTATTAAGAAATGAAGATCAAAACCACAATAGGACACTTCTTATTTGTAAAGATATATATCATCCAACAGACAAGAACTAACACATGTTGGAGAGAATAGAGAGAACAGAGCACTCTTGGTTATTGTTGGTGGGACTATAATCACATGTATTAACAAAACAGGACAGAGGTTCATTTAAAAATTAAAATAGAATTACCATATGATCTACTAATCCTGTTTCTGAGTAAATATCTGAAGGGAATGAAATTACTATCTTGAAAATATAGCTATAACTCCACATTCACTACAACAGGATTCACAATAGCCAAGAGACAGATGCAACCTAAGTGAATGAATGAAGAAAATACTAAAGGGGGGACAGGTGGTGGCGCACCAGGTTAAGTGCACATAGGACTATGCACAGGGAGCAGTGCAAGGACCAGGGTTCAAGCCCATGGCTCCCCACCTGAAGTGAGGACACTTCAAGAGTGGTGAAGCAGGTCTGTAGACGTTTCTCTCCCTCTCTATCTGTCCCTCCCCTCTAAATTTTGTCTGTCCTGTTGAATAACATGGAAAGAAAATAAAAGAGGAAAAAATGACTGCCAGAAGCAGTAGATACATAGTCTGGCACACAGCTATGGCGATAACCCCGGAGGTAAAAAATAAAATAAAATAAAATAAATACATCATACTTATAAATGTTTATGTGCATGTCTATACATGCAGGGCATTAGTAGCCATAAAAGAGGGAAATGTCATCGTTGTGACAGCATGGATGCACCCAACGGACATCACATTAAGATAAAGACTGGTCCCCCATGGGACCTTGCCCTCAACTTGGATCAACAATGGTACAGAATGTTCCATCCTCTGAAGGGGGGATGGACAACATACTCTATGTTCCACCTGAGGAAGATGGGTCAATGTTGGGACAGCATGGAATGTTCCTACTCATGACCACAGAATGTGAGCTCAGATCTACAGGGATTCAGAGGTCAGATAGGCTCCTAAGCTGCATATGGGTCCCAGACCAAATCAAACTGATGGGGTTTACAGTCAACAATATTTATACCCCTTTCCCATATTAGGGAGCTACTCTAATCTGGCTTTCTGGTCCTTTTTCCAGCCATGACATCATCTCCCCAGACAATAATTTGGATCCACCTGCATATCAGATTTCAGGCTCAGGGGAAACAAACAAACAAACAAAGAAAGAAACAAAATCTAGTATAGCCACAGGCCCTTTGGAATATAACTAAAATATGCCTACTAGCTATCTGCAAAATGGAGACCCACCCCCCAACTCTTCATCTGCATTATTCCAGCCTTTAGGTTCATGGTTAATCAACCATATTTGGGTTTGTATGTTAACTCTCTTTTCAGCCACCAGGTTCCAGATGCTACCATAATGCCAACCAGACCTCCTTGGACAGACAACCCCACCAATGTGTCCTGGAGCTCTGATTTTCCAGAACCCTGCCCCATTAGGGAAAGAGAGAAGCAGGCTAGAAGTATGGATTGACCAGTCAATGCCTATGTTCAGTGAGGGGAAGCAATTACAGAGGCCAGACCTTCCACCTTCTGCATCCCACAATGACCTTGGGTCCATACTCCCAGAGGGTTAAAGAATAGGAAAGCTATCAAGGGAGGGGATAGGATACGGATTTCTGGTGGTGGGAAATGTGTGGTGTCCTGTCATACCCCTCTTACCCTATGGTATTGTCAGTGTTTCCTTTTTATAAATAAATTTAAAAAATTGTATTTATTTTCCTACTAATAAACTCTAATTCTAATAATTGGTGTTAGAATTTATCTTAATACAGCAGTGTAGATTGCACCAGTCACATATCAAATATACCAGCAAAGACAATGAGCTTAGAACTAATGAGCAAAGGAAGCTAGGAAGTATACTGACATGGGCTTACATTGTTCAAAGGTCATTTGTTAAAAGGTAATACTCTGGATATCCACTTTTTGTATTTTCCACAAAATAAGACCCTCAAAAGAAAAGATTTGATTGGTAAACTAGACTCATAGTACAAAGTACAGAATCATATCTCTCCTATAAAGAGATCCAGAAATGATGGCTGAAAATCTTAGTTATAACTGATAATCTTATGTTCATTATCATTCATTTATCTAAGTCATAGAAATGATGTTCTGTTTTCCTTTTGCTGAGCTGGTACTTCATTAGCCACTGGAGAAGTATCTTTATGCAGCTATAGATAGATGATAGATAAATAGATTCTGGATAGATTGATAGATATTATAAGTAGATAGTAGATAGATAGAAATACAGATAGATCACAGCAGTAGAGCTTCCTCTGACATTAATAGATCTCTGTGTGCCACCGCCTGGCCTCTTCCAGTGACCATTCTGTATAGCACCTATTGCTTTAAAAGTGAACACTTTTCAAATGATTTTACCATAAACATCAGTATTTAAAATATAGAGTTTTTATATTTCTCTTTGTCTTTCTTTCCTTTTTTTACATTATTGGAAGGAAACCTAATAGATTACAGTGCAGATGTTGTTGAGACATAAAAACAATTTCCCATCTTCCCATGATAGGTGTCCATAAAACATTCACATCCCAATTCAGGTCTCTTTACACCTTTGTGCACCAGAGCCCAAGAACCCCACCAGCCCTCTCCCTTCCCATCATTCCCCAGAGTCCTTTGCTTGAGTGCAATACACCAAAATTAGTCCAAGTTTTATTTTGTAATTTCCCTTTCTATCCATGTTTTTTAAATTCCACCTATGAGTGAAATCTTCTGGTATTCATCCTTCTCATTTTGCTTTATCTCATTTTGCATATCTCCTTCAGACTCCATCTAAGATGAAGCAAAGGAAATGACTATACAGGTTTTTATCTGTTATGCCCTGAAACCACAACTTTCCTCAGAAGGAATTCTACATTCCTTAAGATATTTGGATTTTTAGAACAACTGCAGTATAGTTATTTTTTTCAGACAAAATTCATTCTTCCTATTTTAGAAAAATATTATTTGAAGACTTGCAAGTGTCCATCATTAACTCCTATAGGCCTCACAGGACTTCCCAGTCCCCTCAGCTCCATTTGTAAGAAAATATCTGATGGGGAGTCGGGTTAAGCACAGCAGGTTAAGTGCACGTGGAGCAAAGCGCAAGGATCTGTGTAAGGATCCAGGTTCGAGCCCCCGGCTCCCCACCTGCAGGGGAGTCGCTTCGCAGGCAGTGAAGTTGATCTGCAAGTGTCTGTCTTTCTCTCCCCCTGTCTGTCTTCCCCTCCTTTCTCCATTTCTCTCTGTCCTATCCAACAACGATGATGACATCAGTAATAATAATGACTACAACAATAAAACAAGGGCAACAAAAGGGAATGAATAAATAAATAAATATTTAAAAATATATTTAAAAAAAAGAAGATATCTGACCCAGATTTGGGCAAGATATGCATTTCCCAAAGCACAATGATTAGATCAGCGCAATGGCCACATGACAGATGCAGCAGACTCAGTAGAATCGGTTTTGAGTTGTGGGTGGCTCTGCTGAAAGAAAAACAATCTTTCTGTTATGTTTGTCCCCATAGTATGAAAATTGAAGGCCGTCAGGTTGCCACCACTCAACTGTCCTAGAGATTGGGATTAAGGTCCTAGAGTTTTGTATCAAGCTGTCCCTGACTGATCCCTGGACTTTTTAGTTGGCTAAGCCAGTAGTATTGTACTACTCTTCTTCATCATAAGTCATTTCAAGTTCTTTCTCTCTCTCATATATCTGGTACCATGTTATTTAATATTTTTTATAAAACTTTATTTTTGTATTATTTTTGCTGCAAGCTATGTTAATGAGGATTTTTTTTGACAGAAGGTAAGAGAGAGAAGTTGTGTGTGTGTGTGTGTGTGTGTGTGTGTGTACTCTCTAGCACTACTCTACTTCTCACAAAGATGATCTGGTCCTTAAAAAATAATATTATTGATTTACTTTTGATATACAATACTATATAATTTCAGGAGTACAGTTTCATGCTTCTGTCACACGTCTAAGACTCATTACACCCATTGTCAAAATATATCAAAATGTTCTATTTTACAAATTCTTTGTACTCCCTTTCCTCTATGTTATTCAGTACTAGGGGAGATATGAAGAAGCCTTACAGAATAAATTCAACAATCTTTTCTTTTGTTATTAAAAAAATGCAACCTATACATTCTTAGATACAAAGACATTTATTTATGATATATATATATTGACTTATATATATATGTGTATATTGAAAATCAGTGATAGATGATAGATAGGATATGGGCGGACAGACAGATTGAGACAGCCATATTAATTTCCACTGGCTATATTGTTGAGTTGCCAGATTTGTAGTGTTTCTCATTTCCTTTGGGTTTTTAAAAATCTGTCTCCAAACCTTAGCCAGGCTACTGCTAAGCCTTAGTTTTCTCATATACAAAATAAACACAGTAAAAATAGAACCTGTCTCACAGGACTGCATGAATTTAAATAAGATAGTGCTTGTAAATCTTTATATAAAGTAGATGTAACACTAAGCATTAACTTTTAGGTACTATTCATAGATGGCATTAAGGTAAGGATATATTTATTTTTACTGTAGCTAAAGAAAATTAAAAAGTTAAGTCACATACATACAGATTTAAGTTAATTTGTTCTTATATTTCTCTGTCTGGATAAAAAAGGCATTTTACTGAATAAATGTTACTTTAAAAATAATGTGATGCCAACAACAACATTATATTACAACATGTTGTCAAACTCAACAGTATGTGTCTGGCCTTAACTGTTTGAATTTGTCTTTATAGAATATCTTTCTTTTAAAGTTATATTTTATTTTATTATTTGAGAAATGATCTTTTATAAGACAGTTGTTGTCTCAGGGTGCAATGTTACCTCTCCCAAATCTATGCCAGCATATCCCAACTACCATCAAAGTGCTATCTCTCTCCGCCAAAGACTGAATTTAGCATTCCATTCAACTCAAATTGACTAGAAATGTTTGGAGAATTCTGGACATTTTTCCACCTTCTTATTATTTTTTTGGTACTTTACTCATTTACCCTTATTAGAGCTTGTTAATGGCTTACTGTACGGGTTGTGGACACATGGATACACTTTCTCATCTCCTCATGGTGGATATCTGCATAACTCATCTCCATTAAAGCTATTTGTCATCATCATACATCAAGACCTTGAGGATCTCTTCATCCTCTCCCAAGTCTCCCTTTTGCAGCATCATTTGTTTTGGTATAATACACTCCACCTAGCCGAAGTTATGCTTTATGATTCCCTTTTTTGTCCTTGTTTCTTAAATTCCACCTGTAAATGAGATTGGGTGGTATTTGTCCTTCTCATTTGGGTTTGTGTTAATTAATATCATACCTTCCAGTCCCATTCAAAGCCATTACATATAGAACTCAGACCTAGAAGAAAGGAAATCTATGATTTATAAAAATACAAGAAGGGAGTCGGGCTGTAGTGCAGTGGGTTAAGCGCAGGTGGCGCAAAGCACAAGGACCCGCATAAGGATCCCGGTTCAAACCCCGGCTCCCCACCTGCAGGGGAGTCGCTTCACAGGCGGTGAAGCAGGTCTGCAGGTGTCTGTCTTTCTCTCCTCCTCTCTGTCTTCCCCTCCTCTCTCCATTTCTCTCTGTCCTATCCAACAACGACGACAACAACAATAATAACTACAACAATAAAACAACAAGGGCAACAAAAGGGAATAAATAAATAAAATAAAATAAAATAAATAAAAAAATTTAAAAAATACAAGAAAATAAAATCTATACTCAGTTCTGTCATTTATAACAGACAATCCATTATTAATATTACAACATTATATCAAATTCAATAAATAACCTATAGTTCAAAAATATTCTCAGCTCTTATTCAGTTTATTTTTTAAAGAAATTTTTTTCAGTTATCTTTATTTATTAGATCAAGACAGCGAGAAATTGAGAGGAAAGGGCAATCAGAGAGGAAGAGAGATAGTGAGACATGTACAGCACTGCTTCACCACTTGTGAAGCTTTCCTTGTGCAGGTGGGGACTGGGGGCTTGAAGTGGGTCCTTGTGCACTATAACATGTGTGCTCAACCAAGTGCACTATGACCCCTATTAAGTTCACTGTGACTTTAAGATATTTTGTAATTGAGATAACATTTAGATTCAGAAAAAAAAAAACTAGATTCCCATTTGGCAAATCAGCGTGGATGGAGGCTTAATATTTCGGTCACTGCAGTTCCTACTAAAAATGGTGTGAGTTATAATAGAAATACAAACTAAATGAGGAGTTACAAAGTAAAGAGATATTTCAATAAAATAAAAGAAAAGAAAATGAAAGCTTTTGTTGTACTTACTTTCATTCTAACTGTACCTAAAATCTGCATCTCTATTTCCACTTCTTTCCAAGAGAGAGTAGAAAAATTATAGCTATGCAGCTTTATGAAGAAATTTGGTCAATCAGATGAGAATGCTATTCTTAATTTTTTAGTCCTGGTTCAATTCATTATTTTTTCATCCATATTTCCTCTGGAGAATGAAAATAGAAGTTTCTTCCTTTCATCCTGAGCTAGAATCTCATGGCTGGTGCTGCCAATAGTTCTGCAATGAAGATTCTTAACAAAGATGAATTAACTCCCACCCCGCTCTCCTTGATATTTTCCCTCCTCTCTCTCTCATTATCTGCTGCTTTTCTAAGACTAGAATCCTTCTGACCATTGATCTGAAAGTGAGAGCATGATTCACAGAGTGCTGTCTGTTTGCCTTTAGGTATACATACTGAGACTTAGTTCCTGGAGCTGCGAGTGACAGGGGCATCTTCAAAATAAATACTTAATATCCATCAGCAAAATAATTTATTCTTTAGCATTAAAATAAACATTTCAGAAGAGAGAACTGATGAACTAAAAAAATAAATCTGAGGAAAGTTTCTTAGAAGGTACCTAACAGTCTGATGGGATAGAGCTCTGGGAGGTGACGTCCCAGGACATACTGTTGAGGTCCTCTGCCCCTGTCAATTCATACTTATGTTTCTTTTGAAGCTCCTACTAGTCATATGCTCTATCTTAGGTGCTGGCATCCTGTCTCTCTACTACTTCAGCATCTAACATACAGCATATGACTAGTAGGAGCTTCAAAAGAAATATAAATATGAATATAAATATGAATAGCTATGGGCCCTAGGCCAGATCGATGGGTTTTACAGTTAACACTATTTATATAGTTAACACTATTTATACACTTCCTCCTTATTTGGGAGCTAGTCTCTGCCATGATCCAGCTTTCTATTCCTTATACTGGCCCTTGCGCTTCTCGCCACGAGGGCTTAACCCACTGCACTACCGCCTGGCTCCTCAGCTTTCTGTTCCTTTTCTTAACTCTGACACTATCTTTCCAGATAATACTTTTAGCCCACCAGCATTTTAGCTACCAGGCTTGGGCAAAAATTACTAAAGTTATGGGCTCCTTGGAATAACTAAAATAGACTTCCTAGCTTCTTCCCACACCAAGGCCTTGGTTCCATCTGCTCTATTCTGACCTTTAAGCTCCTGATTATTAAACAATTTTTACCTCTTTAAATCTTACTGCTTTTCTGCCACCAAGTTGCAGATGCTACCATGACGCCATCCTGACTTTTCTGGGCAGAAGACTTCACCAATGTTTTCTGGAATCTCACCTACCCAGAGCCCTATTCCATCAGGGAAAGATAAAAACAGGCTGGGGATATGGATCAAATGGATCAATCTGCCAGTGTCCATGTTTAGCAGAAGCAAATACAGAAGCCAGACCTTTCACCTTCCACCTTCTACACCACATAAAGACGTTTGGTCCATACTCCCTGAGAGATAAAGAATAGGGAAGCTTCCAGTGGAGGAAATGGGATATGGAACTTTGGTGGTGGGACTTGGTATGGAATTGTACCCCTCTTATTCTATAATCATTATTAAATTACACAAAAATAAAAAATGAAATAAATAGTGTGATATTGACAAAAGAACTACCAATAGACTAATGGGACAGAATAGGGAGTATTGAACTTTACCTATCTATGGCACATGATTTGGGAAAAGTTAATTACAATGTAGTGAGTAAAGGTTAGTCTTTGAAAGAAGATGTGATGAGCAAATTGACAGTTGATTCTCTATCTTCCATAACACACATAGAAAAATCTCCACAATTCGTGGAGATTTTTAACTTGATGTTAAACATATAACACAAAATTAACTAAATGATAACATGGGAAAGATCTTTGAGGCACTGAAGTCAAATAATTATAGTACACAGGCCACAAAATGAAACAGTAAGTGTACATGAAAAGTATTAATATGCTGGAGGATACTAAAATTAGGAAGTTTTTTAATCAAGCACATAATAAGAGAGAAGAAAAGCAAGACAAATTGAAAAATAACATCTTTGACAAATAACCCATCAGATATCATAAAGAACTCTTAATAAAAATCACAGAAGAAAAGACAGCAAAACCAAGTGAAAACTATGTAAAAAATAATTGAGCAGGCCTTTCAAGAAAGGAAAATATCCGGAGGTTCCCGAAAGATGGCAGACTGAGAAGCTTCTAGTGGCTTGAGCTCTGATCACATCTTCTAGAAATGGTAGGATTTTCTGTCTTTAGTAGGCCAGTCAATAAGGGGTCCTAGCGGTGACACCAAGGAGGCGACTATAACTTAATTTGGGTTAAGAATTAGAGTAGAAAAAAAGGGAACAAAAATTTTTTTCTTTTAATTATTAAGCACACTGCCTCCCCCCACCCCAACCAGTCCCTGGGGACCAGATCCTAGCAGAATCCCCTGCTGAGCTTCTGTCTTTACCAAATTCCTGTCCCACCAGGGAGTATCATTCATTCTAAGTCTATACCTTTCTGAAACATCTGGCCTTTTTTCTTTCTAAGTAGCCAACCCCCCACCTCACCCTGCATATCTAATTAAATAATTAAAAATAAATAAATTAATTAAAAAAACTCTTTCCTTTCACCGCTCTTTTATGACTGTTCTTTTTCTTATCTTTTTCTTTTTTCTCTCTCTCTCTTTCTTTTTTTAATTCTTATTCTCATTCTTGTCATCCTTTCTTCCTTAATCCTACAGCTCCCAAAGCCACAGGCCCCAGCCCCCACACCACCAAACAGTGTGCTTTTTTGAATTCACTGATACACATTTGGGAATTATTTTGGGGAAGAAATCACACTCAGAGTGGACTCTCTATCTGTGTATCTCTGCTCTAGTTCCCTTTCCCCTCTTGTTACCCCTAGAATATACAGTGAATAGTAGACTTGCATAACTGTCTATTCTTGCTATCCCTTCTTATTTTTTTTTCTCTTTCTTCACTGGGATTTGGTGACTATTCTTTCATGAACTGGAGAAATTGATGGGCTAAGTGGTAGTGATTAAACTGCTTCAATACTTGCTTCAGTTGCTACTGTAATTCCTGAGGTTGGTGAGTATAATTGTCATAAAGGTAATTAGTACAGTGTTGCTTGTACACAAGACACAACAACTGAGGAAAAACAGAGCATAAAAAAAGAAACACATAAATCAAAAAAATGGGTAGATCAAAAACAAACAAAACTGCTACTCCAATGAATGAAGACAAGAGCCCAGAAGAAACTACAAATCAGCCAGAAGTAACCATAGATAAGAAAAGTATGCAAGCAATAATAAACTTATTAATCACAGAAATGAAAACAACATTGGAGGAAAGGAATGGCAGTATTAGGGAAAGAAGAAGACCAGATGGCTTCACAAACGAATTCTACAAAACTTTCAGGAAACAGTTAGTACCCATACTTCTTAAGCTTTTCGATAAAATTGAAGAAATAGGAATACTCCCTTCCACCTTCTATGAAGCCAACATCACCCTGATACCAAAAGCTGATAGGGACAGAACAAAAAAGGAAAACTACAGACCAATATCTCTGATGAACATAGATGCCAAAATATTAAACAAGATCTTGGCCAACCGGATACAGCAACATATCAAAAAGATTGTTCATCACGACCAAGTGGGATTCATCCCAGGAATGCAAGGCTGGTTCAACATCCGTAAGTCAATCAATGTCATTCACCACATTAATAAAAGCAAAGCCCAAAACCACATGATTATTTCAATAGATGTAGAGAAAGCCTTTGACAAAATCCAACACCCATTCATGCTCAAAACTCTACAAAAAATGGGAATAGATGGGAAATTCCTCAAGATAGTGGAGTCTATATATAGCAAACCTACACCCAACATCATACTCAGTGAACAGAAGCTGAAAGCATTCCCCCTCAGATCGGGGACTAGACAGTGCTGTCCACTGTCACCCTTACTCTTCAACATAGTATTGGAAATTCTTGCCATAGCAATCAGGCAAGAGAAAGGAATCAAAGGAATACAGATTGGAAGGGAAGAAGTCAAGCTCTCACTATTTGCAGATGATATGATAGTACGCACAGAAAAACCTAAAGAATCCAGCAGAAAACTACTGGAAGTTATTAGGCAATATAGCAAGTTATCAGGCTACAAAAGCAATGTACAAAAATCAGTGGCATTTCTTTATGCAAACACTACATCTGAAGAAGAAGACATCCAGAAATCACTCCCACTTAATGTTTCAGCAAAATCAATCAAATACCTAGGAATAAAGTTGACCAAAGAAGTGAAAGACTTATATACTGAAAACTATGAGTCGCTACTCAAGGATATAGAAACTGATACCAAGAAATGGAAAGATATCCCATGTTCACGGATTGGAAGAATAAATATCATCAAAATGAATATTCTCCGTAGAGCCATATACAAATTTAATGCAATACCCATCAAAGTTCCACCAAGCTTCTTTAAGAGAATAGAACAAACACTACAATCATTTATCTGGAACCTGAAAACACCTAGAATTGCCAAAACCATCTTAAGGAAAAGAAACAGAAATGGAGGCATCACACTCCCAGACCTTAAACAATATTATAAAGCCATCATCATAAAAACAGCATGGTACTGGAACAAAAATAGGCACACAGACCAGTGGAACAGAATTGAAAGCCCAGAAATAAATCCCAACACCTACGGACATCTAATCTTTGATAAGGGGGCCCAAAGGATTAAATGGAAGAAGGAGGCTCTCTTTAATAAATGGTGCTGGGAAAACTGGGTTGTAACATGCATAAGAATGAAATTGAACCACTTTATCTCACCAGAAATAAAAATCAACTCCAAATGGATCAAAGACCTAGATGTCAGACCAGAAACAATCAAATACTTAGAGGAAAACATTGGTAAAACAATTTCTCACCTACACCTCGAGGACATCTTTGATGAATCAAACCCAATTGCAAGGAAGACTAAAGCAGAAACAAACCAATGAGACTACATCAAATTGAAAAGCTTCTGCACATTTAAAGAAACTATTAAACAAACAAAGAGACCCCTCACAGAATGGGAGAAGATCTTCACATACCATACATCAGACAAGAAACTCATCACCAAAATATATAAAGAGCTCAGTAAACTTAGCACCAAAAAAGCAACTGACCCCATCCAAAAATGGGTAGAGGATATGAACAAAACATTCACTACAGAGAAGATCCAAAAGGCTAACAAACATAGGAAAAACTGCTCTAGGTCACTGATTGTCAGAGAAATGCAAATTAAGACAACTCTAAGATACCACCTCACTCTTGTAAGAATGGCATACATCAAAAAGGATAACAGCAACAAATGCTGGAGAGGTTGTGGGGACAGAGGAACCATTTTACATTGCTGGTGGGAATGTAAATTGCTGCAACCTCTGTGGAGAGCAGTCTGGAAAACTCTCAGAAGGCTAGACATGGACCTTCCATATGATCCAGGAATTCCTCTCCTGGGGTTAGACCCTAGGACTCCATAACACCCAACCAAAAAGAGGTGTGTACTCCTATGCTCATAGCAGCACAATTCATAATAGCTAAAACCTGGAAGCAACCCAGGTGCTCAACAACAGATGAGTGGCTGAGAAAGCTGTGGTATATATACACAATGGAATACTATGCAGCTATCAAGAACAATGAACCCACCTTCTCTGTCCCATCTTGGACAGAGCTAGAAGGAATTAATTTAAGTGAGCTAAGTCAGAAAGATAAAGATGAGTATGGGATGATCCCACTCATCACTAGAAGTTAACTAAGAAGAACTGAAAGGGAAACTAAAAGCAGGATCTGACCAAATTGTAAGTAGGGCACCAAAGTAATAACCCTGAGGTGAGGGGTAGACATGCAGCTTCCTGGGCCAGTAGGGGGTGGGAGTGGGTGGGAGGGATGGGTCACAGTCTTTTGGTGGTGGGAATGGTTTTTATTTACACTCCTAGTAAAATGTAGTCATATAAATCACTAGTTAATTAATACGAGAGGGGGAAAATTAATTGTATGTCTCGAAGTTTTTCAAAACACAATCTTTTCTCAATATATGCAGTGTAATTGATATGTAGACTCTGTCAAAAGCCTAGACCAAGTAGATCAGAAGCAACCAATAGCACAGCTATATACAAGATATTGGATACTGTACAGCAAACCCTAACAAAAGGACTTTTCAAATTTAACCCAATTACCAAATAATGTGATGATAACATTAACTATCCATTGTCTTTTTGAACCCTAAGACAGCAGGAACCTCACGTCTCCACCATAAAGCCTCTACTTCCCCCAGTCCTGGAACCCTTAGATAGGGCCCACTTTCCCGTATGCCTCTCCCAACCCATATCAAATAATATTGCATCTGCCAATCACAACCTAACCAACGCAATGATTGCCACCTCAACATGCTTCACTTCAGACTGTGTCCAGAGACTACACGTGTGGAATGACAACCCTTCAGCTTCATTACTTGGGTGAGACCTTTCCTTTCATAGTATACTCTAATTCCATCTCAGGTGGTTCACTTTCTAACAAAGTCCCAAAACCTAGATATACACCATTTTCTGTGAGAGAGAGCATATGTTCACACGTATCTGTAAACTACTGCAAAATATATACCTGAAAGCAGAAGTACACTAGAGTTTGCAGTGAGTATCCCCCTAACACTTCCTCTCCACTATTCCAAGCTTTGGGTCCATGATCGCTCAACAACTTGTTTGGCTTCGTATGTTCACTCTCTTTTCAGTCACCAGGTTCCAGATGTCATCAGGATGCCGGCCAGGCTTCCCTGGACTGAAGACCCCACCAATGTGTCCTGGAGCTCAGCTTCCCCAGAGACACACCCTACTAGGGAAAGAGAGAGGCAGACTGGGAGTATGGACCAACCAGTCAACACCCATGTTCTGCAGGGAAGCAATTACAGAAGCCAGACCTTCTACCTTCTGCAACCCACAATGACCCTGGGTCCATGCTCCCAGAAGGATAGAGAATGTGAAAGATATCAGGGAGGGGGTGGGATATGGAGATTGGGTGGTGGGAATTGTGTGGAATTGTACCCCTTCTACCCTATGGTTTTGTTAATTAATACTTTCTTAAATTAAAAAAAAGGAAAAAAAAGAAAAAAAATGAAAGGAAAATATCTAAAAAGAAGCTAATAAATAGTATGAAAGATGTTCAAAATAACTAGTAAGCAGGAAACTACTAATCAAAATAAATGAGATCCCTGTACAATTGACTGAGGATAGATAAAATCTGAAATTCTATAATACTGAACTGTGGTATGCAGATGGAGCATGTTACATATACTGATATTGGGTATGGGGGTAGATAGCATAATGGTTATACAAAGAGACTTTCATGATAGAGGCTCTAAACTTCTAGGATCAATCCCCTGCACCACCACATGCTAGAGCTGAGCAGTGCTTTTTTTTTTTTTTTAAAGGAATAAGTAAATAAACATTTACTGTTGTTGGAAGTTTAAACTAGCACAACCACTTTAGAAAACTAAGTGTCTACTCAGTCTATATATGCTGCATTACCTTATTTCATTTCTAGAAACACATCCAAAAGATATAATATATAAATGTACATCCAAGACATGAAAAAGAAGGTCAATAAGAATATTATTTGTCCCAAATTGGAAAGTACCTATTTGTCCACTTAGATTGAAGCATATTAAATAAATAGCATCATCATACAAAGGAAGACTACATATTAGAAAAAAAGAGTGAACTATGTGAAACAACAGTGATAAAATTTACTGAAACAATTATGGGAAAAAAAGGCAGAGAAGTAGACTCTTTTTATAGGGACAAAAGATGGTTTATCTGGAAGGGTGCCTGACCTGCCATGTTGTACATGGGGGATGTTTGGGTCCTTTGGTGTCTTCTCCTTTCTCTCTCTTTTTCTTTTAATATATTTTATTTATTTTTTCCCCTTTTGTCCCCCTTGCATTTTTTATTGTTGTCGTTACTATTGTTGTTGGATAGGACAGAGAGAAATAGAGAGAGGAGGGGAAGACAGAGTGGGAGAGAGAAAGACACCTGCAGACCTGCTTCACTGCCTGTGAAGTGACTCCCCTACAGGTGGGAGCTGGGATTGAACCGGGATCCTTGACCAGTCCACCTGACTCCTGTCTTTTTCTTTCTATTTGAAAAAGACTTCATTGAGCAGGAAAGCACCAGTGAGAATACCTCCCCAAAGTATTTTTATGTAAAGTTCAAAAGAGGTAAAAAATAGTATATGATAGTGGGGGTTGTATTGTTATATGGGAAACTGGGGAATGTTATGCATGTACAAACTATTGTATTTACTGTCGAATGTAAAACATTAATTCCCCAATAAAAAATTAAAAAATAGTATATGCTGATTGAAATCAGAATCCCCATTGTCTTTGTGGAAAGGACAGAAATGACCAAGAAAGGAACAAAGGAGAAAATTTCTGAGGGGTATGTAATATATCAATTTCTTTATTTGATTCTTGATTCTAGGAATGTATTCACTTTGTGATGATCCATAGATTAGCTTTTACCTTTCTGTACTTACATCAAACTTCAATAAAGTTCCACTTATATGTTATCTCCACCAGGAACAACATAATGGACTCTATTTTGGGTTCTTATAGGACCTTGCCCTCAGTGAAGATTAATAATGGTAGGGACTGTTCCATTCTCTGAAGGGAGGTTTGACAACATACTCTATCACCTGAAGAGAATGTGTCCTGAAATTAGTGCAGCCTGGAATGTTCCTAGCCGTGACCACAGAATGTGAGCCCAGACCTACAGGGATGCAGAGGTTACATATGCTCCTGTGCTGAATATGGGCCCCAGATTAAATCAGTTGGGCTTATGACCAACAATATTTATATACTTTTCCCGTATTTGGGAGCTACTCTCTTCCCTGATCCAGCTTTCTAGTCCTTTTTCTAACAATTACACCATCTCTCCAGATAATGTCTTGGATCCACCTGCATGTTAGCTGTCAAGCTCAGGCAAAAACTAGTAAAATGATGTACCACTTGGAATATACCTAAAACAGACCTACTAGCTTTTTCCAAAAACTGAGACCCCAAATCTCATCTGCAATATTCTTGCCTTTAGGTTCCTGACTATTTAACAACTTGTTTTGCTTTGTACCTTGATTCTTTTTCAGCCACCAGTTTCTAGATGATATCATGATGCCAACCGGACTTCCCTGAGCAGTCAACCCCACCAATGTAATCTAGAGACCCACCTCCCCAGACCACTGCAAAATTATGGAAAGAAAGAGACAGGCTGGGAGTATGGAGCAGCTTGCCAATGCCCATGTTCAGCGGGGAAGTAATTACAGAAGCCAGACCTTCCGTCTTCTGCACCCCATAATGACCCTGGGTCCATACTCCCAGAGGGGATAAAGAATAGGGAGGCTGGGAGTCGGGCTGTAGCGCAGCGGGTTAAGCGCAGGTGGCGCAAAGCACAAGGACCAGCATAAGGATCCCGGTTCGAACCCGGCTCCCCACCTGCAGGGGAGTCGCTTCACAGGCGGTGAAGCAGGTCTGCAGGTGTCTATCTTTCTCTCCTCCTCTCTGTCTTCCCCTCCTCTCTCCATTTATCTCTGTCCTATCCAATAACGACAACAACAATAATAACTACAACAATAAAACAAAAAAGGCAACAAAAGGGAAAAAATAAATAAAATAAATATAAAAAAATTTTTAAAAAAAGAATAGGGAGGCTATCGAGAGAGGGGGTGGGATACAGAGTTCTGGCTGTGGGGATTTTATGAAATTATACCCCTCTTATCCTATGGTTTTGTTGATATTTCCATTTTATAAATAAAAAGGATCCACGTATAATAACTATAAATAGAATAAGAAATTTTAATTAGGACATTATTTCTCAGAATTAGCTCTATGAAGCTTTTTCTTCCAAAAGCAGTGTTTCCCATAGTTCTTTAAAATTTCATTTTAAAAAAATTAAAAAATATTTATTTATTTCCTTTTGTTGCCCTTGTTGCTGTTAATGTCATTGTTGTTGGATAGGACAGAGAGAAATGGAGAGAGGAGGGTAAGACAGAGAGGAGGAGAGAAAGCCTCCTGCAGACCTGTTTCACCACTTGTGAAGCGACTCCCCTGCAGGTGGGGAGCAGGTCCTTGCTCTTTGTGCTACCTGCGCTTATCCTGCTGTGCTACAGCCCGACTCCCCCTTTTATTTTTTTTTAAGGTACACAACTGAGCATCAGGGTCTCTAGGTTCAAGTTTCATTCTGCAACAGCTAATTTTCTCATGATCACATG
Organism: Erinaceus europaeus; assembly: GCF_950295315.1. Taxonomy (NCBI): domain Eukaryota; kingdom Metazoa; phylum Chordata; class Mammalia; order Eulipotyphla; family Erinaceidae; genus Erinaceus; species Erinaceus europaeus. The sequence continues at coordinate 39,202,869 of NC_080180.1, read as the reverse complement.
CTGCTTAACATGCCTAGTCTTCATGTTTCTCTTTGTTTTTTATTTTTTAATTTACATTTTTTCCTTTTTGTTGTCCTTGCTGTTTTATTGTTCTTGTAGCTATTATTGTTGTAGTTACTGATGTCATCATTGTTGGATAGGACAGAAATGGAGAGAGGAGGGGACGACAGAGAGGGGGAGAGAAAAATAGACACCTGCAGACCTGCTTCACTGCCTGTGAAGCAACTCCCTTGCAGGTGGGGCATGTTCTCTTTGTAAAAGGTATTTAATCCTCATCATACCATCCCACCCCTAATCTAAAAAGTCTCACAGTCCCAACACAACCTCTTATTAGGTATCAACTGCTGGACCATATGAAATATACTCTTTCCTTTTAACCTATTTAAAGTAAATTTTCATTTGTAGACTGGAAGTTCCAATGTTAGGAGGATCATACTATGTGGCATGTTGTTGAAAATTAATTTACAAAAGCACATGATATGCATGAGACACATGAAGTTCAAAGATAAAATTTTTCTTCCATCCCATGTGACCTTTTAAAGTCAGAACTAGTATTTATAGAAACCCTACCCCCTCTGTGCCATTTATGTTCAAAACATTTCTGACCTTTTCAAATGAGAGGCATGGAATTTTGAATATGATTTTAAATATCAATTAATAAAGACTACAAAGATATTTACCCATGTAGTTAAAAAGAAAAGTTTCTGGAGAAAAAAAAAAGAAAAACTTTTAAAAGCAGCTAGATAAACAACCTAGTACATGATAAAGGTCATGTGGATTATAGAACAGTCTCCCTTTCTAAGGCTTTCTAGTAATGATTGTAGTCTGGCCGTTTTCTGATATGAGAATTAATTATTACATATTTCTTTTTTAAAAACAACCTAAGATCTCAATTAAATGCAAACGCTAGAAGGTGAAGTAACACTTTTGTTGTTTTTATCCATTTTCTTTGTGACATGAATGTGACAATTAGATGATAGAAAAAATACTTCTCTTCCTACTCTTCTGAAGTCCCTGTTGACTGCCGGGGGTCTTCTTCTGAGTCATAACTCTTGCTATAGCTTCACACAGCTGGAGGAAAGAGCTAATTAATTTTATTCCTGTCATAAAGTTTTCACAATGGGGTTATTGTCTGTCACCATAATGTTCCAAAGACAAGGTCATTCCTCATATGCAGTGACTTCCCCTCTCAAATCTTTGAGCCAATTTCCTGAGATCTAGTAATGCTTATGAAATGAACTTTACACTTTGTCGTCCTTCCTCACACAATTCCTATTTCTCCTAATTCCTCTAAAAATAATAATAACAAAGCAATATGCAAAAGCTACCAGAATCTCAGTAACTAGCTTAATAGTCTCTTATACTGCAGGGCACAGCATGTTCCTACAGGCCTAAACTTAGGATAGATACAGCTCTATTGTTCCTTGTTCTTCAGATAAATTCCTCACTAATTTTCCCTCCCACGGTTTTGCCTCATCAGCATGATGTCCTGTTATAAACATTTTTGGCCTAAATATTGCAAAAGATTTCTGCCTCAATTACTCTGTCAAGTTTAACTTGTCCTCATGAGGGTCATTCAAACATTACAGGGTAGTTGTCGTAATTTTTTGCCCAGTGTAGGAGATACCAATATTTACTGTTTCAGTTTGTATGCGTCTCTTTTTTGGTAATTCTGAATAAGATTTAGAAAATGTAATGAACAATATTAAGCTGACAACTGACAACTTAAATATCCAGCAGGGATCTGAGTAAGAGTTTCTTTGTAGCTTCCTTACATCCTAAAAATATGGAGAGAGTGACTCATTAATAGCAGGTTATAGTAGACACAATGTGAAACTAATCCCCTGAAATCTTATAATCTTGTGAACCACTATTAAATTATTAATATTTTTATAAGAAAGCAAATTAATAAAGAAAACATTTACTAGATGAATATTTCCAAAATTTTATTAAAACCCATACTGAAAAGTACTCCAGTCAAGAGTTTAGTTTGTTTATTTACACGCACAGAGAGGAACAGCAAGGGAGAGGGAGAGAGATGGTGTAAGGGCTTCACCCTTACAACGCAGATATGCATCCAGGATTTGAACCTATGTCCTTGTGTATCTCAGCATGTGCATTCCACCAGGTGTATTATTACTCATCCCTTCAAGAGTTTAATTTAGGCAATTTTAATTTTTTCAGTCAAATGTAATATTTTGGAAATGCTTATGACATTTATGTAAAACCATACTCAGTAAGAAATGGAAAATAATTGCTAACCACCTGTGTAGAGATGGTTCGGGTAAGCAAACCAACCATACCTTCATTTTGGCTTGAAGAGTGAATGAAGCCCAGAGCCAGGTATGTCACAATGCATAATAACTAGGGTTTAACCCCTAGTTCACACCTGGAGGAGGAAGCTTCACAAGTTGTGAAGCAGTGCTATAAGTGCCTCTCTTTCTCTTTACTTCTATTTCTTTTTTATTATATTATCTTTTATTTATTTGATAGAAACAACCAGATATCAAGAGGGTAGGGGGAGATAGGGAGAGCAACAGAGAGATACCTACAAGCCTGCATCACCACTCACAAAACTTCCCCCTGCCAGTGGGGACCGGGGGCTCAAACCAGGGTCCTTGGTCATTATAACATGTTCACTCAACAAGGTCAGCCACTACCTGTCCCCTCTCTTTCCCACTCTATCCTTTCATTTCCTCTTAATTTTTTTTTATTTATTTTATTTTTGAGAGACATGCAGAGAGAGAGAAACAGAGGGAGAGAGACAGAGAGAAAAACCATTTCCTCCTTATTTCTATTTGTCAGTATAATAAAAAAGTGACTGAAGTCTAATCTCATCAAGTCCCTGACATCAGCAATTATAGTGACTCTAGATTACCATAAAGTAGAGGGTAAGAGAGGAGTGTCTAGGCCTAAATAGGTAATATTCGATTAGGTACTTTTTGGTATCTTCATTAGGTCTTTCTACCTGTTTACTGAACTTAGTTTAAGTCTACTCACAGCAGACTACTAAGCACTTTTACTTTGAGGTATATATTTCCTCCTTACTTAAGGATACATGCGCACATGTACCCTATCCCTTAGGACCTGGTCTATATTTAGGGTCTATAACCTTGTTAGGGAAAGCTCCATTTGAAATGGAACTAGGGAGTCCCATGTGTTAGGAAAGGACTCAACAAATTATTGAATTTGGAGGGTTGACATCTCAGACTTGGTGACTCTGGATACAGTCCAAAGTGAAATGTGATGTAATGGCACTGTTCATTATTTATGATTTCACCACTGTATCTCAGAGGCTCATTTCCCCATAGCCCTACCCCACTGGAGAAAGATAGAGACAGGCTGGGTGTGTGGGTTGACCTACCACTGTCAATGTCTAGCAGAGAAGCAACTACAGAAGCCAGACCTTCCATTTTCTGCACCCTATAAAGAATTTTGGTCCATACTCCTAGAGGAATAAAGAATAGGGAAGGTTCTAATGGAGGGGATGGGACATGGAACTCTGGTGGTGGTAACTGTGTGGAATTGTACCCCTATTATCTTATAATCTTGTTAATCATTATTAAATTACTAATAAAAATTTTTAAGCAAAGTAAAAAAAGGGGGGGGGAAACAGATGTTGGGAATTCAGAATATATTTCGTCATAGATGTAATACTATGTGTTACTATGAATCCTGTGCTTACTTTTAAGGCATTTAAGCTTTGGGGTGAGGGGAAATAGTGCAGTAGTTTATGTTTAGGCATATGTTTGTTTATGTTAATGTTTATGTTTAGGAAGCACCAGAAATCACAAGTTTTCCCCCATGAACCACCATAAACCAGAACAGTTCTCTGCTAAAAACAAAATCAAAAAGCAAATAATTCTAGATTTGACTAAACTGTAACACTAAAATATCTAATAACCAGGAGTCAGGCGGTAGCACAGTGGGTTAAGCGCAGGTGGTGCAAAGCGCAAGGACCGGCATAAGGATCCTGGTTCGAGCCCCTGGCTCCCCCACCTGCAGGGGAGTCGCTTCACAAGCGGTGAAGCAGGTCTGTAGCTGTCTATCTTTCTCTCCCCTTCTCTGTCTTCCCCTCCTCTCTCCATTTCTCTCTGTCCTATCCAACAATGACAAAAATAATAACTACAACAATAAAACAACAAGGGCAACAAAAGGGAATAAATAAATAAACATTTTAAAAAATCTAATAACCAAATTGCTTATAAACAATGTACTTGGAATTCTACACCTGGAGACTAAGAATATAGTATTCATTTTTAAAATTTCTTTATTGGGGAATTAATGTTTTACATTCAACAGTAGATACAATAGTTTGTACATGCATAACATTTCCCACTTTTCCATATAACAATACAACCCCCACTAGGTCCTCTGTCATCCTTCTTGGATCTGTATTCTCCCCTCATCCCCGACATCCACCCCAGAGTCTTTTACTTTGGTGCAACACGCCAATTCAAGTTCAGGTTCTACTTGTGTTTTCTCTTCTGATCTTGTTTTTCAACTTCTGCATGAGAGTGAGATCATCCCATAGAATATAGTATTTCAACCTCTATCTCCAACTGCAGCAATAGGAAGAGAAAGGAGTATATGTCTTGGTTCCTAGACACCATACACTAAAGAGAGAGTTTGTCAAGAACTCTTTCAAGGAAAAAAAAAAAAGATATGTCTGATGAAAACCCTCATAATTTAGGGAGAGATAAAAGTCCAGATAGAGGATTTACATTTTGATTATGCAGGATGGTAACAATTAAATAAGACCATTTTTAAACAAGTAAAAACACTTTAAGATCAACTTAAAAAGTCTGTTAACAAGAGCAATGTATACTTTTACAAAGTCTTGTAAGATGATGTCTAGGATTTGAACATGTAAGAATATGAATAATTTAATCTTTCTTAAAAGTATAATCCACATTAAGATACATTGCAATGCAGGGTGCGTGGGATAAATAGAAAGTCACTGAATAAATGACATACTCTCCTCCCTTTTTTTCCTAAAATCAGAAATTTTCTCTCATGCTCTTCCTCTCTACTCCGTTTGAAAGCAGGAATTGCACCGGAAAATTAAGGGAAAGGTCAGGTAATTTGGTATAGGTAAGCTTAGACCAGCTCACCAAACCCATGACCAAATCAAATATTTCCAGGACTTCCTCATGGCTGGGAAGTAGAACCTAGCAGTAGAACTCAGGTCTTGAATAGGATCTAGATTTTGGTCTTTATATTCCAGAGTAGTGTTTTATTTTGTCTTCATAAATAAGTATATAAGTAAGTTTTCTGACCTGCCTATTTATCACAGAACGGTGCTTCCTTGTGTAAGCTCGGCAAACTATTTTAGTCATCCCCTGGGCTCCACATCTTAATGACCTCCTTGCACACCACATTAGATTCATCTTTTTTTTTTTTTTCTGACCTCTCTTAGGAGGTAAGGAGGACTTCCTTCGAAAATTCCCTCTACTTTACCAAACTTGAAATTGCTGAGAATTATCTAGCCATAGTAGGCAGATGAGGAAAGAGCAGAGGTAAGTGGATCTATGTACAGGTCAGGGTGAGAGCAGCGTGGAGACATCTGCCCACCAGTCAAAGATCAAGACAATCCACTCAGCAGGTTTGATGGTCTAGGTGGCTGGTGGATGTCACAGAGGTAATGAGTACCAATCAACCATTTCAGGAATAAAATAAAATTGAGTTTAAGTAGCTGGCCAGCACTGTGTGGAGAACTATCTGAAATCAAATAGTGAGTATAATTTACTCATTAAAAGCACCAAAGCCAATCAGATAGATTTTCTTTCATCCCTGAAGGTCCACTTTTCTTTATGTTGCAGAGGTTCTTCCCCTTTGAGTTTCATCTTCTTTTATTTCCATTTCCTATCCTCTGATGGAGGCACTAATGAGCTGTAAAAATAGCCCAGAGGCAGACAAAATAAGGGTGGAGAGATGAAGGACAAGGATAACCTCTGAACTGAAAAATTGCTCCCACAAAATCAAGAGCCTCTTAATGATTCCATAAAATAAGGGGGTTATCTCCAACAAACTTGTTTTCTTTTAAACATATTAGAGAACATAAAGACTTTCTTAAGGTCTTTATACTCATATAAAACACTTAGCTTTCGTGTGACTCTGACTGTTCATAGAAAAGAAAGAAGATGCTTTTACAAAAGCATCCATATAAGAATGGTGGAGTCTAGCCTGACTAAGAGATCTTTCTTAGGAGGGCGATACTTTCTAAAGGACCTAAGCAACATAGGGATTAAGAGGTGAAGGAAATTATGTAAACAGTTGGGTACAAAAACTTTACAAATTGCTTAGCTAAATATCAACTGGATTATGAAAAACCTGGATATATAAAGAGTGATGCACCGGTTAAGCGCACACATTACAGTGCACAAGGACTTGGGTTCAAGACCCTGGTCCCCACATGCAGGAAGAAAGTTTCGGAAGTAGTGAAGTAGAGCTACAGGTTTTCTCTCTTGTCTTTTTCCCTTTCTAATTCCTCCTTCAGTCTCAATTTCTCTCAGTTTCTATCCAGCAATTATTAGCTAATTTAAAAATGAGTAAAAACTAGACTAAAAAGGGAATTTAATTTTCAAGACTATATCTATTAATGAGAAGATATAAAATAAATTATGTTCTGAAGAAAAGGTTTCTTACTATTGTCTCATGAGCGAACCTGATTTTTCATTTGTGCCCTGGTATTCTACAGTGGCTGGAAACTCCAGTTTTCTTCCCATTTCAATGGAAGATTATTGGTTTATGTTACAGTTGTTGACATATGGGTACAGTTTGTCATCTCTCTGTGGCAGGTGTCTACAGAACATTCTCACTTTGATCTTAGGTCCGTTTTCATCATTAGATACAAGCTGGCAAAATAGCTCAGCTAGATAGTACTTTTTTTTTTTTTTTTTTTGTGATGCATATGACCCAGGTTTGAGGCTGGTCCCTAGCACATTGGAGGAATTTATGACATTGTGGTGGTGTGGTCTCCATCTCTCTCTCTCTCTCTCTCTCTCTCTCTCTCTCTCTCCCTCTCCCTCTCCCTCTCACTCTTCCTCTCCCTCACCCTCTCCCTCCCTCCCTCTCCCTCAGTTCAAGCAGTGAAGCACCAGTGACAACAATAAAATCACAGATCTCTGAAAATTGTATTTTGGATCTAACACTAAAGCAATACCCATTTTGTTTTCCAGATGTTCAAATTATTTTTCACAAGAGAGGAGCTCAGCTGTAATGTATTAAGTAAACTAACCCTGTTGAAAGGATTTTATACAATGAATTTCAGTTTAAATTAACTAGCATAGTATAGTTCTACCTCTCTTAGTGTAGAAATAAATTTATAGGGGAGTCAGGCTGTAGCGCAGTGGGTTAAGCGCAGGTGGCGCAAAGCACAAGGACCGGCATAAGGATCCCGGTTAGAACCCCGGCTCCCCACCTGCAGGGGAGTCGCTTCACAGGCGGTGAAGCTGGTCTGCAGGTGTCTATCTTTCTCTCCCCCTCTCTGTCTTCCCCTCCTCTCTCCGTTTCTCTCTGTCCTATCCAACAACAACAACAACAATAATAACTACAACAATAAAACAACAAGGGCAACAAAAGGGAATAAATGAATAAAATAAAATATTTTTAAAATTTTTTTTAAAAAAGAAAGAAATTTATATTCCCTTTTGTCATGGCAACACCTATTCAGAGTTTGATTATATAGAGAATATTTCACTAAGTGAATTCAACTCTGTCTTTAGTATATCATGCAAGACCACTTAGTTTGACTTCATACAAGTCAAAGTTTAATGATTTAATCATTTTCAGATATTATTATACTAAGTAAATATTGTCAATAATGGGCTTCAAAACCTTTTCTTGAAGATTTACCCTTATCAGTAATGTGCTTGAGTATATACTAATACATATCCATACGTTTCTACCATCTATCTACATACATGCAAATATACCAAGTTTTTAAAAAGATTTATTTATTCATTTGAAAAACAGTAAGAAAAAGAATCAGAGCATCACTCTGGCATATGTGCCACTGGGGATTGAGCTCAGGACTTCATGTATGAAAGTTGAACATTTTATCCCAGGTCACTCTAGCTTTATTCTTTTTTGTTATTATTATTTGGTTCTCTAGTTTTCCCAGTTATAACAGTTAGAGAAAGATAATTGGATATTGGTGAATGGTAACTCAGTCTTTGTGGTGGGAGTGGTGTGGCATATACATTTATTGAGGTGTGAAGCTGTCCTCTTGAAATGTACAGAGTATCATAAACCAATGGTTCCTTCAATAAATACATAAACATTATTTTTATTGGATAGGACAGAGAAATAGAGAGGGGAGAGGAAGATAGAGAGTTAGAGAGAGAGATAGACTCCTGAAGATTTGCTTCACCACTCCTGAAGCATCCCCCCTGCAGGTGGGGAGCCAAGGGCTCAAACCCATATCCTTATATAGGTCCTTTCATTTAATACTGTGTGTGCTACCACCCAGCCCCAATACATAAAAAATTTTACCACAACAAAAATGATAATGACACAATAGGATGCAAGTATTAGCTCACCTTGGGAGTAGCTATTCTACAATACTTAAACATACCAAATCAGCCTAGTGGCAATGCAAAAGACTTTCATCCTTGAGGCTCTGAGGTTTCGGGTTCAAGCCCCTGTATGCCAGCCATAAGCCAGAGCTGAGCAATACTGTGTTTTTCTCTTTTTGTCTTTGTCTTTATATCTATCTCATTAAACCAAACTAAATAAATAAATGTACCAAATCAAAGTGCTATATACCTTAAGCTTACATTCACTGCATCTCAATAAAACTGAGATTTTTTTTGTTAAAAGGGAAAATGATGATAAAGAATAGATAGTATCAAGTATGTTAAAAAATTATTTAAAAAAACCCTCACATTTTTTTTGTTTTCTTTGTTGATCTGGATACTACTAATTGCTAAAAAAAACTCCTGATTAAAAAAAAGATGTGGTAAATAGAAAATTCATTTCATGCCCTGAGGACAAAATTAATAAGTTTCTGTACATTGTTTTATTTTATGCATTTTACCTTTGACATCTTTGTATTTAGGTAGCAAAAAATAAGTTTTTATAATTAACCTTGTAGATCAAATGAGACTATATCATTATTAAGTAAATCTAAATATTTTTGTCTTACACATAATAATAGAGAACATAATACTACTATAAATACAGAAGTCTGTAGCTAATTAGTTAATGCACACTGATGATACAGTAGATTCAGATTTGCCATGTTTATTATTTTGTGTATTTGGGGCCTGGAACTTGTTAAGGATAGTTCTATGACTTTATTTAACTTTTGACAACTGTTGTCGTAGCATTTTTGTGACTGCTAAATAAATGCTCATAATCTTAATACAACTAGTATTTGGGGGCTGAACACACATCTAAATCTTCTTTTTTTCTTCTTTTTCTCAAATAGCCTTTGCTTCAGGTTGAACTGTGCCCATGAACCACTGTTATTAGTGAACATGGGCTTATTTGGAAATAGGATCTTGTGCAGTTGTAATCAAGTTAAGACAAGTTTGTTAAAGTAGGTCCTAATCTAATATCATTAGGATCACTATGTAAAAAAAAAAAAAAAAAAAGCCATGTGAAAATGCAAGAACAAGATGTGATAACAGTAACGTACATTTTGGATGATGCAACTGGGAGCCAAAAGATGCTGAGAACTGACAGAATATAATAGGATGTGGAAAGGGAAGGCGGCCTCTCCTTTATAGGTTTCATAGGAGAGTGACCAGGCCAACTCCACGCACTTGAACTTCTGGTTTCCAGAATCAGAAGACAAAATATTTCTGTTGTTTAACATCATCTTGTGGCTCTCTTTGTGGCAACGTTAAGATACTAAGTCAACATTTAATACACATATGTACAAGAAACACTAAGGTAGTGATCTTAAAAAAACTTTTAATCGCAGCTATTGACAAAACACAAAATATTTTATCTTATTTCAATTAACCTAAGGTGACACTGATTTTATGATTTAGGATTATTTTATGTATCATCTATTAAAATAACACTGTTAACTACACTATGATACAATATTTATTACCTAGAAATAAAATAAAATACAAACCCCAAAACTGTGACCTGGATATTTTAAGTTCTTTTGCCTTCTTTTGTGTCAGAGTGAAAGACACAGTCACTCTGATACATAGTTTGAGATTGAAATATAACACACTGTATCTTCCTGCTTAGTTTCTAAAATATACTTGGATTCAATTTAAAGGAAATGATCCCACTGTGATGACTACAGCAATAACACATATTTGTTTTATTGATGTTAAAATTATTCCACAGGGCTGTTTCCTTTGCTTTTCTCCTTAGCACTACTGAAATTGGAAAATTATAGTATAGCATATTTTGGATGCATATGTGACAATTAAGCTTATGATTTTAGTATCAGTGACATAATTAATGCCAGCACAAGAATGGCAACACATAAGCTTTGACTGAATCCATGTACACACAGTTAATGAAAAACAACACTTAGCTGACAACAGTTAACAGATTCTATTGATAGTTAAATGCACCTTTGCATCAGAGACATTGAAACCTATAAAAAAATGTCTTAAAATAAAATTTTAAAATAAGGATAGTACTCTAATAGCTTCTATAGTGATTCACAGCATGGAAAAAAGTTTTATATGGAAAACAGATGATAATACAAATCTTACTTTAAACATTATCTGGTATGATTTTAATTATGTTTACCCTGCTTGTTATTAAGTCTGTTGTAGTTTCAGTTTGAAAGCTATAAATTCCTACTATAGTTCTTCCAAAAACATTGAACCAGTTTTAAACATTTCAGTTTAATATAAAGCAGATTAGAAATTTATACAACTAAACAATAATAAATGTCTCTAAAAGACCAGAGGAATGATGAAAGGAAAGAAGGGAGGAAAACAGGAAAGAAAAAGATAAAAAGGGAGGGAAATGGGCTAACAAAATTGCTTTCTCTCTCTCCCTCTCCCTCTCCCTTTCCCTCTCCCCCTCCCTCCCTCTCTCTCTCTCTTTCTCTTAGAATATGGAGGGAGAAAGATAGACACCTGCAGAACTGCTTCACTTCTTGTGAAGTAACCCTTCCCCAGCCCCTGGAAGTGGAGAGCCAGGGGCTCAAACTGGGATCCTTGCATAGGTCTTTGTACGTCATACTAACTTAACCTGTTGAGCCACTGCTAGGTCCTCCCTTTTTCTCTCTATCTAGAAAAGTCATCCTAGAGCATGAAGCCCTGGTGAGGACAAAAGAAAAAAAATGCAAGAGAGGTCATTGTTGGAAAGTAGCATCAGCAGTACATTACAGTCATCTATTATCTACAGTTTCCTAGAGTTAGTGAATTAGGAGAGATAGAAATGAGTACTGAACTCAGGCTGTTTGTTTCAAAGGTCAGTTTCTTGGACCTTCCTGAAGATCTGTTTTTGCTGGGCAAAACCAGAGGAGGGGGGCTGTTATAGATTGGTGTCTAGCCAAAAGAACTTGTGAAAACCACATTTAGATTTACCCATTGGTAATAAGCTGCTCCTGTACTACTCTTCACAACGAATTGATATTCTTTTTTTTTTTATTATTTATAAAATGGGAACACCGACAAAACCCACAGTTCCCACCACCAGAACTCTATATCCCATCACCTCCCCTGATAGCTTTCCTATTCTTTAACCCTCTGAGAACATGGACTAAGGGTCATTATGGGGTGCAGAAGGTAGAAGGTCTGTCTTCTGTAATTGCTTCCCCACTGAACAGGTTGATCCATAATCCCAGCCTATCTTTCTCTTTCCCTAGTGGGGCAGAGCTCTGGGGAAGTGGGGCTCCAGGACATATTGGTGGGGTCACCTGGTCATAAAGAATTTTTATTCTGATGTGAGTTTCTGAAAGAAATTACAACCATTACCAAATAATTCAAACTGACTTTCATTGGCTCTATTCCTTTGTCTTCCTCCAAAACTGTTTATTTTAATGTCAAATCATAATTATGATTACATTATCTTGATTTGACACCAAATCATAATTATGCTTTTGATTATTCAAATGATGGATTTCGTTTTTGAGGCCGGACATATAGACAAGATATAAAAGCCAAAGCTTTTTCTTCATGGGTTAAATGAATGAATTAAGGGTTTTTTGTGGACACTTTTTATTCTATTAACACATCTTTAAAACTGTGTTCATTCAGTCTTACAACCAGCATTTTGTTGAAATTGTACCATGTTTCAGGCATTGTGTCAAATGATGAGCAAACAGCAAAAAACAATATAACCAGGAGGCCTGTTCTCACAAGCACATAAGTACTCGTGGAGTATTAAGTCTGTCTTCACTAGTAGGTGAAGGTGGGAATTGTGTGGAATTGTACCCGACACTGACAAAACCATAGGATAAGAGGGGTACAATTTATGTGCTTGTGAGAACAAAAACATTAAAATATTTATTTATTTATTTATTTATTTATTTATTTATTGCAATGAGAGGACCTCACATCTGATTGGTTCTATTGCTCTGGAATAAATATTTTTCATTCCTCTTACTTTGAACAAAAATAAGAGAGAGGAGAGGGACAGATACCACAACACCACTCCACCATTCCTGTCGTGGGGTTTCCATGTGATATCACAACTCAAACCTAGGACCCTCTTGCATAATAAGGTACCACTGGAAGATGAACTATTCCCCAGCCCTTGATGACAATGATTTAGAACATTGCCTTTTGCAAATACTTAGGCTCAAAATTTCTCCTGAAAAAATGAAAACATGGAGTTTCCCAACAAAGCATTAAACAGATGGCTATGACAAGTACCATGTCTTAGTTTTGATCTTATGGCAAGTGCAAAGATACTGAAAACATCTGCAAGTGATTTCAAAGTAATAAAAACTGTTCTTGTTTAAAGATCTTCCATAAATAGCTACATTGCCTCCTCAAATTGACAAAGCAAATAGCTCTCTGTAGGATTACATTATATTGTTCTTGAATTTTATGAAAGTAAGAGCTCCAAAATGAGTAATTAATTAGAGCCAAATCATTTTTTGTAATACCTGTCACTCCTACTCCCAAATTCTAGCAATTGATTCTTGAAAATCTACCTGATCATTTTAGTAAGGGTTTCTCTCAGAAGAATTTTGGTGGATTTACTCCTGAGAGACAGAGAGAAGCAAAGTGTCTTGAAAAGGGAGGAGGCATAGAGACATAACTGAGTGCAGTGGAAATTTTTCTGAACTAAGATGTCATATATTTGGCTTTAAGTTTTCATATACTGAAGAGTCAAATCCTTCTATAATTAATCTTCATTAAAAGTTGCTAAACATGCAACTTTACACGTTTCCTGTATACATTTGTGGTTGGGAGAATTGCCATTGACGTTGTTGAATATAGTGCTTTGATTAGATTCAAGGACAATAAAGTGGCATAACCCATACAAATTAAAGTAAACTTTCAACTCATAGTAAATGCCAGGACATCTGTGTCTATGCTCCCAGGGGAAAAAAGAATAGGAAAGCTTTCAAGGGAGGGGATGCAATATGAAGCCCTGGTGGTAGGAATTGAGTGGAATTGGACCCTTCTAATCCTATGGTCTTGTCAATATTTCCATTTTATAAATACATTTTTAAAAATGAAGAAATTTGATTGAGTGTTTCAAACTTTCTAATTCACAGACCATAGGCTGAGTCTTTGAAATACTGACTTTCATAAAAGCTTAGACCAGGGAGAACAGAAGCAACCGGTTTTATAAGACACAGCTATATAAAAATAATGCCAAAGGACATAAATTATGGTGATGTTGTACATGATACAGAAAATTCTAACAAAGGGATATTTCAAAGTTAATCCAATTGCCCAATAATTTGATTATAGCAATAGCCTTCTTAAACCCCAAGGCAGCAGGAACCTCCTGCTTCCTCTATAGAGCCTATATTTCCCCCAGTCCTGGAACCTCTAGGGTGGGGCTCACTTTCCTGCATGCTTCTCTCAATTCATACCAAATGATATTGCATCTACTGATCCTAGCCTAATCAACGGAATGAATATCACCTCAGCATGTTTCACTTCAGACTGTTCAGAGACATCAGGCGTGGAATGTGAACCCTTCAGCCTCATTTTTCAGGTGAGACGTTTCCTTTCCTTTCATAGGATTCTCAGGGATGCATTGGATCGACCTTCTCGTGGTGCATCCCGTGAGTACCCATTCATTGGGGAAACTGATGATCCTTCCTAGCCGACTGAATCCACATGGATCCCAGTCACTTTCAAAGCCAGCAACAAGCAGCTCCTGACAGCTTTCAACCTGATGCTGTTGACTGGCTACGGAAGAAGGGTAAACGCTAGAAGAAGAATAGGATTCTCAAATTCCATTCCAGGAGGTTCACTTCCTAACAAAGCCCCCAAACGTAGATGTAGATCAGGTCTCATAAGATAGAGTATATGTTCACATGTATCCATAAATTAGGGCAAAATATATACATGAAAACAAGAATACACAATAGTCTGCAATGAGACAATATATGCAGCAAGCAAGTAGAAAGACCTAAAAAGACACCATAAAGTTCCTAATAAAATAGTGTCTACTTAGACTTAAATACCCTTCTCATCTACTTCCTACTACACTTCCCTCAGTCACTCTGAAGTTAACCTTATCAATTTTTTATTTATAAAAATGGAAACATTGACTAAATCATAGGATAAGAGGGGTACAGTTTCACACAATTCCCACCACCAGAACTCTGTAGCCCATCCTCTCCCCTGATAGCTTTCCTATTCTTTAACCCTCTGGGAGTATGGACCCAAGGTCACTGTGGGATGCAGAAGGTGGAAGGTCTGGCTTCTGTAATTGCTTCCCCACTGAACATGAGTGTTGGCTGGTTGACTGATACTCCAAGCCTGCCTCTCTCTTTCCCTAGTAGGGTGGGACTCTGGGGAAGCAGAGTTCCAGAACACATTGGTAGGTTTGTATGTCCAGTGAAGTCTGGTTGGCATCATGCTAGCCTCTGGAACCTTGTTCTTTAAAAGAGAGTTAACATACAAAGCTCAAATATATCCCTCTCTCCATTGTTACTGGTCATCTCTATCAGGAACAATAAAATAGACCCCTCTGTGGGCCCCCCCATAGGACCTTGCCCTTAACTCGGATCAACAATGGTAGAGAATGTTCCATCCCCCGAAGGGAGGATGGCCAACATTCTCTGCTACATCTGAGGAAGATGGGTCGATATTGGGGCAGTTTGGAACGTTCCTACACATGACCACAGAATGTGAGCTCAGATCTACAGGGATGCAAGGTCACATAGGCTCCTAAGCTGAATATGGGCCCCAGAACAAATCAAATTGATGGGGTATTTGAGAGCTACTCTCTTCCCTGATCCATCTTTCTGGTCCTTTTTCCAGCCATAACATCATCTCCCCAGACAATAACTTGGATCCACCTGCATATAAGATTTCAGGCTCAGGGAAAAAAATAATAATATAGCCACAGGTCCTTTGGAATTTAACTAAAATATGCCTACTAGCTATCTACAAAATGGAGGAAACCCCCACCCCAACTCTTCATCTGCACTATTACAGCCTTTAGGTCCATGATTGGTCAACAATTTGTTTGGCTTTGTAAGTTAACTCAATCCATACTCCCAGCTTCAGTAAGACCAAAGATTCTGTAAATTCAAAATCACCTTAGAAAAAACATCTCTTCTTTTTGCCAAACTTTTTGCATAAAAGACTAGTTGTTAGACTATTAAACATTTGGTAAGAACTTTAATTTATTATTGATACCTGATTTACTACTAGTTGAAGTACTTTTGCTATAATTATTGTGTATGTGTCACCAGGGCCTCACACATGCATAATTTCACCACTCTGGGCTAAATTATTATTATTATTATTTTAGATAGAGAGAATGCGAGATACCAAGACTCTGGCTTTTCTGTATAGTATGTCAAGATTTGAAGATAGGCCATGTTCATGGCAAATTGGGTGCCCTACTATTTAAGCTATCTCTTAATTCCAACAGGAAACATTTCCTGAACAGTATACCCAATTGTTTTCACATAAATTTCTGCTAAGCAAGACCCCCCCTTATACTGTTGTTTTTCTTTTAAATATGCTCAATTTAGTATCATTCCTAGAATTTCAAATATTATTTTTTGGAATAAAATCAAATTCCTAAATATGCAGTTGAAATGTTATATAGCCTTACGGCATACAAATTCTTCTTAAGTAACACATGATCTGTGTAGTCGAAAGTGGCCTTAAAATTAATGAAGCATAGGATAGCTCCTGGAAAAAGTCCCAGTCTCTCTTTGATTGCTGTAGAGGATCATAAAATTTAGTTCAGCCATAAAATGATTATGGATCCAACCTACTCAGACTTCCTTCTCAACCAAAAAAAAAAAAAAAAATTAAGGGACATTTTTAGAATCATTTTAAGTCTAAAGAAATGGGGTAAAGCAATAACTTCTTTAAAATTCATTGTTTTCTTATCATTTCAGGATCAAAAAGATTTACATGTTAAAACCTCTTTGGCATCACCTTCTGACAAAGCAACAATTAAAAATACATCTATACAAGTACATTATATATATGCATAATTAAGTTCTAAATTTGCTCAGTTACATAGCTGGTAGCCAACATAATAATGCAACATATATAAACATTTTATGCTGTTTCTCCTATAAAGATGATATTTTAAAAAACAATTTCTCAATAACAGATAAAAAACTATCAACAAATATGACTAATGATATACATATATGGATTTTTTGACAAAAATTTTTAAGAACATATTTTAGTCACAGGAAAATATTCCTATCAATGTTAGTTTTTCAGCATAGAATTTCGACTGGTGTGTACTTATCACTTTCAAAGTAGTGAATGTATGGAAACTATCCATATTAAAGTATAAATAAGTTAAGTTCTATGAGTGGCACTAATTTTAGTAATTTTAGTTTTCTAATTATTTCATTATTTAATCATGAAAATTACTCAAGTTAAAGTTAGTCAGTACAGGGTGTCGGGCGGTAGCATATTGGTTTAAGCTCATGTGAAGTGAAGCTCAAGGACTGGTCTAAAGCACCCGGGTTTGAGCCCCCGTCTCCCCACTTGCAGGGGAGTCACTTCACAAGCAGTGAAACAGGTCTGCAGGTGTCTATCTTTCTCTCCCCCTCTCTGTCTTCCTCTCCTCTTTCCATTTCTCTCTGTCCTATCCGACAACGATGACATTAACATTAACAACAACAATAATAACTACAACGATAATAAAACGACAACAAGGGCAAAACAGGGAAAATAAATAATAATAAAAAGTTAGTCAATACAATCCCAAATAAACTATAAATTAACTATAATGAGGTATAAGATCTACGTAGCATGTTGTGAAATTGAAAAATATTACAAGTCAGCAGCTGGCTTAATGACCAAATGCAGAATTTGCATATTTGAAACACTGGCTCAGTCCCCTGCACTACATACCAGAGGCAAGCTCTGCTCTTTCTCCCTCTCTACTATTAGTTAAATAAATAAAAAAATATTTAAAAAAGAAAAGTATACGTTTCTAATAAAAAATCAAATAAAAACTGAATAAATACAGAGATAACTTGTTCACTGATAGGAAGACCCAATAATATCCAGATGCTACTTCTTCCTAATTTAAATATAATTTAAATACTCCTAAAAATATAATTTAAATGTTCCTACTTTAAATACAATGTAGTCTTAATCAAATTCCAAGTTATTTTGTGTATAGCATAACTACCTGACTCTAAAATATATTTTGAGAGACAACAGCCAACTTATAAAAGATACACCTGAAGGACTTTGAAACATGGCATCAAAGACTATATATATATATTCCTTTTTTATTGTAGCATTATTAACCAAGGCCAAGATATGGAAATAACCTAGGTCTCATCAGAAGTCAATGGGTAAAGATGTACTATATCCAAATATATATACTCTCTCTGCCCTATAAAAATAAAAGGAAATAGCCAGTGGGAGCAGTGGATTAGATATGCAGGCACCCAGCCAGCCCCAGCAATTACTCTCCTGGCAATAATAAATAAATAAATAAATAAATAAATAAATAAATCCTAGAGATTTAGTGCACAATGACTATAAACATACTGCCTTATAGTCATCACACTTGTTCAGAGGTTTTATCCAACTACTAAATCGATATAGTTTCTTGACATGATAGCGATGTCATCACTGCAGAGATATTCAAATAGCCATATAGAAATTCACCAAATCAATGTGTTCTATATTTTATGCTTACACAATGCTTCATGTTAAATACATTTTGAATCAAAATATAAGTAAAACTGTAATTAAAGACCGGGGCAAGCTCCCTTAGTAGAATGGACATTTTGTCAAACACCGGGTCCTGGGCTAAAGCTCCTAGTGCCATATGGGGTACATCATGTGCTACACTGGGGACCACTTCATAAATGGTAGAAGGATTCTACACTGTATCTCCTTCCCTCTCCTTTCTTCCCCTTCTCTGCCTCTTCCTCACTGTATCTATCTGATTTAAAAAGAATAGTTGGCTAGGAACAGTGGAATCATGCACATGCGATGCACTAATACCCAAAGTGAAATCAAAATAATTGGGCAAACTAACTAGATAAAAGAGATGCAAATATCAAGTACTCATATGTAAAGATGTTGCATTCAGTTGAGAAGAGTGAGATGCCACTATAATACCTGTAGAATGACCAAAATTCAGAACACTGACAACATCAACTGCTGGTGAGGACGTCAAAGCAACAGGATCTCTTTCACTGCTGTTGGGAATACAGAGTCATTCAACCACAGTCAGTTTGGTGGTTTCTTATAAAACTGAAGACACTCGTATCATATGACCCAGCAATTGATCTCCTTTGTATTTTCCTGAAGGCGTTGAAATTCTGTGTTAACACTATAACCTGCAGCTGCATGTTTTTCACCACTTTAGTCACAATTATCAAAATGTGGGGGTGGGGATCTAAATAAGCACAGTTTGCTCAACTTTGGAGGAGAATCTAGGTTGGTGGTGGGATTGGTATGCAGATAGCTATTATGGAAGGTTGAAAAATTATAACTATGTGACAACTTCCTTGTCACTATTTCCCTATTAAAGAAACAAAAAGTAGAAAGCAACCAACTTTACCTTAGTTAGATGAAAGGATCTCTAGACTGTGGTATATCTACATAGTGTGTCTTTAGGGAAGTTTTAAGACTGACGTGGTAGACACATATGATTAAAGAGTTTTACTACCACACAGAATATACAAGATCAATAGGAGCCTCATTTAAACTATGGATTCTGGGAAACAATGGCGTGCCACTAGGAGATCATTAGTTGTAGTAGTAAATGCCCCCTCCAATTCATATGTTGAAACACTGAGTCCCAGTGTCATGGTACTTGGAAAAGGGACATTTAGCCTTAGGATGTAATTAGGATAAAAGGAGGTCATGATAGGTGTTTTTTTTTGTTTTTTTTTTTTTGTTTTTTTACCAGTGTACTGCTCAGCTCTGACTTATGGTGGGAGTGGGGGTTGATTGAATTTGGGACTTGGACGCCTCAGGCATGAGAGTCTCTTTGAATAACCATTATGTTACACACAGAGACCAAAGTTTTCCTAATGGGGTTAGTGAACTTTTAAGAAAAACTGAGATGGGGGGATTCCGGAAGATGGTGGAATGAGAAGCTGTTAGTGGCTTGAGCTCTGACTACATCTACTGGAAACGGTAGGATTTTTTTGCCTTTAGTAGGACAATCAATAAGGGGTCCTAGCGGTGACACCAAGGAGATGACTATAACTCAATTTGGGTTAGAAAATAGAGTAAAAAAAAGGGAAAAAATTTTTTTAGTGATTATTCCCGAAGCACACCCCCACCCCCCATCACACCCCCATAAATAGTCCCTGGGGGGCAGAGATCTGCTCCTAGCAGGCTCCCCTGCTGAGCTTCTTTCTTTACCAAGATTCCTGTCCCACCAGGGGGTGTCACTCATTCTAATTCTATTCCCTTCTGAAACCTTTGGCCTTTTTTCTTTCTAAGTAGCCAATCAGCTGCCTCTACTCAGGGAGCCTGAGACAATCTGGAGCCATCCAAGCTGAAGACAGGACAGGTTTTTCTCTGTTCTATTTTATTATCAATACAAGATAAATGCATACCCCTTTCCCCTCTCCTTCAGGTTGAGCAGAATTAACTCTTTGTGTATTTTCCATTGCTAGGGGACTGGGTGTCTTATTAACTGCTACAATAACTTGTTTCACTCTTCCTACCGTCCCTACCCATTTTCTCCCCCCCTGCATAGCTATTAAATAATAATAAATAAATAAATAAATAACTCTTTCCTTTCACTGCTCTTTTATTACTGTTCTTTTTCTTACCTTTTTCTTTTTTCTCTCTTTCTTTTTTTCTTTTTTTTTCTCATTCTTGTCATCCTTTCTTCCTTCCTTCTTCAGCTTTCTAAATCCACTGATACACGTTTGGGACATTTTGGGGGGAAGAAATCTGACTCAGAGTGGACTCTCTCTGCGTGTATCTCTGCTCTACTTCCCTTTCTCCTTTAGCTACACATAGAATATACAGTGGATAGTAGATTTGCATAACTGTCTATTCCTGCTATTCTTGTCTAGTCCTGAGGTTTTTTTTTTCTTTCTTAACAATTAGCTGCCTCTGCTCAGGAGGCTTGAGGCAATCTGGGACAGGTTTTTTACCCTGCTCTATTTTATTATTAATATTATATAAAGGGGTATCTCTTTCACCCCCTCCTTTAGGTTGACCAGAATTAACTCTTTGGGTATATTTCATTACTAGGGGACTGGGCATCTTATCTATTGTGAAAGGAACTTGTCTCACTACTCCTACCTCCTCTACAGACTCTTCCCTTCTCCCTCCTCCTAGCTAATTAAAAAAATAAAATAAAATAAAAAAATAAATTATTCAAATAAAAAACTTTCCTTTCACTCCTCTTTTATTACAGCTCTTTTTCTTATCTTTTTTCTTTTCTCTCTCTTTTTGCTCTTATTTTTTTATCTTGTCTTCCATTTCTTCCTTCTTTGTCTTTCTGAATTCACTGATATTCATTTGTGAATTATTTTGGGGAAGAAATCACACTCAGAGTGGACTCTCTATGTGTGTATCTCTGCTCTACTTTCCTTTCTCCCCTTGATACCCCTAGAATATACAGTGGATAGTAGATTTGCATAACTGTCTATTCTTGCTATCCCTTCTTTCCTTTCTCTTTCTTCTTCACTTGGACTTGGTTGCTATTTTTTCACGGACTGGAGACATTGTTTGGCTAACTGGTAGTGATTAAACTGCTTCAATCCTTGCTTCAGTTGCTATTGTAGTTCCTGAGGTTGGTGATTGCATTTGTCATAAAGGTGTTGCTTGTACTCAAAACACAACAACTGAGGAACAAAAGAACATAAAAACATAAAACAGAACATAAAAATAAGAAACACATAAATCAAAAAAATGGGTAGATCAAAAACAAATAAAACTGCTACTCCAATGAATGAAGACAAAAGCCCAGAAAAAACTACAAATCAACCAGAAGTAACCATAGATAAGAAAAGTATGCAAGCAGTAATAAACTTATTAATCACAGAAATGAAAACAACATTGGAGGAAAGGAATGGCAGTATTAGGGAAACCGTAATTGAGACCCCCAAGGAAAATATTGATTGTCTTGAGGCAGTTAGAGAACTGAAAGCTGAAATAGCTGAACTGAGGAAAGAAGCTGAGGGAAGGGAAAGCAGACTAACAGAAGCAGAAAACAGAATTAGTAAGACAGAGGATGAGTTAGAGAAAATGAAGAAAGAGCTCAAAAAGAGATTGAGAGACACTGAAAACAACAACAGAGACATATGGGATGATCTCAAAAGAAGTAGCATTTGTATAATTGGCCTGCCAGAGGAAGAAAGAGAGGAAGGGGAAGCAAACATTCTAGAGGAAATAAGAGAAGAAAACTTCTCAGACCTGAATTAACAGAAAGGACATCAAGATTCAAGAGGCCCAGAGAGTACCAAACAGAATTAACCCAGTCCTGAAGACACCAAGACACATCATAGTCACAATGAGAAGAAGTAAGGATAAAGAAAGGATCCTAAAGGCTACAAGAGAGAAACAAAAAATCACATACAGGGGAAAACCCATAATACTATCAGCAGACTTCTCCACTCAAACTCTAAAAGCCAGAAGAGAATGGCAAGATATCTATCGAGCCCTGAATAAAAAAGGGTTTTAACCAAGGTTAATATATCCTGCTAGACTTTCATTCAAACTAGATGGAGGGATCAAAACCTTCTTAGACAAACAGCAGTTAAAGGAGGCAACCATCACCAAACCCCCCCTGAAAGAGGTTCTAAAAGACCTCTTATAAACAAGAACATCACTATAATACTTGCAATATATCAGAGTAAACAAAAATTTGTTGAACAATGGCACTACAATACATTAAATCCATAATATCAATAAATGTCAATGGCTTAAACTCACCCATCAAAAGGCATTGAGTGGGGGGGATGGATCAGAAAACATAATCCAACCATATGCTGCTTGCAAGAATCCCATCTGTCACAACAAGATAAACTCAGACTTAAAATGAAAGGATGGAAAACTATCATACAGGCTAATGGACCACAAAAAAGGGCAGGAACAGCCATTCGCATCTCAGACACAATTGATTTTAAATTAAATAAAGTAATAAAATATAGTCAAGGACATTACATAATTATTATAGGATCAATCAGCCAAAAAGACTTAAAAATTATTAACATCTATGCACCCAATGAGGGACCATCTAAATACGTCAAGCACCTACTGAAAGAATTTCAAAAATACATCAATAGTAATAGAATAATAGTGGGAGACTTCAATACCCCACTCTCACACTTAGACAGATCAACAAAGCAGAGAATCAACAAAGATACAAGAGAATTAAATTAAGAGATTGACAGACTAGACCTCTTGGACATTTTCTGAGTCCATCACCCCAAAAAACTGGAATACACCTTCTTTTCAAATCCACATAACACATACTCAAGGATAGACCACATGTTAGACCACAAAGACAGCATCGATAAATTCAAGAGCATTGAAATCATCCCAAGTATCTTCTCAGACCACAGTGGAATAAAACTAACATTTAACAACAAACAGAAAATTATTAAAAGTCACAGAATTTGGAAACTAAACAACATACTCCATAAGAACCACTGGGTCAGAGAGTCACTCAAGCAGGAAATTCAAATGTTCCTGGAAACAAATGAAAATGAAGACACAACCTATCAAAATATTTGGGACACAGCTAAAGCAGTACTGACAGGGAAACTTATAGCCATACAATCACATATTAAACAACAATAAAAAGCTCAAATGAAAACTCTCACAATGCTAGACATGGACCTTCCATATGAGACAGTAATTCCTCTCCTGGGATTATACCCCAAGGACTCCGTAACACCAAAAATAGTTTTTTACTCCTATGTTCATAGCAGCACAATTCATCAGGTGCCCAACAACAGATGAGTGGCTGAGAAAGCTGTGGTATATATACATAATGGAATACTATACAGCTATCAAGAACAATGAACCCACCTTCTCTGACCCATCTTGGACAGAGCTAGAAGGAATTATGTTAAGTGAGCTAAGTCAGAAAGATAAATATGAGTATGGAATGATGCCACTCATCAACAGAAGTTGAGAAAGAAGATCTGAAAGGGAAACTAAAAGCAGTATCTGACTAAATTGAAAGTAGGGCACCAAAGTAAAAACCCTGTGGTGAAGGGTAGACATGCGGCTTCCTGGGCCAGTGGGGGTTGTAGGTGGTTGCCTGGGATGGGACACAGTCTTTTGGTGGTGGGAATGGTGTTTATGTACACTCCTAGTAAAGTGTAGTCATATAAATCACTAGTTAATTAATATGAAAGGGGAAAATTAATTGTATGTCTCGAAGTTTTTAAAACACAGACTGAGTCCTCTTAATATATAGGCTGTGTATTTGATACAAAAGCCTAGACCCAGTAGATCAGAGGCAAGCAGTGGCACAGCTATTTACAAGATACTGGGTACTATACAGCAAACCCTAACAAAAGGACTTTTCAAATTTAACCCAATTACCAAATAATGTGATGATAACATTAACTATCCATTGTCTTTTTGAACCCTAAGATAGCAAGAACCTCACATCTCCACTATAGAGCCTATATTTCTCCCAGTCCTGGAATTTAGGATAGGGCCCACTTTCCCGCATGCCTCTCCCAATCCATATCAAATAATATTGCATCAGCCAGTTGCAATCTAATCAACGCAACTATTGCCACCTCAACATGCTTCAGCTCAGACTGTGTCCAGAGACTTCAGGTGTGGAATGACAACCCTTCAGCTTCATTACTCGGGTGAGACCTTTCCTTTCATAGCATTCTCTACTTCCATCCCAGGTGGATCACTTTCTAAAAAGTCCCCAAACCTAGATATACACCAGGTTCTGTGAGAGAGAGCATATGTTCACACCTATCCATAAACAAATGAAAATATATACCTGAAAGCAGAAGTACACTAGAGTTTGCAGTGAGTACCACCCCCCCAACACTTCCTCTCCACTATTCCAAGCTTTGGGTCCATGATTGCTCAACAATTTGTTTGGCTTTATATGTTAACTCTCTTTTCAGCCACCAGGTTCCAGATGCCAGCGTGATGCCGACCAGACTTCCCTGGACAGAAGACCCCACCAATGTGTCCTGGAGCTCTGCTTCCCCAGAGACCCACCCTACTAGGGAAAGAGAGAGGCAGACTGGGAGTATGGACCAACCAGTCAATGTCCATGTTCAGCGGGGAAGCAATCACAGAAGCCAGACCTTCCACCTTCTGCAACCCACGACCCTGGGTCCTTGCTCCCAAAGGGATAGAGAATGGGAAAGCTATCAGGGGATGGGGTGGGATATGGAGATTGGGTGGTGGGAATTGTGTGGAGTTTTACCCCTTCTACCCTATGGTTTTGTTAATTTATCCTTTCTTAAATAAAAAATAAAAGAAAAAAAAAAGAAAAGAAAAACTGAGACAATGTATAAGCAGAATTCTACAAAAAAGAAAAAGAGTTTTCACGTGAATAAAGTCAGCTGGTCTGTTGATCTTAAGCTTCCCAACCTCCAGGTCTGTGAGAAATAAATTTCTTAAATATTTGTTGTTTAAGACAAGTCTAAAGAATTTTGCTACAACAACCTGAAAAAGAGGCACCCAGGCACACACCCACACATATGCATACACATTCTGGAAAAAAATGCACATCAAAGTAAGAGTGCTTACTTGTGAAGAGATTTTGTAGAGAAGAACACAAAACCTTGTGCAAAACACCTTTCATGCTTGCTAATTTTTTCCATTTTCTTTTGTATTATTGTTATTAGTAATTTAATAGTGATCAGCAAGATTGTGGGATAAGAGGGGTACAATTCTATACAATTCCCACCACCAGAGTTCCACATCCCCTCCCCTCCACTGGATGTTTCCCTATTCTTTATCCCTCTGGGAGTATGGGCCAAAGATCTCCTGGGGATGCAGATGGGGGGAGGTCTAGCTTCTGAATTGCTTCCCTGCTGAACATAGGTGTTGAATTTTATGTAATATTTCCAATTTTTTATGTGAGCTTGCTCATTTTTTTTGTTTTATCACTCCGGAAAAAGTTAAATGAGTTAACAGAAAAATGATAACTATCTCATTTACCTTTGTTTCTCTTTTGAGTAATTACAGTGAAGTGATAGCAATTTTAAATTGTGTTCTAAACAGTCAATTTTTAAAACAATTTATTGATTTAACAGAAATGTGTTGTTTTGACATAGTGACTTATGCTATACTATGTAGAATTTCTGATTTTTAAAAATATGGCTCTGTATATTGTGTGTTATGTTCTTGTTGGTAAATAAACAACTGAAAAATATCCTGCCAGTATTAATAAGCTCAGATCTTCTTTACGGAAGCATGCAACAATAAGATGAATGAGTTCCAAGGTACAGGATGGTTATGGGGAAAGGCAGCCTCTACTGGAAGAAATCAATGCTGTTGTTTCATATTTTATCACAAGACATCCTTATCTATATAACCTCACATATATGACTTCATGTGACTCAATGCAACTAGTGCTAGTATTTCTTTCCTTCCTTTTTTTTACTTTTTAAAACATTTTATTACCACCAAGGTTATTGCTGGGATTTGGTGCAGGCACTAAGAATCTTAGTGGAATCTCTTGGAGACCATTTTTCCCCTTTTTTCCTTTCTAATTTTTATTAGGACAAAGAGAAATTGAGAGTGGATGGGGAGACAGCAAGAGGGAGAGAAAGTGAGACACCTGCAGATGTGCTTCACCACTGGTGAGCTGGACCTCCTGCCGGTAGGGAGCAGAGGCTAAACCTGGGTGCTTGAGCTTGGTAATATGTGAGCTTAGCTGGGTGTCCAGCCCCCCAGTATTTCTTAACCACAACTAAAAATAAAGGAGACTGACTGAAGATACTTGTCTCCATGCACCATTATTTTAGATTCTCCCTACAGTTTTTCATCTTCTATATGCTTTTGCTTGCATCCTTCACATACATTAGGGACATTTAAAAACACATGATCAGGGAGTCAGGTGGTAGCATTGGATCGACCTTCTCGTGGTGCATCCCGTGAGTATCCATTCATTGGGGAAACTGACGATCCTTCCTAGCTGACTGAATCCACATGGATCCCAATCACTTTCAAAGCCAGCAACAAGCAGCTCCTGACAGCTTTCAACCTGACGCTGTTGACTGGCTATGGAAGAAGGGCAAACGCTAGAAGAAGAAGAAGGGAGTCAGGTGGTAGCACAGCGGGTTAAGCGCAGGTGGCACAAAGCACAAGGAACAGCTTAAAGATCCTGGGTCGAGCCCCCTGGCTCCCCACCTGCAGGGGGTTCGCTTCACAAGCGGTGATGCAGGTCTGCAGGTGTCTAACTTTCTCTCCCTTCTGTCTTACTCTCCTGTCTTCATTTCTCTCTGTCCTATGCAACAACAACGACATGAATAGTAACTACAACAATAAAACAACAAGGGCAACAATAGGGATTAAATAAATAAATATTTTTTAAAAAAACATGATCAACTTCAAAAGTAACAGGATGAGGGAGAGATGAGGAGAAGAATGGAATTTTTATAGATATGAATGCATGAAAAATAGATGGTTACATGTATACACATGCTATGCTTATTAGAATATAAAATCTGGAACTCTAGTATATTCTTTTTTATTTGTAAGATTATAAATTAATAGGAGTGTATATTAACACCGTTGCTACCACCAAAGGTTTGTGTCCTAACCCCCACCCCCTATAGTGAAGCTAAAAATCTACCCTCTCCCCTCACCCAGAGTTATTTTACTTTGGTGAGATATTCCAAACTCAGTCAAATTCTACTTTGTTTTCCCCTGTCTGTTCTTCTTTCTCAATTTCTGTTTATGGGTGGGATCATCCCATACTCATCTTTCTCTTTATAAATATATTTCAATGTGTTTGAAATACATTTGTATTTGAAAATATATTTGAATCTATGATATATAGTCTTTATACATATATTTCCAATAGTTACATTTCCAGTTCTGAGTTATGCAGGTCATTTATCAAATGAATATACCACAAAGATTAGTGTCTGATCACAAGCTCCATAACAAAGACCAAGTGTATTTCACACCTTTCCAGACTGCCAAGCTATTTGTCATTGAAGGGGTATGTGATGTCTTGAAAGCAAAATTGGGCTTCACTTTCTTTGCAAAATATTTAATAAATTCTCTCCAATAAGTCAGTCCTGTTTCCTAGATTTAATACCATAAAATATTCAATGCCAGTATAAACTTTGTTGAGGTTACAAAATTTTTTCATCAAATCTTCTCACTGGTGGAGATGATGACCTTCTATAGAAGTTACATTCTCTATTATTCCCACTTTTAGCCTGCCCCACATCCCCCCACCCCCCCCCCAGCCCTGGCAATCTCAAAGGCATTAGATGAAGACATTTTGTGCACAGCTAATAAGTAGCAGTGTTACTTATATAAAAACACACATGTAGTTATGTTGGCTTGAGATTCAACCTTTTTAAAATTGCTATCATGGAAATTCTATAATAGTTTTAGAGAAAACCAAAACTAGAGAATGAAAATTGTATTTCAGAAACAGGAAGGTTTTGTGGGCCTTTTGCTACAATGTCCTTAATTTCTCAATAGACTAGTAAAGTTGTAAATAGATTTATTTTATTCTACAAAAGCAGCTTTTTTTTTTTTTTTTTTTGCCACCAGGGTTAGAGCTGGGACTATGTGCCAGAACAATGAATCCATCATTCCTGGCTTTCTCCTTCTCCTCCTTCTCCATCTATTTTCCTCCTCCACTTCCTCCTCCTCTTCCTTTTTCTTTTTCCCATATTTGTTGCATGAGACAGAGAGAAATTGAATGGGGAGGCGGATATAGAGATGGGGAGAGAATGACAGACACCTGCAGACCTGCTTCACTACTTCTGAAGTAATCCCCTTGCAGTGGAGATTTGGGGGTTCAAATAGAGATCCTCACTCGGGTGCTTCATACTCTGTGCTCTTAATCCAGTGCACCACTGCCTGGTCCCCACATTTTATCTTTTCTTTATTCGGATATTGCATGTACCTGGTTATTCAAAATCTTATATTTGAGACATTTAACCTAAGAAAGATGCATTCCATCCCTAGTTTAAGGTTTAAAATCCAAAGGATAAAGTGCTAACATGATTTGGCATGTTTGAAGGTTCGTAGAATTGACTTTAAATGATTCAGTTGAATCTCTTAGCACATAAAGATCTAGGAGAATTCGTTAGAGCAGACATGCAGAACAGATACTGAGGTAGCACTTTCAATAGCTAAAGCGTATATTATAAGTCACTTTTTATTAAAATAACCAATTAGAAAGCATCACTATTGTATTAAGCTTGAAACAGAGGCTGCGTTTTTCTTTATTAATGAAAAGGACAAGACAGTGCTTAGATTTGAGTTTGATGGTCTGCAAATTCCCTCCATTTTGCAACACTGGATTTTGGCCTAAAAAAGCCTAGGTATGCTTGTAAACATGAGGATCATTGCTTTCCTACAAACAAAAAGTCTAGGGTTTATGAGCATCAAATAGCTGCTTCACAAGGAATGCTGATTCACAGTACATTTCCCCCTCTAGTTCTTCTGTTTCTGAGGAAAAAAAAAAAGGGGGGGGGAAAGTAAAAAACAAAAGTTTGAGAAGAAATTACAATTCTGCTATGGCAATTGATTTCTGACTTCAGAAAGAAAGATTGTTAAAGCAGTCATATGTGGAAAAAATATATTCATTGACTTGGAATTGTTTCACCACTTGTTTGGTATGAAAGTACTGGCTGGGTTCACCTCAGGATGTTATGACCTTGACTCAAAAATTCAGTGACAACAGGGGAAAATATCAGTGATTTAACTATTTCTGAGCCACTAGGTGCCTCAGGTTCCATACTCAGCACCACCATAAAACAGAAGTAAGCAGTGAACCAGTAGAAGAAAAAAATAAAAATCTAAGAAGAGCCTACAGGAGCTGACAAAAACAAACAAACAAAAAAAAAACCCTGTCAGGCAGGGGTAGATAGCATAATGGTTATGCAAACAGACTTCCATGCCTGAGGCTCCAAAGTCTCAGGTTCAATCCCCTGCACCACCATAAACCAGAGCTGAGCAGTGATCTGGTAAAAAAAAAAAAAAAAAGAAAAGAAATAGAAAAAATAAACTGCCATCTGGCCACCCTCCTCTCTGGTTTATTTTTTAAAATATTTGTGTATTTGTATTTTAATTAATTATCTTTATTTATTTATTGAATAGAAGTAGCCCGAAATTGAGAGGAAGGGGGAGATAGAGAAGGAGAGAGACAGAGAGACACCTGCAACACTGCTTCACCACTTGCAAAGCTTTTCCCCTACAGGTGGGGATGGGGGTGCTTGAACCTAAGTTCTTGTGCATTGTAAAATGTGTGTGCAACCAGGTACACCTCCACCCAGTCCCTTTATTTATATTTTATTGGATAGAGACAGAAATCAAGTGGGAGAGGGAAATTAGAGTAGAGAGTGAGCACTGTTTCACCTCTCATGACATTTTCTCCATACAGGTGGGGACCCAGTACTTGCTCATGGTAATGTGTGTGCTCTGTAGGCTGTGCCACTGTATTCGCCATATGTGGGTATGTGGTTGCAAGTATGGGTATGCATAAACAATGCTTGATATTAGCTGTACATTTACTATACATAGTGTAAAAGTACAAAAGACATTATAACTTGAATATAAGTGTTCATTCATAAAAAATAGATTAATTTTTCCATACTCATAGAAGATGTTTAGAGACATTATAAACATAAAATAGCATTCACCATAACCTGAATATGACAAACTAGATAAGAATAAATTTATCAGAGAAAGGTGACTGAACTATAGATATTCAGCACTATGTGTAACTAACTATGATTAATGATTTTAGATAAACTCAGTGATTTACTGACAAAAATCAGAATTAAGCTGGTATATAAAATGGCTACCCAGTATTCACAACACAATCTTCAATAAACCTGCACAGAAGACCACCTGCAGCTCAGGGAATACTATAGCCACCAGAGGGTTTGTTATTTAAGAGAGAAGGAAACATGAAAGTGTCACTGGATAAGACCAGTGACAGACAACTGGTCTTATCCAGAGAGTTAGAAGGCAGTCTTATAGAAGAATAGGAAATAGGTGCCCAAGCCTGTAGCATCCCAGTCTTGCTAACCTGAAACAGGAGATGTTAAAAGATAGGCTGGAAGTATGGATCGACTTGTCTATTCCCATGTTCAGCGAGGAAGCAATTACAGAAGCCAGACCTTCTACCTTCCATATCCCACAATGACCCTGGGTCCATACTTCCAGAGGGTTAAAGAATTGGAAAGCGATCAGGCGAGAGGATGAGATGCAGAGTTCTGATGGTGAGTTGTACCCCTCTTATCCTATGGTAATATACTTATAAAAAAGATTCTCTTGTATTTATTATTTTTCTAAAAGCACCTGAGTGATTTAACTTGTTAGTGGAATAACACCCATGGCTTTCAGGAAATAATATGTGTAACTTTTTGTTTGTTTGCTTGTTTGACAGCAGAGCTTTGCTTAGACTTTGTGTTTATATGATTTTAACATTCCCAATAGACTTTTTTTTTTCAGATATCGTGTGAGAGACAGACACAGAGAGAGAGAGAGACAGAGCTGAAGAAATAGAAGGACCACAGCACTGTTTCACTGCTTGTGAAGCTTCCTCTTTTCATGATGCTTCTATGTGGTGGCTGGTTGCATGGTAACATCCATCTCCAAGCCTGAGTAGTTTATATACTTTAATATACATAACATATTTGTGTGTGTGTGTGTGTGTGTGTGTATTTTGTGTATTTATTGACACTAGAGTTATTGCTGGGGATAGGTGCTGGCACTATGAACCCACCATTCCCAGTAGCCTCTTTCTTTTTTACTTTTTTTAGTTTTTGTTCTCTTTCTATTTTGATTGATAGGATAGTGAGGTGAGAGGGAGACAGACAGACAGACAGACAAATATAGATAGACAGATAGATAGGTCTGAAGACCTGCTTTACTGCTTGTGAAGTGTTTCCCCTGTTGGTGTGCGAGGACAGAATCTAACCCAGATCTTGTGCATGATAATGTGTATTCAATCAGGTGTCCAACTACCCAGATTCTGAAGAGTTTAATTTGTAATTAAGGAAGCTTGGTTACGTCAAACATCCCTGGGTAAAAACTAAAAGGAAAATAAACAGAATTTATTTGATCCACCCCCCCCATCAGATTCCCTTAGGTTTGAATCAGTTAAAGAAGTGAAAGTGCTAGAAGTTGATAAAACTGCATAAAATTCTTAGTGAGAGACTGTCAAAATTTGAATGATTTTTAAAGGAAATGAGGAGAAAGTCAGCACATTCTCTCTGCTTCTGCACAGAAACCATCAGCACCATGCTTTCACCCAAAGAACCATGAGATGATGCTTTGGGCAAGAACTATGATAACTCCACCATAAATGCCATCAGCCACGTCACCGGAGCAACTTTATAGACAGTGGCTGTCAAAATAGTGGTTGTTATATGATGAACTAAAAATGATTCATCGGCATAAGACTGGCTTATAGACACATATGAGATACACCTTGGGGAATCCTCGAAATAGCCAAGAAATGTCTTAAGACATTGCTTGCACTTGAAGGGTATTATTGAGAATCATGAGCATTGGAGTATAAAAATAAATGTGATTTCACTTGTTCCCCAAGGCTAGTATTTCCTGGAGAATGGTGGGATTATATATGGTTACACATAATTGATGCAGGCATCTTGTTGAGAAAATACAACTATATGTTATCAATAAGAACATAAATCAATAGTTTAAATGATTCAGAATTCAGGGAATATGATAAATACCTGAAGAGAAAAAGCATAAGTATGAAAAATCATGCAGATAGTTTGCACATTTATAGCTTGTAGACCATCTAAAATATATATTCAAATGAAACAAAGACAATAAAATTTATTTTTTTAATTAATAACAGATACTTGCTATTTAATGAGGCACATGATTGCCAATTACCATCTTCGTAACAATTCACATTAGGTATAGAAGGCCAGGACCAATAAACCTGAAGACCATATTAAAACTGATTTTACTGTAACTTTTTTTAAATTACTTATTTGGTTACCAGAGCACTGTTCAGTTCTGGATTATGGTGTTGCTGCAGATTAAACCTCAGATCTTTGGTACCTGAGGCATAAATGGCTTTTTGCATAATCATTATGTTGTCTTGATAGTCCTGATTTTACTTTTAAAGGAAGTTGTGTTGTAGTATACACTGACCTAAAGGCCTAGATAGAAAATTATTATCACAAGAAAACACAAACACACACCATCAAAACTCCTGCCTGAAGACTTCCACATTCACCCATTGCTTCCCCTCCTTCCAACTAGAATAACGAAAAGACTAGAAAGAATATAGGAAACAACAGTTTTATAATATAGAGCCACAGACAGTGTTCACTGAAAAAGAAGGAAGCAACAGTGAGGCTTAAGTGTGCTTAAAGTTTAGTACCTGAAGTGTGTTTAGGCTCCAGTAGAGTAACAGAGAACACAAGTAACAAAAAGAGAAAGATGAATACCTTATTACCTCACTCATTGGTGGAATTTAAGAAACAGAAAGCCAAAACACAAAGTAAAACTTGGACTGGGTTTCCTTTATTGCATCAAAGTAAAGGATTCTGAAGGAGGGAATTGGATGGAACACTGGGAAAGGAGCTTTGGAGCCTGGTTGCATAATAGCAGTTAGAGTGTTTTGAAGAAATTGTACCCATGTGTCAACAGTTGCACCACAAACCATCAGTCTAATAAAATTATATTTTAAAAGTAAATATAAAATAAAACCTCTACTGACTTAAAAAGCTAAAAAAATTAAAGAAGTCGGAATTGCTAAGGTAAAGAACTGCATTGGAGAATGTTGTAGAGATAGAGCAAGAAAACACTGTAGAAAACTATTCCAGCCTTTAGGTTAATGATTAGTCAATGATTTGTTTGGATTTATATGTTAATTTTTTTCAGCCACCAGCTTTCAGATGCCAAGATGTTGCCAACTGGACTTCCCTGGGCAGACGACCCCACCAGTGTGTCCTGGAGCCCCACTGTCCCAGATCCCCGCCCCACTAGGAAAAGAGAGAGGCAGGCTGGATGTATGGATCGACCTGTCAATGCCCATGTTCAGTGGAGAAGCAATTACGGAAGCCAGACCTCCCACCTTCTGCAACCCATAATGTCCTTTGGTCCATGCTTCCAGAGGGATAAAGAATAGGAAAGCTATCAGGGGAGGTGATGAGATTCAGAGTTCTGGTGGTGAGAATTGTGTGGAGTTGTACCCCTCTTATCCTATGTTTTTTTTTTCAGTGTTTTCTTTTTATAAATAAAAATAAAAATAAAGAAAAGAAAAAGAAATAAAAAACTGTAGAAATACATGCAGAGTTTCCCTTGAGCCTTTGCTTGAAATTTGCTTGAAAAATGATCAGCGCATGCCAAGAGATAACTAACAACTAAGGGGAAAGAATAACACAAAAATTCAGAAAGCCTCAAAAACCCAGAATACATTATGTTTTCACCAGCAGAATGGATAAACTTTCTAGCAATAAAGTATATCAAGAAAGTCTTCAGAAACACGTTGTGCCATTAGCAGTGAGATCAAATCTGCTGAAGATTAAAGGTTCTTTTGGATAATCTAACAGAGTCTTTTAAGAATCACTCTGTTTCCTAGTACCTTAATGTCACCCCCAGAACAAAGCAGAAAAAAAATACTTAAAATACAAATAAAACCTTTAGGGAATGGAGAGATATCTCACTGGGCAGAGCACATGCCTTGCCCGGCATACACCCAGGTGCAAACTCCAGTGCCAGGTTGGAAGAGCCTTGGAAGCAGAGCAAGTTTCAGAGCTATGGTGTCTCTCCTCCTTCCTTTTTAGTTCTGAATGAAAACAGGTCTGGAGTAGTAGAAATCCTGTATATATGTAATCTCAGTTGGCAAAATTTGGTACCCAACAAAGTAATGTCTAGTTTAGCATCCATTCAGAAAGTAGTATATGGGAAGAATCAGAAAAACACAATATTCAGTGAATAAGTAAATTATAGAAGGGGATAAAAAAAATAGACAAGTGATGAAATTAGAAAACAAAGATGATGCATTACTATAAGTACATTTCATCTGTTTAAAAAGTTAGGAAAAAAGCATGAATATGACAAAAATTACCAGATCAAATTTCTGGAAAAGAAAAAAAAAAAAAGACTGTACGGGAGAAAATTATACTGGATGAGAGTAATTGCAGATTAAATAGTATATAAAATAATTTTGAAGGGGTCTTGGTGGTGGTTAATTGCACACACATTACCACGGGCAAGGACCTGAGTTCAAACCCCATGTTCCTAACTGCAGAAGGGAGGTTTCACAAGTAGTGGATCAGTAACATAGGTGTCCCTAAATCTCAATACTCACTATTTTTTTCTACCTCATTTTTCTCTCTCCTTTTCTCTTTAACTCTCTCTCTCTCTCTTTTCTCTCTTAAATAAAGAAAAATTTGATTATAAAGACATTATAGTTGGAGTCGGGCGGTAGTACAGCGGTTAAGTGCAAGTGGTGCAAAATGCAAGGACCAGCATAAGGATCTGGGCTTGAGTCCCCCGGCTCCCCACCTGCAGGGGTGTCACTTCACAAGCGGTGAAGCAGGTCTGCAGGTGTCTATCTTTCTCTCACCCTGTCTTCTCCTTCTCTCTCTGTTTCTCTCTGACCTATCTAAAAATGACGACGTAAATTACAACAACAATAACTACAACAATAAAAGCAACAAGGGCAACAAAAGGGAAAATATATAAATAAATAAATAAATAAATAAATATAAAAATTAAAAATAATAATAATAATAAGACATTACAGCAAAAACTACCCATAATGAAACATGAGAAGAAATGATACTGAAAAGGAATTGAACTAAGATGTGAACTATGGATGTTAGGATGAGAAGAAAGAGGAAAAATGAGAAGTACTGGCTAAAATTCAGTTTGATGTAGTTAAAATCCTCTTATTTAAGAAGCTTGACAAACTCAAAGCACAAAGCATGTAGGGGAAGTTACTTAATGACATCATAAATGTATTTCTTAAAAACAATAATGAACTGAAGTTAGTCTTTAAAGTACCCCCCCAACAAAGATAAGTATGACAGCTACATTTTGGACCAAAACTTAACTGTTTTTATTAAGCCATGTGACATTAAAAGTGTCATCTTTAGAATTATGAAAGAAAAAGAAAACATTCTATACACATCAAACATATCTTTACCTATTTTTAAACTATTTTATTATTTTTAAATGAGAGACACAGAAACATACACAAAGAATGTGAGAGAGACCAGAGCACTGATCAGCTCTGGCTTATACTGGGACTGGAGACTGAACCAAGGCGCTCAAGAGTCTTCAGCATGAAAATCTTTTGCATGACCACTATACTCACTATACTGAGCCTAAATTATATCTCTAAGTGAAAACAGGAGATAAAAATTTCTTCAGTCTTTTGAAAGTCAAGGCAATTCATCACAAGTAGACTGCATATAATAAATATAAATGAGCACAACTGTACGGTGAAGAATAGAATTAGCCTTTTAGTGGTGAACATTTTCAAAAGAAATATTAGTGATTTAATACTGATTTACAAGATTATAAAATTGCAGAGCATAATTCTACATCCAACTCATCTTAGTGGTGTACTTATGCATTAAGTAAATGTGCTTACTTATAGGGCTGTGCATCTGAAATTTACATAGTGTTATGCACCAATGTTACTTAAATACATTAAAAATCAATAAAATAACACAAACTCATTATGGTAAGTATATAGTCAAAAACTCATAATACTCTGACAGTGTAATTAATATGATGGTACATCAATCATTCAATTCTAATATAGAGGTGAAAAGAGTATGAAAGTTGTTATAAGTCTTTACTTTGTGAATTCATAGATATTAGAAAAGGATGTAAATAATGACATTAAAAACATTAAGTAGTAGGGAGTGGAACGTTAGAGTTGATTATGCAGTTAGAGTTGAGTTGTGATCTGTTTAAAATAGGCCATTACATATCTAAGACCTTTTGCTAAGCCTCAGAGTAACCATTAATTCATAATAAACAAAAAAGTGCAAATAAAAGCTGCAGGGAATATACATAAGTACAACACTGCGATCACACATGTATTCATGAAATAAGGCACCTACAGAGAATGAAAGGATTAGAAAACAATATACTAGCATTAGTGACTCCTTACATATCAATAATTACTTAAACACCAGAGGATGTAAAGTTGCAGTATATAAATCAATTGTACAGTGTATTACTGTATTTAAAACTGGAAATAATGCTAATCTTCAGGTGCTTTTATTGCAGAAAATAGGTAACTAAGGAGAGGAATGTTACCTAGCTTGATAGCTGTAATCATTTCACTATGTATGTGTATATTAAACAGGTTGTGTGATGGCTTAAGCAATACAGTTTTTTAAAAAATATCCAATCTGGGGGCTGAGTGGTTGTGCAGCGGGTTAACTGCATGTGGCACAAAGCTCAAGGACCAGTGTGAGGATCCTGGCTGAAGCCCCGGCTCCTGGCCTGCAGTGGCGTCTCTTCACATGTGGCGAAGCAGGTCTGCAGGTGTCTATCTTTCTCTCCCCTTCTCTGTCTTCCCGTCCTCTTGATTTATCTCTGCCCTATCCAACAACAACAACAACAACAATAAACAACAAGGACACAAAACATGGGGGGAAATGGCCTGCAGGAGCAGTGGTTTTGCAGTGCAGGCACCGATTCCCAGCAATAACCCTGGAGGAAAAAAAAAACTGATGTAAGGCAGTCAATTAAATGCTTTAAAAATGCCTTTTGAGATTTCTCCTCAAAAGTCACATATCAACATTCAGTTTGCATGAACGTAACTACAGTTGGAATCATATTAAACACTAAGTATGGATTCATAATCACTGAGCATGAAAGCCACTAAAAAATGATAAATTTTAGGCAGAGAGTAGTTAGGATTTACAGCTAGTTTCACCTTATTTTTCCTTTACTGTCCTTGCATCTTAAGTTTCACCTATGAGTGGGATCATTTAGTAGTTATATTTATTTTTTTGGCTTATCTCACTTAATATTATACCTCCACGTTCTGTCCAAAATATGGCAAAGGATGACTTTATTATTCTTTTTCTTAAATTTATTTTATTTTATTTTTATTTTTTTAATTTATTTAAGAATGGAGAC
Organism: Erinaceus europaeus; assembly: GCF_950295315.1. NCBI lineage: Eukaryota > Metazoa > Chordata > Mammalia > Eulipotyphla > Erinaceidae > Erinaceus > Erinaceus europaeus. The sequence continues at coordinate 39,165,028 of NC_080180.1, read as the reverse complement.
ATTAACAAAACCGTAGGATAGGAGGGATACAACTCCACACAATTTCTACCACCTGATCTCCATATTCTATCCCCTCCCCTGACAGCTTTCCCATTCTCTATGGACCCAGGGTCATTGTGGGTGCAGAAGGTGAAAGGTCTGGCTTCTGTAATTGCTTCCCCGCTGAACATGGGCGTTGACTGGTCGATCCATACTCCCAGTCTGCCTCTCTCTTTCCCTAGTAGGGTGGGTCTCTGCGGAAGCAGAGCTCCAGGACATATTGGTGGGGTCGTCAGTCCAGGGAAGACTGGTCGCATCATGCTGGCATCCGGAACCTGGTGGCTGAAAAGAGAATTAACATACAAAGCCAAACAGATTGTTGAACAATCATGGAACTAAAGGCTAGACTTTATTATTCTTAACACCTGGAGACCTTGTGTATAATGGTGGGAAAGAATTTAGGTGTCTTGCAGTGCATTATCTATCATGAAAGATGAGAGATTGTACCTAAGTGTCAACAATTATACTGCAAACCGTTAAGCCCATCCCCAATAAAGTGGAAAAAATAACTAAATAATAATAAAATAAAATGAAAACATTCACATCTAGGCATAAGGATATTGAGACCAAACTGACAAGTTGTTTCACTTTATTGAGAACATAAGGTAATGCTAAATTACACTTTCATGTGGCATCTAGAGTTTCTGCCTAGAATTATTTATAGTTAATTTATTTTCTTATTAGTTTTTTAGAGACAGAGAAAGGGAGTGAAAGAGAACCAAAAGCTTCCTTTAATGAGGTAGGAGTGGGGCTCAAACCTCATTTACACACATGGCAAACCAATGCACTAGCCAACTGAACTATCAATATTTCACCAGCCTGTTAACCAGTTTGTTGTATGCTTTACATTGGGTTGTTCTAGTTCTCCCCCGCCAAGAGAATTGGATCAGTCCTGTTAGTTTCGCGGGCCCGCTTGGCCCCGCCCCTAGGAACCCCGCCAGAGTTCCAGAGTTCCAGAGTTGCAGAGTGCGAGAGTGAGAGAGAGTGCTTGCGCCGCAGCGAAGAGACAGCAGAGTTCTGTTTGGTGATTAGTTTGGTTTAGTTTATGAATCGTTGTTCCTGAATAAAGAAATACAGCTTCCCTGCCCAGCCATGTCTCCGCGTCTCTGTTACCCGCCCGTGAAGCTAGCCCAGCCAGCTGGAGCCTCCGAAAAATTTAAACAATACCAATTTTTATATGTTAGCTTTGCCCCAGCCCAGCTAAGGGGAACACAATTTCTATTTACTGAGTTTGTGATTTCAGTGAAAATAAAAAACAGAACCTAGACATTAGAACTAAGTACTTACTTTCCACTAACTGACAGTTAATACATAACACTGGCGTGCATCTGCAAACTCTTAAGTATATTCAAAGCTTGTTGACACCAGTGTTACTGAAAAAAAAAAAAAAAAAAAAACTCAAGGAAGAGAATGGATTCCAACCAGACACATTTCTTGTGTCATTTCAAATATGCTAACCTTAAAAAAACAGTGAAATGTCTATTTAATCTTCTTGGTGTCTCCATATAGTGAAGCATCTGTGGAAATGTAAGAGAGGGTCAGATTGTGGAAATTAGGAATCAGTCAATCCAACTTGAGGAAGGGAAGTCGTAGCCTTGCCTCTGGTTCAGCTCATCACTTCACTGATGTTATAAACCACTTTCTGTTTCTTACTTTTTTTTTTTTAGTGCAGATACTGACAGCTTGTGTACTATTGTTTAGCTCTTAGAGTTGAAGGAAGAAGAAATTTATAAGGAACAAAAATGTTTTCATGTGGTTCATGTATTTAAAAACAGCAGGTCTTAAGCTACCAAAACCATTATGAAAACACATCATATGGAAGTCTACAAAGAGTGCTGAAAAAAAATCACACTAATAATTTTAAATTTACTTCACACAATCAAAGCAAATTCGGATGCCTCAAATTGCTACTAATATACAGTGCAAAGAATCAGAGAATAAGGTTGGTGAAGCAGTTCACCTGGGTAACATTCCTGCTCTGTCATGAGTGTGACCTTGGTTTGAACTTGCCCTCTACAACCCCACAGCTTCATTGCTGTGTCTGCCTCGGTCTGTCCTTCTGTGTGAAAAAGTCAGCCTAGTGTTGCGAAACCCCAGGGATGATAAAAAAAAAAAAAAAAAAAAAAAAAACAAAGTCCAGAAAAATCTTCACCTTTGTGTTTGTTTCCTCATTCCTTCCTGATAGAGTCATCACGTGTGATCAGTTGCTTTAACTCCCGGTGACTATGATCTATGATTTTTGATAGGTAAGGTCCTTATCACTGCATGATGTCACAGCTGATTTGCATTTGTACAATGTCAGTGTGGGATGAGAAGGACTTAAACCTGTCTGCCATCTCTGCTTATCTTTTGCAGAGCACAACGTAGGGAAAAGGAACTGTAAGTGTATCACTGTACTGGCTAGTCATTTGAAATTACCTCACTAATGAAAGTAGTTAAGGCATTATCTGATCACATATTAGAAGTCCCACCATTTTAATTGTCAATATATGTTTTTAAAAAATGGGGCTAAATGGTGGTGTACCTGGTTGAATGCGCAGGATGTGGGTTCAAGCCCACAGTCCACACCTACAGGATGGAAGCTTCATGAGGGGTGGAGCAGGTCTGCAGGTGTCTCTCTGTCTCTTTTCTTTTCTATCTCCCCTTATTATCTCAATATCTCTGTGTCTCTAGTAATAAATAAATAAAATATTAAAAAGTTTGTTGAAAAAAATTTTCTAGAAAACTTCACGGTCAGCTGAGTTAGTAAAGTAGTTCAGAGAGGTGAACAGCTATAAACTTTTAAAATAGATTGACAACCTTGATTGATAAATATTATTTATAAATCCTGGAGCCACTAAATATTCAAATCATGTCTCTGATAACTGATTCGAGGTAATTGCAAGACTTCTAAAAATGTTGCTGATTATTTCAATGCCTTGTAATTTTTTTAAGAAGGAATTTTGTGGATGCATGGTATAGAATTATACTTCAGTTGATGTTGGAAAATATAGCTCTCATATACTTGGGAAGAGTTTGCAGACACCTAGCTAGCATAGGGAGATGTGGCAATGTACTCATCTGAGCAACTATAACAACTATAACTGTAACTGTACTCATCTGAGTAACCTCCAATAAACTGACAAAATAAAAAAATTGGGTCAGGTCAATAGCTCACTGGGTAGAACAGGTGCCTTGCCATGCATGTGACCCTGGTTCAAGTCCAGGCACCACATAAGAGAAAAACAGCACCAGGACTAGTTCTTATAGATGGTGTCTTTTTTCGCTCTCTACCCCTCTATCTGAACAAACAAGCAAAGGAACAAACAGCCCAGGAACAGTGAAATCTCACATGAGCAGTGCTTTCATTCCTCAAAAATCTATAAACAAATTATTAACGTTATGAGTATCTTTCTTGACTTAGTCCCAGACAGGCACAACCTCTTAATCTCTTAGCCATGTTATTTTGGAACAGACTTTTGCTTAAGTGTCCAATATTCCTTCAACTTCTCATATTTTGCACAAGTCCAAAGATTATGTGGGCTTCAATGGAAGCTTCATATGTAAGCAAAACAAAAATAACAGGAGGAATGAAGGGGTGAATTGAATTGAACCTCTGAGAATAAGATACTTTCCGTGAGATGCTAGATAATTTTTTTTCTTCTACTTAAGAGGAATGATTTTTTTTTCTTTATTTATACCTACCAACAGAAAGTACATTCTCTGTGCCTCCAGTGAAAAGTCTTGGATGTTTCTTTTCTAAATAAGCACAGAGAAAGGTTGTGGTTTCCCTAGCAACAGATGACTTCTTTCTATTTTTCTTTTTTTTTGAGGGAAAATGTACTTTGGCTTTATAAAGAGCCCTTCATCATGGGTATCAAAGCATTCTATGAAAAATTGTCACCCTGCCCCAGCAAAGTAAATAAATACGATCCTACCCACTTTACATGGGGGAAGAAAATGGTGATAGCTGGGACCAACAGCTGCAGCAGGAAATAGTTCATCGTCTCTTGTGTTCTGGGCTGTACAAGCCTGGCCTTATGTGTCAACCTGTGAGAATGTTGGTAAGAGAGTATCAGAGAAGCACCTTAGTGTGTCCCCAAAAGATCTAATTCCTGCGTTACCCCCTACTTGAGGGTAGGTAGAGCTTACCTTAGACTAGATTTTAATTAAAACACACTGAATAGGGAAACTCTTCCATTACCGTTTAAGAAGTAAATAACCATCTAGACCTTCTGAGTAAAGGAGAGTCCTTCAGCCTTAATCAAAAGGCAGTAAAAAAGAAAATCAATACCTCTTGGGGAGGGCAGTGGTCACCTAGTTAAACACACATAGCAACATCCTCAAGGACTTGGGTTTGAAATTCTGCTCCCCACTTGCAGGGGGGATGCTTCACAAGTGTTGAAACAGGTGCTTCATGCATCTACCTCCCTCTCTCTCTCTCTCTCTCTGTCTCACCCTTTCTATTGACCCTTTCCCTCTCTATTTCTCTCTGTTCTATCAATTAAAATAAAAGAGAAAGAAAGAAAGAACCCATCAAGAGCAATATAATGAATCTGTAGTGTAGGCATTAAGCCCTAGATATAATCCTGAAGAAAAAAAAAGAAAAGAAAAGTCAATTTATCTCCTGAGAATATATCCAAAGGAAACAAACACACCCATCCAAAGAGATCTATGTACACCTGTGATTATAGCAGCACAACATATAATAGTCGAAATCTGAAGCAGCCCAGGTGTCCAATGACAGATAAGTGGCTAAGAAAGTAATGGAATATATATATATATATATATATATATATATATATATATATATATTCCTGTCAAAAGTACTAAAATCATCTCCTTCACCTTATCTTAGATGGAGCTTAAGAAATCAAGCCAAAATTAGATAAGCCAAAATGAGAAAGATTATTATTGGATGATCTCACTCAGAGATGGAACTTAAGCAACAAGGTCAGAAAGGAAAAATACAAAGTAAGACTTTGTGGGAATGGTGTATTTCACCAAAGCAAAAGACTGTGAAGGAGTTGGCTGGGGGAAGACTTTGGGGATCTAGTGCATGAAGGTGGGAATGGACTCCGTATCCTATCTCCTCCCTTGATAGCTTTCCTATTCTTTAACCCTCTGTGAGGCTGGACCCAAGGTCACTGTAGGATGCAGAAGGTAGAAGGGCTGACTTCTAGAATTGCTTCCCCGCTGAACATGGGTGTTGACAGGTCAATCCATACTCTACAAATATTATCTAGGGATATGGCATTATCAGGTAGTGGTATATGTGAAGAATGAACCAATGCTGGTTTATTTATCCTGAAAGATGCCAAAACTTATAAATTTTCAGATCTTGCTAGGATATAAGGAAGAGAGATAACTAAAACGGAGCAGGTGTTGTCACATAATACACATATTAAGGTCAATAAGAAAGTCCAGAGGTAGACAGAGATGAGGTATAAAACACTTTTATCAGTTCAGAACAATATGGTATAGAGTGAGAGAAGAAGAAGATATTTGCTATATATAGAAAGTGTTCCCTTTTGGGAGCTACTCTTGTTCCTGATCCAGCTTTCTAGCCTTTTTCCAGACAATAACCTGGTTCCACCTGAATATCAGATGCCAGGCTCAGGCAAAAACTAATTAAGTCATGGGCCCTTTTGAATATACCTAGAATAGACCTGCTAGCTAATTCCAAAATGGAGACCCCAAATCTTCATCTGCAATATTTCAGATTTTAGGTTCATGATTAATCAACAATTTGTATGGCTTTATATGTTAACTCTTTTTCAGCCACCAGGTTCCAGATGCTAGCATGATGCCAACTGGACTCCTCTGGACAGACAACCCCACTGATGTGTCCTGGAGCCCCATTTCCCCAGATCCCTGATCCACTAGGGAAAGAGAGAGAGACAGGCTGGGAGTATGGATTGACCTGTCAACACCCATGTTCAGCAGGGAAGCAATTACAGAAGCCAGACCTTCTACCTTCTGAACCCCATAGTGACCCTGGGTCCATGCTCCCAGAGGGTTAAAGAATAGGAAAGCTATCAGGGGAGAGGATGGGATATGGAGCTCTAGTGGTGAGAATTGTACCCCTCTTATCCTATGGTCTTGTAAGTGTTTCCATTTTATAAATAAATTAATTAAACTTAAAAAATAATAATTTTAGGGAGTCGGGCTGTAGCGCAGCGGGTTAAGCGCAGGTGGCGCAAAGCACAAGGATCGGCATAAGGATCCTGGTTCGAACCCCGGCTCCCCACCTGCAGGGGAGTCGCTTCACAGGCGGTGAAGCAGGTCTGCAGGTGTCTATCTTTCTCTCTTCCTCTCTGTCTTCCCCTCCTCTCTCCATTTCTCTCTGTCCTATCCAACAACGACAACAACAATAATAACTACAACAATAAAACAACAAGGGCAACAAGAGGGAATAAATAAATAAAATAAATTTAAAAATAATAATAATAATTTTAAAATAAAATCAATTAAAAAAGAAGAAAAAAAGGAAAGTGTTCCTTAAGCCTTTAGAAGGAGATAGAACCCAGACATACACAGAGATTTATGACCCTCATCATAAGAGGTTCACCAGCATTTGAGCTGTTGCATACTCAATAAAAATGGCTGCCAGTAGAGGAGAAACTCTTTGGGCTCTTCGTGAAGCTTGAAAATCTTCTCACCTGGGTGGCAGGTGGAGGCACACCAGATTAAATGCACATATTACAAAGCATAAGGACCTGCACAAGGAGACCAGTTCCAGCCCCCCACTCTCTGCCTACTGGGGGTCACTTGACAAGTGGTGAAGGAGGTTACAGGTGTCTATCTTACCCTCCCCTCTCAATTTCTTTCTGTCCTATCCAAACAAAAAAATTTGAAAAAATGTCTATAGGAGCAGTGATTAGTGCAGATACCAAGCCCCAGCAATAACCCTGGAGGTACAAAACAAACAAACAAACAAACAAACAACCTTCCTACCCCAGATCTAGATTCATGGTTCCTAAAAGTGGAGCCAGAGACAACCCGAACTGCCCCTGCGGCTATAGACAATGACCCACATAGTCAACGACTGCCACCTCTCCAGATTCAAAGGAGGTCTCGAAACTTGACATCAGGCTCAACCTGACGCTGTTGACTGGCTACGGAAGAAGGGCAAACGCTAGAAGAAGAAGAAGAAGAAGAAGAAGAAGAAGAAGAAGAAGAAGGAGAAGGAGAAGGAGAAGGAGAAGGAGAAGGAGAAGGAGAAGGAGAAGGAGAAGGAGAAGGAGAAGGAGAAGGAGAAGGAGAAGGAGAAGGAGAAGGAGAAGAAGAAGAAGAAGAAGAAGAAGAAGAAGAAGAAGAAGAAGAAGAAGAAGAAGAAGAAGAAGGAGAAGAAGAAGAAGAAGAGGAAGAAGAAGAAGAAGAAAGAGTGGACCCCCACACATATGATACCACTGTGAAGAAGAAGAAGAAGAAGAAGAAGAAGAAGAAGAAGAAGAAGAAGAAGAAGAAGAAGAAGAAGAAGGAGAAGGAGAAGGAGAAGGAGAAGGAGAAGGAGAAGGAGAAGGAGAAGGAGAAGGAGAAGGAGAAGGAGAAGGAGAAGGAGAAGGAGAAGGAGAAGGAGAAGGAGAAGAAGAAGAAGAAGAAGAAGAGGAAGAAGAAGAAGAAGAAAGAGTGGACCCCCACACATATGATACCACTGTGAGCCCTTAGCAGCTAATATTTGGAAACTGAGTAGTATATGTGGGGCAAGCATACTGGGGAAACCAGAAGCCCACTTCTTATTTGTTAGACAACAATCCAAAACTATTTACTTGCAGACAGACCTTTTTAAAATGGTCTTAGACACACAAGGTATATATATATATACTTGCCTACATTAGTTAGGGAGAGCTTTATTTTGTTTTTAAAATTATTTTTAGGTATTTACATATCTCTTTATTTTATGAAAGAGAGAGGTATCAGAACACCACTGCAGCATGTGTGACACCAAGAGTCAAGTCTAGGGTCTCAAGTATTGTAAGATTTTTGTTCTACTCACTGACTGACCTCCATGACCACACCCCTGATATAGTTTAATGGGTGTCCTGTCCATTTCTGCAACCTGGATAGATCCATCAGACTTCTTTGAGTTAAATTTTTTTCTCTCCATCTGACCCTTATACAACATGGAAATTGGGAGATAAAGTGAGATCTTTATCTCATGAGTATAAACTAATATATATTTTTTAATTTTTAAAAATATTTTATTTATTTATTTTTCCTTTTGTTGCCCTTGTTGTTTTATTGTTGTAGTTATTATTATTGTTGTTAATGATGTCATCATTGTTAGATAGGACAGAGAGAAATGGAAAGAGGAGGGGAAGTCAGAGAGAGAAAGAGAAATATAGAAGCCTACAGACCTGCTTCACCGCTTGTGAAGCGACTCCCCTGAAGGTGGGGAGCCGTGGGCAGTATAAGTTAATTTCTAAGGGTCTTAAAATGCACGATGAGTACCAGCATTATGGGAAAACCAGAAAACCAGAGGGCACAGCATTAGAGCTGAGTGTGTGGGGATTCTAACAGAGACGCAAAGGTGACCCAAGACACTTCTGTCTGGTTTTCTTAGTTTGCCCAATTAAATAGCTATGCCAATCACATTGCCTCCATATTGGTGGTCTGAGGTGCACCAGGCCCCACCCAGGATGATTATGGTTGCAGTGTGAGTGGAAATCTTTGTTGGATGAACATAATACTGAGAAAAAATAATGAGAGACAAAAGTGAAGCATCACAATGCTTTTTTTTTTTCCAAACTAGGAGCGGAACTGCCATGAAATGAACCCCCGTATGATCTGAAAGGAGAGAGAAAGCAACTCAAAGTGTATGTGCTGGGAGCCAGCCCCAGAGGCTATTCAGGGTCCCTTAAGGAAAGGGAGAGTCGATGAAACAAATGAGTGACAGGTCAGCTGCTCGAGGTGCAGGAGAAAAGTGTCTCTGCTGTCTCTCTGCAGAGCTTTATTTTAAACACTTTTTGCCCGCATATAATTGACATCATGTAAGATTGTTTTCATTCAAATTGAGGATACAGATGACATCATGTATAATTGTTTTCATGAACATCAGGAATAACCTTAAACAACATTATTATTATTACAGGTATGTTTTCTTTAAAAAGTTCCCTAGTTCTGGGGCATCCTAATCTTCCCTGGAAAGCTTCCTGGGTCTGGGGTAACCTAAATCTACCCTTGAAAGTTTCCTTGGTCAGGAGTAGTCTAAATTTTCCCTTGAAATTCCCTTGAAATGACCATCTGTGTTTTGATCATCTCCCTGTTCTGACCTTCTGTATGAATCAACATTTCCCCCCTGGAGCTAAATCTAATAGCTTTTCTTCTTAACCCATCCTTGGATGGGTCTAACTAGATCATAAATGAATTTTTTTTTAATATAGTAAGCTGTTGGCCTAAAGAAATCTGCTGTAAAGTAAGCACACACCATGGGGGCTCTCTTCTGATTAACCTTTCAATATATGAAAGTCCACTAACTTTTAGCTTTATGAAAGTTTACTAACTTCTACCCATATATCCTAACGTTAGCCATTTAACTACACAACCTTTATACTCATCATGGATGCCTATAAGTGGAAGCAGGGAGTTTGTGGCTGAGGGTAAGCAATAGGGCCTCTTCATATTTAGATGGAGACCACAGTCTGACACTCATGCTACAAACCACCCATAATTCTGGTTTTTGGTCCAAGTCCAGCTAATAGAGAAGCTATATGGTCACAAATAGCTATTTTTCTGAAAGCCTCCCAATTGCTATAGCAGCTTCAGCTCTTAGGCCATTTTAGTCTGGTTATACTCACTGCCATAATTGTTGTCACAATGTACTTTCCTCAGGGATCTCCTTTTACTGTCCCCAGGTATTATTTGTGCATATCCAATATAGCCAATAGCTTTTTAACTGATCAATGTAAGGAAAAATAGCTTTAGTTTAGTCCTAGGTCTCCTTGATTTGTGGTTAGCCCTAGCCTGCTGGGGCTGTGCCATACAGCAGGCCTGCCATTGCCACATGTGCAAAAAGAAAATAAAAAAAGGGAAGGAACCAAGGGCATTTATAACAAAAGACAATAATTGGGACCGGGTGATGGTGCACCTGGTTGAGCGTACATGTTACAAAAGACAATAATTTCAGATTATTTTGAACTGAATGGACAGTCAGAAAAATTATCTGAGAAAAAGAAATGGTTTTATTAAGGAACCTGGGTACATATTTCTGTACAAGTGATGTCTTTATTTTTGAAAATAAGCTTTGATGGAATTCACAATTAATGAAGAAAGGGAGGATATTATCACTGTAGGAGCAAAGAATTGCTGTTCTCTGAACTCTGAGCTTGGTTGTTAAACCAGAGTGCCGGCAGAATAAGCAGGCAGTAAAGAATCCTACAATGAAAGAAGTGGAAAAAGGGAAGGCCAGGCTACAGAACCCTGTGCATTCATGAATGATTTATTTGGTGGAAGGGCCAACCCTCTTAGGAGCTGCATATCTTTTATAACTTTCCTGGTTGTAATGAACTTCTCCATTTGAGCTAAGTGTGAATTATGTAGCTGTGCCTCTGCCTAAGATTTTATGAGATGAGCCTTTGTTTTAGACGTATTTCCCAGCAGAAGAGAAAGGGGGTGGGGAGTTGAGAATGAAAGACTAAACTTTAAAAGGAATTGAAATACTGATCAGATGTGAAGAACTGAGCTTTGTGTAGCCAATGAAGAGGAAAGAATTATATCTTTGAAAGTGCTAAGGAAAAGAAGGTAAAGTGATTTTTTTCCTGGAGCACTTACCCTGGGACACAAGTAAATAAATAACAGACCAGGAGATATTGAAATGGATAAAGCCTTGGGATTTCAAGCTGGAGGCCCCAAGTCTGATATCCAGCACCACTTAAACCAGAGTGATACTCTGGTCCTCTTTCTCTCTTTCCTTCTCTTGAATGAATGAATAAACGAATGCATGAATGAATGAATGAATGGACTTCTTTACACAAGGGTTATATCTAATGATAACATCTGATGATTTACTAGAAAGTTCTTATAGTATGACTTTTATTTTTCTCATGATCACTTTTAATTACCTGTCAGGTCTCTTTTGAACCCAGGTCTTATACATACATGGTCTTATATATGGTGTGCTCCCCCTCCATCCCAATTTTGTTTTATAGTTTTAGAGACAAGAAGGGACAAATACCAAAAGACTGTTCCATTGTCCCCAGAGAGCTACTCTTTCAATTATGGATGTTCTTGTGTGATGCCAGAGAAAGAACCCAGGATTTAAAGCATGGAGGCACATTCACTAACTTTGTACCTCCCAGATCCCTGCAAAAAAAACCTCTACAAAATATAAAATAGCACTCATTTTTCCAGTAGTGTTAAAAAAAAAGAGAGAAAAACAAAGTCACTGTTTGGCTAATAGCAACAGATACAGTAGGAGTTAACATACAGTAGATGTTACATACCAGATAGCGCCCTAAGTCCTTGGTAATCCTAAAATTGTCTCTTGTTCATTTTTTGAGTTGATATCACTTTATGGTTAATTTGGTGTGTCACCTTGACTCTTGATCATGGTGCTCAAATATGCTGATCTAAATATTTCCACGGAGGTGATTTTATTTTATTTATTTTTTGACTGAGGTTAACTTTTAGAATAAAGCAGATTGCCTCCCATAATTTGAGTCTCACCTAGCCAGGTAAAGACCTTGATTTCTTTTTAAACACTGCCACCATTGAATGAGAAGAGGTTCTGCCAGTAGATTGCCTTTGACTTCAAATGGGAAATCCACCTGCAAAACTCCTAATGGCTTTGTTTCTCTCTCTCAAAAACACTGATGAGTATAGATGAATAGTCATCAATTTTTTCATTTACAAGAACATTGGGGATTTTTAGCCAAATATGTCTTGATTATTTTGCAACCCCTAACTTGATTGTCATGTATTCTAAATTCATTTGCATTATATTGTTCAAAGCAAATGAATCACCAAACACTTAAACATTCAAATACACTGAATAAGTTAAGGCAGACATAAAACATAAAACATGAGCTGCTTATTTGGTGAACAGAAATTAATTAAGAACAACTGTAAGCTAAAGCAGCTGTCAGCTATTTATCATCATGTGAACTTAGATTTTATAAGTTTTTCACTTCTTTCACTAAAGTTGTATTCCCTAAAATGGTCACCTCTCATTTCTGGCAAGACTCAAGCAAATCATTATACATATAGATGTGTATTTTGCCTCCAGGGTTATTGCTGGGGCTTGGTGTCTGCACTATGAATCCACTGCTCCTGGAGGCCATTTTTTCCCATTTTGTTGCCCATGTTGTTGTTGTTATTGCTATTGTTGTCATTGCTGTTGTAGTTGTTGGACAGGACAGAGAGAAATCAAGAGAGGAGGGATAGACAGAGGGGGAGAAGATAGATACCTGCAGACCTGCTTCACAGCTGGTGAAGCATCCCCCTACAGGTGGGAAGCCAGGGGCTCGAACTGAGATCCTTACGCCAGTCCTTGTGCACTACCGCCTGGCCCCCTCATTGCATAATTTTAATTATACAATGTACAACTTAATTTGTAATTATGTGTCTATTTTTAACTTTGGAGTATTACCAAATGCCAAGGTCTTGTGCTCACTGCTTAAAAATAAATATACAGGTGGGGGTAGACAGCATAATGGTTATGCACAGAGTCTCTCATGCCTGAGGCTCTGAAGTCCCAGGTTCAATCCCCTTGCACCACAATAAGCCAGAGCTGTGCAGTGCTCGGATGTTTCTCTTTGTGTCTTTTTCTCACTACATCTCTCTCAAAAGTAAAATAAATAAAATATTTTTTAAAAAAGAAAGCAGGTGACAAAACAGGCTTTAAAAAAGCTGAATGCACACTTGCCCACATTCAAGAATCCAGATATGAGCCCTGAATGCCACATGAAAGAACCTTGCAAAGAAAATTTCACAAGTGGTGGAGCAGTGAAGTGGTCTTTCTTTCACTCTCTTCCCCTGCATCTCACCATCTATCTTTAAAAAAGGGTGGGGTGGGGTGGTGGTATACCAGGTTAAATGCACATAGTTCTAAGCTCAAGAACCAAAGAACCTGTGTTAGGATCTGGGTTTTAGCCCCTAGCTCCCTACCTTTAGGGGGAATTCGCAAGTGTTGAAGCAAGTCTGTGAATGTCTTTTTCTTTCCCTCTCTATCTCCTCCTCCTCTCTTCTCTCTGTGTTGGCCAATAAAATGGACAAAATGGCTGCCAGGATCAGTGGATCTGTAGTACAGCACAGAGCCCCAGTGATAACCCTGGGGGGGGGGGAGAGAGAGAGAGAGAGAGGGAGAGAGAGAGAGATCAGGAGAGGGAGAGAGAGAGAGAGAGAGAGAGAGAGAGAGAGAGAGGAAACATGTATGAAGAGCAGTTGAACAATTTTTTCCACAAAGTCCACAGTGGAAAAAAAAACCCTGACAAGAAAAATAAATAAGTAATACAGAGCACAGTTCTATTTTTTGGATGATGGCTGCCTGAGAAGATGACAGACTCACATTGACTTTCAGGTTCAGGTCTTTGGTTTTAGAGAGATAGAAAGGGATGGGGGTCTTGGAATGCAAAGGGAGAGCTTAAGCAAGCTTGGGAGGAGGGAAAGCTTAATATGAGGGTGATGGAGAAGAAGCACAGTTGCCTGGTTGTCTCTTTGGTGTCTGTGGTCAGTGGGTTCAATCTGACGTGCTACATTTTTAAAAAAATGTGTTAATGCACATGATTTAACTTGCATCTGGAGGGTATCAAGTAACCCACCAAAATGTTTTTTGTGTTTTTTTGCAGTGGTTGCCTAGTTCATCAGACACACATAAATAGTTTGTGAAAACATTCCTTTCCTAGTAGCTATGGCTATTTAGAAGTAACATGGAAACAATCCAACTGAGAACCAATGAGAGCTAACTAGGAAAACAGAAAGAGAAGATCTTGGCTAGTGATGGGTGGCCATGGTAAAAAGTTAAAATGTGTCATGGGAATTGTAAAAAGCACTCACCGTTGTGCTTGTTCTTGACTCCTTGCATCCGGACTCAGTTCAAATCAGATGAACTGGCAAAAGCTTGCAAAAGCAAATCCAACACAGTGCTCATGAAGTGAGTAAGCACCAGTTGTCATCCCTATCCTATGAAAAAGAAAGACAACATCGAACATTAGAACATTTACCACTAGAATTCTAAGTCTTGCTATTATTAGTGTGCTACTGATTGCCCCTAAGATTATCTCTCCATTTATTTGTGTCTTCTTTAGCTATAATGTAGAGAATATAGGGGCAGAGTGTTAGTGCTTCTGGTTGAGCACACACATTATAATGCTCAAGGACCTAGGTTCAAGCCCCTGGTCCCCACCTGCAGGGGGAAAGCTTCACATGTAGTGAAGTGGTGCTGCAGGTTTCTCTCTGTCTCCCTATCTCCCCACTTCCTCTCAATTTTTGGCTGTCTTTATCCAATAAACAAAATAAAAATAATAATAGAAAAAGCTAGTATAGAACACCTCTTTAAGGTGCTTGATTTTCTTAGAGTGATATTTAATTGGTCTCTGGCTACCTAGGTATTAGTACACAATACCAACTACATGAACAAAAATTAAAGCTCCATTGCCTGATTATTCTAATCCATGGTGTCAGACAATTCCAATGGGGAAATGGTAATTCTTACTATTGCATTTTGCTATTGCAGATTTATCAAATTATTTTCTCCTTATAAATAAGGAATCTGAGATTTAGAGATTATCAGTGACTCTATCAAGATTGCAAAGATAGCAAGAATGAAAAGGATAGTGTTCTAAAGTTATTCTGTTTTCAGAGATATCAAAGATCATTAGGAATAATATATTAATTAAAATATTGACTTTTTATAGGTATCAAAATTGACCTGGCATCAAAATTAAACAGCCTATAGCTTTTATCATAGTCACTCTTAACTAACAGGAATTTTTTATTTTGGTATTTTTAAAATGAAGGACATGGGGAAATAGAAAATTGGTATTTAAAACAATCACCTAAAGCAGCCAGATTGTGTATTTCAGTGAAACATTTTTTAAGATTTTTAAAAATGTTATTTTTACAAAATTTTATTGCTAGTCAGTCTGTTCTTAACTTAAATGTCAAAAATTTTATTCCTATTCATACATAAGCTGTGTATGGCAAGGCTCTGCACTATTATTCAGTCCATTGGCAATATCTCCTCTTCCAGGTTGTTGAGTTCATTTATTTTTGGTTATTACAATCTGTTCATATTTTTCCAATTCATCCTTTATTAAATGAGAAAAGCTATCAAGTAAATCTATTTAGGAAATGAGCAGCTAGTCCAAAAAAAAAAAAAAAACATCTGTAATGCTTCATAATACTGTTCAAAAGTATTTTTATGTCCTGCTGTTCATTCAAAGCACTACATCAATTTAATAGTTTGAGCACAAGACAATACATCACTTTTTATCAATTTTAAAACATGTACTCTCAAACCTCAAACATTCTTCTGATTAGTTCTAGAAAAGAAGATATTACCTTATGGGAAAAAAGATGAAACAAGAGAATCCAAAATGACTAACAAATGAAGAATTCTTGGCCAACTTTTAAATATCCTTCCTGTAGTTCTCTCTTAATACTTGAAAAAAAAAGTTTCATTTTTTCTTTGCTTATAAATTCATTTTCACAAGTGTTTTCTGTAAGTTTGTTGGAGATCACAACTATATAAACAAAATTCTTCCAAAAGTCAATAAAACCTATTTACACTTACACACGTAGATTAGATATTATAGTTCCTTGAAGGCATTAAGTTTAAAAAAAATGTATATAGTTTCTTTGATTTCATTTGAAGCTTATAACAATGGTAAAAAGTTGGTATATATTGCTTCTATTTTGTAGATTATAGAACAGACTTAGTGCAGGTAAATAAGTTAGCAAGATGAGGTTGAGGAAACTACAGAAGAGCTAAACTGTAGAGAAATTGTAGAAGTGCAATACCAAGTTCACACAAAAAGGAAGTGGGAATCCTCTGAGCCTAGAGAAGAAATATTAAGGATGGAAATATACATAGTATTTGAGACAGCTGCCACTTGATGTTTACCCAAGAAGTCAGACAGTGACCAAGAACGGTAGGGTAGTAAGAAAAGAGTGAGGGGAATTGGCCTCCAGGAACCCAGTGCATGATGGTAGAGAATGATTTGAGTAGGTAGTGGGGATGGTGTGTAAACATATATAGGGAGTGGTGGTGAGATGAGAGGTTGCATCCATGTGTCAACAACAACCCTGTGAAGTATTATTTCTCCAAAAAAATTATTTGGGGAAGAAAAAAAGGAAGTTGGGAAAAGCAGTGGTGAACATATGGAATGACCAGTATTGTGAATAGGACAGACTTATATCAAGTAAATTTCCTATGAAAGTATCTAGATGGGCCGACTGATTTTTACAAAAGATCTGATCTATATTTTTAAACTGTAATGAGAGTTTCTACTACCAGGCTTTCTTCATTAGTAAGGCAGAACAGAAGAAAGTGACTAGCTAGTAAGAGTGAAGACAGAAGTTTAAAAATTTTATAGAGTGGCATTTGGAAGAATGTGTCAAATAATTTAATCTACACTATCCCCCAATTTCATTGTTATTTTTATTTTAATTAATTTATTTTGCCACCTTGGAAAAATGTATTTATTTATTTTTCCCATTTTGTTGCCCTTGTTGTTGACATTATTATTATTGTCATTGCTGTTCTTGTTGTAGGATTGGACAGGGAGAAATCCAAAGAGGAGGGGAGACAGAGGGGGAAGAAAGACAGGCAGCTTGTGAAGCAACTCCCCTGCAGGTGGGGAGCCGGGGCTCTAACCGGGATCCCAAAGCAGGCCCTTGCACTTTGCGCATGTGCGCTTAACCTGCTGAGCTACCCCCCAACCGCCTATTTATTTATTTTGTCACCTGGACTCAGTGCAGGTACTACATATCCACTGTTCCTGGTGGCCATTTTTTCCCATATATATATATATATATATATATATATATATATATATATATATATATATATATATTTTTTTTTTTTGCTTTGCTTTATTTGACAAGACAGAGAGAAATTGAGAAGGAAAGAGATAATCCTTATCAAAGCAAGGATGGCAAAAGCCGAAAAAGGGCAAGAGAGTGGCATACTTTAACAATGACTCTTTACTCACTATCAGGCCACCCCATCATCTGGGGCTCTAGTCAGGGAGTCCTGAGATTCCCAAACAGACATGATGGACCTAGACCTCAAATAAATCCCTCTCTCCATTGTTACTGGTCATCTCTATCAGGAACAACA
Organism: Erinaceus europaeus; assembly: GCF_950295315.1. Classification (NCBI taxonomy): domain Eukaryota; kingdom Metazoa; phylum Chordata; class Mammalia; order Eulipotyphla; family Erinaceidae; genus Erinaceus; species Erinaceus europaeus. Next base: position 39,147,729 of record NC_080180.1, on the reverse strand, counting down.
AAATAGACCCCTTTGTGAGCCCCCATAGGACGTTGCCCTCAACTTGGATCAGCAAGGATAGAGAATGTTCCATCCTCCGAAGGGAGGCTGGACAACATACTCTATACTACACCTGAGGAAGATGGGTCCTGAAATTGGGACAGCTCGGAATGTTCCTACTCATGACCACAGAATGTGAGCTCAGATCTACAGGGATGCAAAAGTCACATAGGCTCCTAAGCTGAATATGGGCCCCAGATCACATCAAATCAATGGGATTTACAGTCAACAATATTTATACACCTTTCCCATATTTGAGAGCTAGCTACTCTCTTCCTAGATCCAGCTTTCTGGTCCTTTTCCCAGTCATGACATCATCTCCCTAGACAATAACTTGGATCCACCTAAATATCAGATTTCAGGCTCAGGGGGCAAAAAAAAACTAGTATAGCCACAGGCCCTTTGGAATATAACTAAAATATGCCTACTAGCTATCTACAAAATGGAGGACCTCCCCTATTCTTCATCTGCACTACTCCAGCCTTTAGTCAACAACTTGTTTGGCTTTATATGTTAACTGAAGCCAGCCAGACTTCCTGGACAGACTTCCTGGCCCCACCAAGGTGTCCTGGAGCTCTGACTCCACAGAACCCTGTCCCACTAGGGAAAGAGAGAGAGAAGCTGGGAGTATGGATCTACCTGTCAACGCCTATGTTCAGTGGGGGAGCAATTACAGAAACCAGACCTTCCACCTTCTGCATCCCACAATGACTTTGGGTCCATACTCCCAGAGGGTTAAGGAATAGGGATGCTACTGGGGAGGGCATGAGATGCGGGGTTCTGGGAATTGTGTGGAGAGTTGTACCCCTCTTATCCTATGGTTTTTTTTCAGTGTTTCCTTTTTATAAACAAATAAAAAATATAAAAAAATGATAGAGGGGGAAAGACATGGTTGTTTATTATTATTAGTAGTAGTACTGCCCCTGCAGCTACAGACAGACTATGACCCACATAGTCAACGACTGCCACCTCTCCAGATTCAAAGGAGGTCTCGAAACTTTACATCAGGCTCAACCTGATGCTGTTGACTGGCTACGGAAGAAGGGCAAATGCTAGAAGAAGAAGTAGTAGTAATAGTGATTTAATAATACTTAACAAGATTGTGGGAAAGGAAGGATACAATTCAATAGAATTCCTACCACCAGAGATCCATATCCCACCCCCTCCATTGGGATATGGATCTCCTCTATTCTTTATCCCTCTGGGAATATGGAGCAGAAATTTTTATGGCGTGCAGAAGGGCAAAGTTCTGGATTCTGTAATTGCTTCTCTGATGGACATGGGCATTGGAAGGTCAATCCATACTCCCAACCTGTTTCTATCTTTCCTAAGCAGGGAAGGGCTCTGGGGAAGTGGGGTACCAGGACACCTTAGTGAAGTTGTTTGCCCAGGGAATTTAGCTTGGCGTGATGACAGCCCCTGCAACTTGGTGGCTGAAAAGCATTAAGATATAAAACAGAAAAAAATTTAATAATCAGAAAACTAAAGGTAAGAACATAGCTAATGAGATTTGGGGTCTTCATGCTGAAAAAAGCTAGGAAGTAGGTGTATTACAGGGGGGGGGGGCATGATTTCACTAATTTTTGCCTGAGCCTTACAGATAGCATGCAAGTAGGCTAAGAATTGTCTAGGAAGATAGTGCTGGGAATAGGGTTATAGAGCTGGATCAGGGCACAGAGTAGCTCCGAAATATGGGAAAAGTATAAAACTACCAATAATTGTAAACTCCATCAATCTGACCTAGGGCCTATGTCTAATCATATTTAGTACAGGAGCCTGTGTGACCTCTGTATCTCTGTAGATCTGAGCTTGCATTCTATGGTCATAGCTAAGAACATTCTAGGCTGCACTCATTTCAGGACCAGTCTTCCATGAGTGGCAGACCATATTAAACCAGCCTCCCTTTGGAGAGTGGGGCAGTTTCTATCATTGCTCTACTTTGAGGGAAAGGTCTTGTAGAGGCCCACAAGAGGGTTTATGATGTGTTTTTCCTGATGAACATGACCAGTGATGATGGAGAGAGGGATCTTTTAAAGGTCTAGGCCCATCATATCTATGTGGGAATGCCAAGATTTCCTAACTAGGACCCCAGATGATGAGGTGGCTTGGTAGTGACTAAAAAAGCCATCATTAATGTGTGCTGGTCTCCTGATCTTATCCAGCTTTTTATCTCTTACTCTGACAGTGTTAGGGTGACAGAGGGAAGTGAAACAGGAAGTCAGAGAGGTGGGTATCTAGTTCTAAGTAGAAAATATTTGATTACGTACTTTATGGTGTCTTCTTTTTAGTTTTTTCTACTTGTTTGCTGCACTTGTTGAGACACTGTAGACTGCTGCACACTTTTAATTTAAGGTATATATTTCCCCTTAACTTATGGGTATATGTGTACATGTGCCCTATCTCATGGGCCCTGGTCTAGATGTAGGTTCTATAACTTTGTTAGGAAATGTGTCTTCCAAAATGGAACTAGTCCTATGAGCTAGGAAACGTCTCACCTGAGTATTGGAGCTGGATGATTGACATTCAAAACTTGGCGTCTTTAGGCACAGTGGAAGCAAAACATGTCAAGGTAGCACTGGTTGCACTTTTTTTTTTCTGTACATTGATGTGTTTATTAGCTAAGCATATGCTAGCATATTTGAGTATTCTCTTTAAATTTGTATATACAAAAAGGAAACACTGACAAAACCATAGGATAGGAGGGGTACAACTCCACAGTTCCCACCACTAGAACTCCATATCCCATCCCCTCCCATGATAGCTTTCCTATTCTTTAACCTTCTGGGAGTATGCACCCAGGGTCATTATGAGGTGCAGAACGTAGAAGGTCTGGCTTCTGTTTGTTTCCCTGCTGAACATGAGTGTTGGCAGTTTGATACATACTCCCAGCCTGTCTCTCTCTTTCCCTAGTTGGGCAGGGCTCTGGGGAAGCAGGGCTCTAGGACACACTGGTGGAGTAGTCTGCCCACGAAAGTCTAGTTGGCATCATTGTAGCATCTGGAACCTGGTGGCTGAAAAAAGAGTTAACATATAAAGCCAAACAAATTGTTAACTAATTATGAATCTAAAGGCTGGAATATTGCAGATGAAGATTTGGCATCTCCATTTTGAAAATAGCTAGTAGGCCTATTTTAGTTATATTCCAAAGGGCCCATGACTATATTAGATTTTTCTTGAGCCTGAAATATGATATGCAGGAAGGCCCAAGTTATTATATCATGGCTGGGAAAAGGACCAGAAATCTGAATCAGGGAAGAGAGTTCCCAGATTAGCTCCCTAATATGGGAAAGATATATAAATATTGTTTGTAAACCCCATTGATTTGATGTGATCTGGGGCCCATATTCAGCTTAGGAGCCTATGTGACTTCTGCATCCCTGTAGGTCTGAGCTCATATTCTATGGCCATGAGTAGGAACATTCCAAACTGTCCCAATTTCAGGACCCATCATCCTCAGGTGATAGATAGAATATATTATCCAGTCTCCCTTCAGAGGATGGAACATTCTCTACCATTGTTGATCCACCTTGAGGGCAATGTCTTATGGGGGCCCTCAAAGGGGTCTATTGTGTTGTTCCTGATAGAAATGAAAAGTGACAATGGAGAGAGGTATCTATTTGAGGTCTAGGTTTATCATGTCTGTGTGGGAATCTCAGGACTCCCTGACTAAGGCCCCAGATGATAGGGTGGCCTGATTGTGACTAAAGAGTCATCATTATAGCGTGTCAGTATCTTGCCCCTATTCAGCTTTTGTAGTCCTTACTTTGGTAAGGTTAGCTTTGGAGTGACTGAGGGAAGTGTAATAGGAAGTAGATGAGGAGGGTATCTAGGTCTAAGTAGACACTACTTCATTAAGAACTTTATGGTGTGGTTCTAGGTCTTTCTAGTTGCTTGCTTCATTTATTGACTCACTGCTGACTATTGTGCACTTTTGCTTCCAGGTATATATTTTGCCCTAGTTTATGAATATGTAAGTGTACATATGCCCTATCTCATGGGACCTGGCTTATTTCTAGGTTTGGGGGCTTTGTTAGGAAGTGAACCAGCCAAAATTAAACTAGAGAATCCTATGAAAATAAAGGTCTCACCCAAGTAATGAGGCTGAAGTGTTGACATTCTACACATGACATCTCTGGACAAAGTCCACAGTGAAGCATGCAGAGGTGGTGGTACTCTTTGCATTGATTTGGTTGCATTGATTTTGTTGAGATCAGCACATGCAGTATAAAATCGTATGGATGAAGGGAAGCATGAAAGAAAAGGAGCAAAGCCCCAGAGGTTCCAAGACTGGGAGAAATACAAGTTTTATAGAGAATTAGGAAGGTTCCTGGCTGTCTTAGAGTTTGAGAAGGCAATACATAATTATTATTATAACCAAGTTATTTGGGAACTTGTTTTACTCTGAAAATCCCATGGTTAGGATTTATTGTACAAGACCTTACCATGATTTATGTCATTTAATGTTATTTAAAAATATCTATATCATATTTACTGACAAGACTGGTTGTTTCTGGTCTCCCTGGTCTAAGATTATAGGTGATTTGATAATTTGTTAAATGTTAATATTAGAAATGCGTTAAAAGTTTAAGCCCAATGTTAAAATTCAGTAAGTTTACTAATTTGAAACCTTAAGTGCTTAGAGAGAAGGAGTATATGTTCAGACTGAAGTCTATGCATTAAAAAGCTTGAGGCATTCAATCTTTTTTTCTTCTCCTATATTGATTAAATAGTTATTTATAAGGCTATAACTTCATGGGAGTGTATACACCATTCCTTCCACTGAAGATTTGTGTTCTTATTCCCACACCCCTGCAGTGGACCTGAAAGTCTACCCTCCCTCCAACCAGTTTTTACTTTGGTGCAATAATCTGACCTCTGAAGCACCCCTCCCTTTTTTCAACCTTTTCAAATTTTTTGTTTTTGTTTGGTAAAACAGAAAAATTGAGAGAGGAAAAGGAACTAGAAAGAGAGAGAGAGAGAGAGAGAGAAAGAGAGAGACATCTGCAGAACTGCTTCACCACTAATGAAACTTTCCCTCTGCAGATGGGGACCTGGTCCTCATGCATGGTAAGTGTGTGTTCAGCCACTGCCTGTTGAAGTCTTTTTCTTATTGCTTTATAGTTTTTTTATAAAGCTTTATTGGAATTTTTTTTCTCAGGAACTGATATCTTTGATTGTGGTTTCTTTTGAAATTTAAAAATTAATTATTTTAATGCAAACTAAGTTGTCTACTTGTCTACATTTTCATTTGTATTTTTTGCACCCCTATTCTGAAACCATATTGACATTTCCAATATTTTTGATAAATAGCTTATTTTCGCATCTGTACTGTAATTCAGTCTAAAATTAATTGACATATACTGTGAATTGCATTATGCATTGAAGAAATGAACTGTTCTAAGTGAACTTTTAATGACACCTTTGTAATTTACAAAACTTTATTTGTGTGTTGTTATTAATACTCATCAGTATTAGTTTAGTGTTAAAACTCTGCATCTATTCATTATCTTTACAATACATATACATTTTTAGTGATAAAAAATTTCCATATAAAATCACAAAATTTTATTTGGTGTGAGTTTTTTTCTCTTGAATGTACATGGGACATTTTCTCAGCTCAGACTGCAGCAGCTTAAACTCTTATTTTTCCACAAAAAATAAAAAGAAAGAAAAGAGAAAGTAGGCAATTACCCAGAAGTTAGATCTAGAAAATAATTTGTGTTACAGAGTCCATAATGATATCAAATGCATCACCAAGCATATCTTTTGTTATATTTTACTACCAAGCACATTTTAATATTTATTGTTATTATAAGGATAACATTCTCAATTTTTAAAATTGATTGTTTTAAAATGCACAAAACATCAAATTCACCATTTTAGCTTCTTTTAAGTAAATAGTTCAGATGCATTAGCTACCTTCACATTGTAGTGAAGCTGTCCCCATTATTAGTTTCCCGAGATTTTTCTTCTTTTTTCTTTTTTTTTTTCTCTTTCGCCTCCAGTATTATTGCTGGGGCTCGTGCCTGGAATCCACTGCTCCTGGAGGCCATTTTTTCCTTTTGTCGCCCTTGTTGTTTATTGTTGTTGTGGTGATTATTGTTGTTGTTTTCATTATTGTTGGGTAGGACGGAGAGAAACCGAGAGATGAGGGGAAGACAGAGAGGGGGAGAGAAAGATAGACACCTGCAGACCTGCTTCACTGCTTGTGAAGTGACCACCCTGCAGGTGGGGAGCCTGGAGCTCTAGGTGGGATTCTTATGCTGGTCCTTGAGCTTCATGCCATGTGCGCTTAACCTGCTGCGCTACCCCCCCTCCCTCGCAGAGATTTTTCTATCACCCCAAGCAGAATCTCCCAACCCATTAAATAATAATCTGATACTATACCTTTATAAGGCTCAGATCTTAATTATGAATTTCAACTGCTGTCAAGTCTAAGGTTTCACTGAATGACTTAAGACTATTACATATAATTACAATGATTTTATTGGGGAGTCCACATTACAATAATAAAAGCATAGGATTTAGTTAGCATTTAAAGAAGAATATACATCACTTAAGGATATTTAAAAAATTGTTATGTCACAAGCAGCAGGGTCGCTCTAGAGAGTTCCTTCCCAATTGGTCGTTGCCAGGAAGGGAAGGGCTTTTCTCCTGAGTGTAGTTCCAGGTGGTTTACATTGAATTTCCAAGCAAGTAGCACAACGGATAACATATGTGATTATGGGTCAAAAGATCCAGGTGGTCCACATTGAACAAGGCTTTTTGAGTATGGAAGCATTGCAAATATGTTTCAATTTGATGCCCAAATTTATAGTGATATCTCAAAGAGGTGTGTTGCAGCAACATCTGGCAATTTTAATTCCAGAAAGGGATTTTATGTAATCAAGTTATTTTTTTTAATCTGCTTTTGACTTTTGTGTGTCTTCTTGTATTGGTAAGTCACTCTATTTCCCCACCTTTGCATCAGTGGGACACAAGTTAGAATGATAACCTTTTAGAAACACATGTTCAAGGAGTCGGGCAGTAGCGCAGCGGGTTAAGCGCAGGAAGCACAAAGCCCAAAGACCAGAGTAAGGATCACCTGGAGCCCCCAGCTCCCCACCTTCAGGGGAGTCGCTTCACAGGCAGTAAAGCAGGTCTGCATGTGTCTCTCTTTGTCTCCACATCTCTGTCTTCCCCTCCTCTCTCGATTTCTCTCTGTCCTATCTAACAATGACAACATCAATAACAACAATGACGACAACAACAATAAAAAAAAAGAAGGGCAACAAAAGGGAATAAATAAATCAATATTTTGGCCCCAGGTGGTGGCACACCTGGTTAAGCGCACACATTACAGTGAGCAAGGACCTGAGTTCAAACCCACAGGCCCCACCTGCAGGGGGAAAGCTTTGCAAGTGGTAAAGCAGGGCTGCAGGTGTCTCTCTGTCTCTCTCCCTCTCTATCACCCCCTTCCCTCTTGATTTCTGGCTATCTCTATGCAATAAATAAAGATAACAAACATAAAAAAATAATCAATCAATCAATCAATATTTTAAAAATATACTGTTTTATGAAACTGTGCTGCTTTTTCTAAAATGTGACTATAGATTCTTTTAGGTTTCATGTGTATAACAGATCCTCTATAAATAATCATTATTTTGCTTCTTTCTAATTTTTTTCTTTTTTATTTAATGTCACTTTTTTATTTTCTTGCTTTGTTGCACAGATTAGAACATCCAATACACTAAGAGAATATAGAGTAAAACATTTTACCAAAGGAAAAAATAAGGACAACTTAACCAATGATGTGATTGGGTAAAAGGGGTACAGTGATCAGCTAGAAATAGTGCTCAGTGACCAGAACTACAGTGAACTGAGCATGAGAGTAAGTACCAACAGTAAGAAACAGCCCCCACAAACTGTGCAAATGAGTTACCCACCGTGAACCTCATAATATGCATCACTTATTAATTCTGCTTCTCTGGTAAGCTTTCATACAGTCCCCGTCCATTTTAGTCACTTTCTGTTACCTTGAAATTAACTGTAAAGCATTGAGTTTCTTTAATATGGTGTTGGGGTTGAACCCAGTGTCCTGTGCATGCAAGATACTGCTAAGCCACATTGCTAGGCTTTTATTTTATACTGAATGAGATATCCTGAGTTAGCATGAGTTATTTATTTTAAATTATTTCAATATTAACTTCATTTTTTAATGCATTGTTATCAGAGGTGAGCAAAAATAGTCATAGCTATTAAATACTCAGGTAATGAAAAATTGTAGAAACTATGCTGAATAGAAGAAAAAATCTGGTTATAATATTTAACTGAAGGAAACATGTTCTTGCTTTTATGCCTGATTATAAAACAATCTCATTTTAACATAATTTAACTTTTCCACCCTCTTGTAACTATGAATGACAAATTTTATCAACTTTCAGGATTATTTACCATCTACTCAGTATGACTTAACTATAACTCTTAGAAATCCGAGAATAAGTCTGCTATTTTATTTTTAACTTTGAACCTATGTGACCATAAAATAAGGACCATCACTACCACATAATTAATAGAAAGAATGAAATATAAAATGTGTGTGTCCAGTAAACTTGGTGATAAGACATTTTAAATATTCCATTTTTTTCTGAGCACAGATAAGAATAAACTAATTTCAAAGGACTGCAATATTTGACATTTTTACTGAAAGCTTTAAATCTCAGGGTTACTGTTCTCATCTCCAAGTAAATGTCAATATTCATAATTATGAAAATTATTGTAACTAGCAGGTGGTAGTCTACATCATTGAAATAAAAGAATTCGTCATGTACTTTTATATAATTTGGTAGAAAGAAATCAGTATTTGATAATTCCAATATTTCAACTGCAGAAAAATAGAAGCACTCACCAATTAATTTACTGTTGACTTTTTTTTAGAAAGTCATAAATATTTCATTCTAAGAAATACAATTATGAGAAAATATGATTGATTTACTAAACATCTTTTAAGCCAAAGCAAATTTTCTATCTCAGAAAGGGCAGTGATTTTTTTTTATTCATCCTTAATTTCCTTGTTTTGAGCAGGAGTCTTTTGTAAACCATTTTTCAAAATAGGATTTATAATCAAAAGATATTTTTCTTCATGGAGTTCTTTCATTTCAGTGCATAGACTGCAAGATGGCAAATAACTAAATCAGTAATAAACAATTTGTAGCATAAAAAGTACTAGTTTACTACAGATAGCAACTGACATCATGCAAATCCAACATCGAAACCTAAACACTACTATAATACTGAGGTCAGAATTAACATGATTCTTCTATATGGTTAAGCGCTATTTACTGAATAAAATGTCCATAAAATCCTAAGAAGAAACCTTAGTGGATGGATAAAAAAAGAAAAGAAAAAGCATTACTCCAGTACATGTACACTAAGAGTCAAATTTGGGACCTCATGTTTGAGAGTCTAATATTTTATCTACTGCACCACCTCCCAGACCACACAAAGCTACATAATTTGCCAAAGTTTTCTCTCTAGTTGCAGAACTAGTTCTTCAATTTGTTTTTAGTTTTTTCTTTTTCTTTATCTTTTTTTTTGCACTATTTATGCAACATTTTGTTTCACCCTTTGTTCCATTTCACTACCCTTTGCTAGCTAAGTGGATTAGTGGGTGTCCAGAAGAGCTGGCATTTGTTAGTCAGAGAGGAGTAAGGACAAGACTGTTGTGAGGATGATCATTCACAACACATTCAGCAAGTCTTTCTCTCAAACTTCCCAACTTTTTTCAGGAAAAGACATTTGATCTTGGGAGACAGGATAATGGTCATTCAGAACAATTGTCAAGCTTGCAGACTTGACCTGAGCAGTGCTCTGGTTAACACATATCTATCAGGTTTGGAAAATGTTTAACAATGCCTGGACTGTTAGGCACTCACAATTTTTTAAACATATTTTTTCTTAATTAGAGGATTAATGTTTTACATTCCACAGTAAATACAATAATTTGTACATGCATACATACATTTCCCAGTTTTAACCATAACAATACAACCCCCACTAGGTCCTCTGTCATCATGTTCCAGGACCTGAGCCTTCCCCCCCACCACCACCATCCCAGAGTCTTTTACTTTAGTGCACACCAACTTCATTCGAAATTCTCCTTAGTGTTTTCCATTTGTTGAGGAGACTCTCCTTTCCCCATTTAATAGTCTTGCCATCTTTGTCAAAGATTAGCTGTCCACAGGTGTGGGGGCTTACTTCTGGGCTCTTGATTCTATAGCACTCACAATTTAAGACGACCAGTCATTGTGTTTTTTTTTTTTTTCCCTCGGGACATTTCTGAGATTAAATTCAATTTCTTTCATCTGAAAGGGATTGACATCATTTGTTCTCTGGAAGAGTGGAAGAGTCAGGTCACGCCTAAAATTGCAGCTGTGGCACTCTGTTTTTCCTTCTCTTCCTCTTCCTCCTCCTTTTCCTCCTCTCCCTCTCCCTCTCCCTCTCCTCCTCCTTCTTCCTCTTCCTCTTCCTCTTCCTCTTCCTATTCCTATTCCTATTCTTATTCTTATTCTTATTCCTATTCTTCTCTTTCTCTCCCTTCCTCTCTCTCTCTCTCTCTCTCTCTCTCTCTCTCTCTGTCTGAGCTAGATCTTCTCCATGGGAAATTTTACTGATTTCCAGCAGTTTTTTTTTTTTTTCATTCAGATAAAGACAGAGAGAAAACAAGGTAAAGAGGAAGTGACATGAGTTCTTTCCAGTGCCACAGTACCTCCCATGTGAGGCAGAGACTCAAATCTACTCCATTCTTTAGACAATAAGCCATTTCTGATTCAGTTGGTAGCATTTTCTGCCAACTTGACCTCTTCCATTGTCTTTACTTACATTATGTTTCCCCTTGCTCGTTCTTTATTTCCTACCCCAAACACTCACCATGATCCTTCCTAGCACATGAGAGGGTTCACACGGCTGGCAAAGCCATGCTAGGATCACAGTGAGTCATTTGTAGGTATCCATTTCTACTGGGACAGTGGGCAAAAACAAGGTCAGGGTTGACATCTAACCTCCCTACATCATATCTGTAGTCAGGTTCTTGAATCTTCTCCTCTCTCTTAACTGAATCACCTATACTTTATGCCAAATTTTGCATGTGGGGGGACATTTCAGAAAGACAGATTAAACTTTCTTTTTCTTGACTTTCTTTAGCATCCTAAAATCAATGGTTCTTTGAAAACTTCACCTAGAAAAGACTGAACCTGCCATTCTTGGGTCAGATTGTAAAGACAGGATTAGGTAGTCTCAGGATGCACTCTTTATTATAATGTACTCCCATGGATTGATTTCTCTTTGGGTCAACAAGCTTTAGCCAAGCGTGGGATTAACTGTTACTTACAAATAGGCCTTCAGGAAGCAGATACTGATGGGATAGCCTCCCTTAATGAATTTCCTTGTTGCAAATAAAAGCCATTCACTCCACACACTGTAGAGCTTTATCAGACAATAGGTGTTCAAAATACATTTGTGTTGTTGATGGTGGTAATGTTTCTTTGTGTGAAAATGTTTTTCAGATGTAAGAGCTGTTGCTTTTAATCTCTTTTAACATTTCACTTTGCTCACATTTGCAAAGTGTGCTCACTCTCTAACCAGAACAGCAGCAATAGGATAATGTCACTATTAAATCACTTTCTTGTCCTTGGAGAACAGTGGGATTTTCTCAGTACTGTTTTGCTAGAACCATTTGGTTCATGTCATCAAGCATTTGTCATAGAAATCACCCATTACAGAAATCAACCTCCATGTCTCAAAGTCTACACCTGCTTGCCTAATCTGGTCATTTCTCTTTAGCTTGAGCATTTCCATGCTGTTTTATCTACCTCAAACCTCTTGCTTTAAATACAAATATTAAAAAGATATATGAGTTCCACATCTATGTACTGAGTCAAATACAAACCAGAAAGACAAACTATCTTTTTTAAAAGATGATTTGTTTTTTATTTACTTATTTAAATATTTTTTTCTTTTACTTTTTTTATTTAAGAAAGGATTAATTAACAAAACCATAGGGTAGGAGGGGTACAACTGCACACAATTCCCACCACCCAATCTGTATATCCCACCCCCTCCCCTGATAGCTTTCCCATTCTCTATCCCAATAGAAAATATCGACAAAACCATAGGATAAGAGGGGTAAAATTCCACAAACTTCCCACCACCAGAGATCCATATCCCATCTCTTCCACTGGAAGCTTTCCTATTCTTTATCTCTCTGGACATATGGACCCAAGATCATTCTTTAAAAAAAAAATTTAATATTTATTTGTTTATTTATTTTTCCTTTTGTTGCCCTTGTTGTTTAACATCGTTCTGGTTATTATTGTTGTTGTTATTGATGTCATTGTTGGACAGAACAGAGAGAAATGGAGAGAGGAGGGGAAGACAGAGAGGGGGAGAGAAAGACACCTGCAGACCTGTTTCACCGCTTATGAAGCAACTCCCCTGCAGGTGGGGAGCCGGGGGCTGGAACCGGGAGCCTTATGCAAGTCCTTGCTCTTTGTGCCACATATGCTTAAACCGCAGTGCCACCACCTGACTTCCCCAGGATCATTCTTTTAATGTGCTAGGTTCTTGACTGGCCACTATCGTTTCATTGTGAAGGCCTATTGAATCAGACCAAAGAGTTTAAAGGGGGAAAGAAGGGCAGGTCTGAAAAAGGGGGTTGGGGACATAGTGTGCCATGGTAGAGAGTGCAGACTATATGGTGGAGAAAAGGGGATTCGCTGACACCTGTCATAGGGAGATGTGAAACAGTAGTCCTGTGACAAGAGTCTTGTAAATCAACACCTTCCCAATAAAGTGATATAATGATTTCAAAAAGAAAAGTTTATAATAATTAGCAGGACACTGGGACAATATACTGTTTCTCCTTTCCTCTTCTCTGCCTCTGTAATTTTCAGTTTCTAATTTCTCTACTTCCTATTATCAGAACTCTGCCCTGCCTGTACCCACTCTCTAACATTACCAATAACCTAAGTCAGCATGTAACTAGTGGCCACATAGCTCCTTTGAATAGGAAGAGAACTTAAAATGTTACTAAAATTTGTTTATATCTATAAAAAGAAGTTTGTAGGCTGGGGATAAAGCATAATGATTATGCAAAAGATTTTCATGCCTGAGGCTCCAAATTCCCAGGTTCAGTACCCAGCACCACCATAAGCCAGAGCTGAGCAGTGCTATGGTGCTTCTTTTTGTGTCTTCCTCTCTGTATCACTCTCCTTAAAATAAGATAATTAAAATATTTTGAATTAAAAAAAAAAAGAGCGAGCGGATGTGAGGGCTATCTGGCTATAACATCTGTCATGCCATTGATCGCCAGGGTTGATTCGGCTGATCTGGCTGGCTAGGTGTGTGTCCTCTTCCTCCCTCACCGCTCCATGTGCGTCCCTCCTGAAGCTGAGCACTCGGGTCGAAGAGGACTGCATTCCCTGAATACAGAAGGACTGGTCTTTGGTCGAGGGTGTAAGAGTAGCTGAGCTGCCCTACTAGAACCTCCAAACAAACTCTCAGGGTCCATTTGTAGCAGAACGTAGAGCAGTCAAGCTTCCAAGACTCCAGACACATCCAAATGAGGCACTGCATGTGGCAGTCTGCCTTTCTTTATAAAATAAAAATAAATTTAAATTTACAAAAGGAGCTTGTATTTTAAGTGTGCAGTATCTGAGAAAATCTCTAATAAGAAGAACTACTATTGATGGGTAAGCTTATACTTTATCATAATAAGCTTATACTATATCATGGCATTATGGATACAATTTCTCAGATATTGTTAGTGTGTGTCATACTGTTTGCTTGCCTAATACTGCTCGTTTATTGGAAAAACTAGCTACATTTTTTATTTAAGATTTTACTTTAAATCATTGTATTAGGGAAAAAAATATTTATAGGACAGTTGTCACGTGGGCACATTTTTTTTAATCTCCCCATGATACATGTCTGCCTATCATTCCTGCCAGCTTATGGGCTCAGTCATTGTACATCCTTGCATCTTCAGCCCTCTACCAACTCTTTCCCACCTCCCTCCTCCACTTTGCTACAATGGCCTGTTCCATGCTGTTTCATCCTATGTTTTCCATTTCTTTCCTTGTTTCTTAAATTCCATCTGTGAATGAAGTCATCTGGGATTGCTCTTCTTCTGGCTTATCTCACTTAACATGATTCTTTCAACCATCTTTCTTCTTTTAAACATAACTCTCCCATCCATGGGAATGACTACTGTCAAAAATACAAGAAACAGCAAGTGTTGGAGAGCACGTGGAGCAAAGTGAACTCTTGTTGACTGGTGGTGGCGTTGGAGGATGCAGCCCAATGAAAAACAATATGGAAGTACTTTTACAACTTAGAATAGAAAAAACACCATATAGTCCATGTACCCCACAACTAACTATGCAAAAAGTATTAACGAAAATGCTAATTTGTAGAGCTAGATGCATTCCCAAATGCACTGAAGTATCTTTTTTTTTCCCACTTAATTTATGGATACGTGTGCACATGTGTTCTGTCACATGGGCCCTGGTCTATATATAGGTTCTGTGATTTTCTTAGAAAGTGCACAACCTGATGTGGAATTAAGAAGTCCTATGAGTACTGGAGCTGAAGGGTGGACATTCCTCACCTGGCATCTATGGACATAATCCGAAGTAAAACATGTTGAAGTGGTACTGGTTGCATTGATTTGGTTGAGTTTTGTTTTGTTGTTTATTTTGCCTTAGGCAAATGACCTAAGCAACCTAAGTGGCTATCCACAGGTAAGTAAATAAAAGTACATGTAGCTTTTCTATTTGCAACAACATGGATGTAGTTAGAGGACATTATACATAGTGAAATGAGTCAGAAGAATGACAGGTCTTGCATAGTTTCATTCCTACATGGTAGAGAAATCTAACAAACAAAAACAAACAAACAAAAAAAGTATTAAAAAAAACATTTAGACTGTAAGGATAAAACTGGTGAAAGGCTCTATAGCATGATAATAGGTCAAAACAAAATTATTGATGATGGCCATAGTGTAATATATATAGAGGTTGATTGACCCAACACACATATTATGCTATAAATCAATATCCTTCAGTTAAAAATGACAGGGGGAGAGAGAAGTTTCAGGTATAAATTTAAAATATTTTTGAGTCCTGTTGCAACTGGAAGAATTGGTAATTTAATAATCATTAAAAGCTTTTAAGAACTGCACTGAGGTTTCTATTATGTGTATTAAAAATTATCCAATCAATGTTTTTTTCAGTTGAGTATAGTGGGAGGTTGTTTCATTTTTGTTTGCTTTCCCCCTCTGCTGCAAATCTTGTATATTTCTTATCCTGTCCTTGCAGGTACAAATTGACTAAATATACTGTTTCTTGATGCTTAGTTTGACTATATACCAGTGACTTTGAAATATATGTGTGTGTTAGTGCATGTGTGTATGTTACCTGAATTACCTTGTGCAATCTGATCAAGTTGACCTCAGTAAGCTGTATCTTATCTCCCTGAGCTGAAATATATCATTTTGCAAATATGAGGAAAAAAATTGATGATGTGCATTATAAAAGCAGTAATCTGTAACCTCTGTGGAAGCAGCCATTGATGATAAGTTTTAATATAACTCCAGTGAATATCAAATCAGTGAAATATAAGAAAATTTAATTTTCTGTGTTTTTCCCAATGTAATTTTCTGTGAGTTTCCACATTGTAGCAGGTACAGGGAATAGATTTAATACACAAATATTTAGGGAGTAGAATAATTAGAATGATTGTCCTTAAAGAATTGGGAGGGAGAGAGAGAGAGAGAGAGAGAGAGAGAGAGAGAGAGATGGAAATTAGGTAAGTTTGTCAATACTACTGATCATTTGATTTTTTTTTTCCCCAGCAAATTTATCACTGGAATTGAAGGCAGGGGGTAGGTTCCTGTTTGGGAACCAGAATGCCAGGCTAGCGTTGCGGGTGTTTCTTCCCGAGCACATCCTGTCTGGGTTGGAGAGAACTCCACCAGAGCCAACCTGGGCTGCTGCTTACTCAGCAACGGTAGAGGAACCAGGAACTCGTGGTGTACTACAACCCCCCTCCCATTTTATTGGACAGGATTGAAAGAAATTGACGGGGTGGGGGGATGCGGGGAGGAGACAAAGGGTAAGACAGACACCTGCAGGCCTGCTCACTGTTTGTGAAGCATCCTCCCAGCAGGTGAGAACCAGGGACTCCAACCTGGATTTTTGTTCAGGTTCTTGTGCTTAGTACTATGTGTGCTTAACCAGGTACATCACTGCCAGGCTCTACAAGTTTTCTTTATTTTCTTTATTATTTATTTTATTTTTTTTCCTTTAGGGTTATCACTGGGGCTTGGTACCTGCACTACGAATCCACTGCTCCTATGACTATTTTTTCAATTTTTTTTTTTTGATAGGACAGAGAGAAGTTGAGAGAAAATGGGAAGATAGAGAGGAGGAGAGAAAGATAGACACCTGCAGACCTGCTTTACAGCCTGTGAAGCGACCCCCGTGAAGGTGGGGATCTGGGGGCTCGAACCAGGACCTTGAGTGGATCCTTGTGCTTCTTACCATATGCACTTATCCCGGTGCGTTACTGCCTGGCTTCCTCTACAAGTTTTCTTAAATGAGCAAATATTGCCCTCAGTTGCAGAATATATATATTCCAGTTTTTGTTTTCCTCTTGTAGGGAAAAATACTTCAAAATTAAAATTAGGTTAGGTCTTCTTTGATGTTGTTGTTCAATTTAGATCATAGCATAATGCTCTGTTATTGAACAATGATGATAGTTTCATACTTAGGAACATTAACAAGTAATAGTTCTGGTGAAAATCCAGCTGGCAAAAAATGTTGCTATATTAAATATAAACCTAGAAAGCTCTGATAACCCCTTTTGCACTAGAGATGGAAAAAGAAAAAAGCTTTGCAATTTTAATTATATTGCATTCAGCTATATTGCATATAAGTTTAATGTTTATATGTACAAAGGAAACACATTTGTAAAATAATTTAGTTCTTAATTAAAATGCAGAAAGTGTCTTTTTGAGACACTAAAGAATGAATATGTTTTTCC
Organism: Erinaceus europaeus; assembly: GCF_950295315.1. Classification (NCBI taxonomy): domain Eukaryota; kingdom Metazoa; phylum Chordata; class Mammalia; order Eulipotyphla; family Erinaceidae; genus Erinaceus; species Erinaceus europaeus. Next base: position 39,130,611 of record NC_080180.1, on the reverse strand, counting down.
ATGTTGTGCAGTTATCCATGTGCACAGTTCTCAGAAATAAGTGATCTTTCAAAAAAAGTTAATAACAACAACCATGTTGTCTCCATGTTGAATTATTGGGGCTCTTTATATCATCTTGAAAGAAAGTCCTATTCTCAGGAGAGTTTTGGGTGGAAGTAAAAAAAGATTCAATGTCTTAATCCCTAAGCAAATACATTGTAAATTCTTATTTGTTTATTAAATATAAATGAAATACTCATTAGTTATAGACATTTTCATTAATTAATAATCTTCATGTAGCTAGTATTAGAGTCTTCAAATTATATGGTATCTTATGTAATACATATTGTTAATTTGTTAACTTTTATGCCAGATGATCTTTCACAACAAGTTTAAGACATTTATGTGAAGAGATATATGGAAGTGGGGGGTCAGGAGGTGGCACACCTGGTTAAGGGCACACATTATAGGGCACAAACCCCTGGTCCCCACCTGCAGGGGAAAAGCTTCACAAGTGTTGAAGCAGGGCTGCGGGTATCTCTCTCACTCTCTATTCCCCCCTCCCTTCTCAGTCTCTCTTTGTCTTTATCTAATAATAAATAAATAAAAATATTTTTAAATGAGAGTGAGAGATGGAATCAATCAATAAATAAAGAAGTCTGGAGAAGGAGGGAAAGGAGGAGGCTGGAGTGGGGAGACTGAGGTCCTGTGCATGATGGTGGTAAAGCACACAAGCCGGGGCTGAGACTGTTTTGCCAACGTATCACAGAGAAGTAAGAAATTGTACCCATGTGTTATCAAGTGCGCTGTAAACCATTAACCTTCTCCCAATAAAATTATAAAGAAAAAAGAAGAGAGAAAACAAAGAAATGTGCTGATTAGAGAAGCCAGACTTCTGACCTTCTGCACCCCATAGAGATCTTTGGTCCATACTCCCAGAAGGATAATGAATAGGGATGCTTCCAGTGGAGGGGATGAGATATGGTACTTTGGTGTTGGGAATTGTATGACTTGTACCCCTCTTATCCCACAGTGTTGTTGGTCATTATGAGATCACTAATAATAATTTTTAAAAGTAGTTGAAAAATAAGGAAACACAAAGCAGAACATGGACTGGGTCTGCTGTGTTGCACCAAAGTAAAAGACTCTTAATGGGCGGGGAGGGTTTGGGTCCTGGAACATGACAGCAGAGGAGGATCTAGAGGGAGTTAAACTTTTTTCTTTAATTATTTTTATTTGTTGGATATAGTCAGAAGTCAAGAGGCCAGGGAAGAGAGAAAGGGAGAGAGTTAAAGAAACTCATGCAACACTACTTTACCACTCGCAAAGCTTTCCCCCTGCAGGTGGGGACTGGGGTCTCGAACCTGGATCCTTGCGCATGGTAACATGCACACAACCAGGTGCACCACCACCCAGGGCCCAGGAGGTTGAATTCTTATGTGAAAAACTTAGAAATGTTACACATGTACAGACTACTGTATTTTATTATTGACTGTAATCCATTATTCCCCCAAATTAAAAACAAACAAAAAACAGAATTATAAGTGCTGAGTTATAGCAAAGATATGAAGGTTATGGTGAAGTAAGGGTAACAATGCTAAGTGTCTACACTATCTGTGTATCTTTGCTTACTTACGTAAAGATACAGACTAAATAGTCATGGAGTTCTGTTATGGTATATCTATACTAGGCAAAACTGTCAAGAACTTGAATATAAATTTAATATAATGGTACAGCAATCCTTTTTCAAATCATGCTAGTACATTGTCTAACAAATTCACCTAAGGAGTATCTGATTCCCTCAAGTTTAAGTCTCTTGGAAATCTAACTTTATTTGAATTAGCACTTACTAGTTCCTAGGGTTCTGACTAAAAAGAAATGATACTGGCTTGTGGGAAATGGATAAGTTGCAAATTGTTTATGTCAGGGAGAGATGAAAGTGATTTGGCTGTTAAGAAAAGAAAGTGGGGAAGATAAAGCAAAGTTTAATATTGTATGGCCCTACAGTACATTAATCAGTTTTGACTACGTTAGTTAATATCCCAGCAATCATTTTCAAAAATCAATATTTCCATGCCTGTGTGTGTGATCAGCTTTGTCATTCTGTATCATTGCTAAATACATCTCTGAATTGTAACATCTGCTCCTAATGAGCTTATCTTTTAATTATTAAAAATGTTTTCTTAACATAATTCTTAATTGATGTATCAAGATCTTTTAGACAATGTGAGTGTATTTTAAATGAACATAGAGATGCACTGCCCCAGTTGGATCTGCCTTAAGACAATTTCCAGTTCCAGGAGTGGTGTCAATAAGGAATGTTTATGATCATCCCTTTCAAAAATACCTCAGCTACAGAGGACTGCCGCTACCGGGTTTACTTATATTCACCCTAAGATAGCCTGGACCATTTCAGTTTATTACAGAATGACTTTCTGGCCATGTCAGCTCCAGAGCTTCCAACCTAGTGATTTCTCCCTTTGGTAATCCTGGTTCCTCTCCTGAAGGCTTAGATTCCAAGGGCACCTTTCAAGTTACTGCTTTAGAGCAAAGCTTGCATAGTCATGACTGCTATTTTAATAGTCTGTGAAACTGATATCTCTTATTCTTGGATATGCTAGGTTTAGGTGATGTGACTCTTGGTCTTACAAAATCTGACATTCTTACCTGCCATAATTCTAGACCAAAGTCTCCAGTGACCTCCAGAATGTGAACTAAGCATACTAGATTTCTCTTTAATAGAGAACTCAACACTCAAGAGAAATATAGTTTTCCTTCATAGGCTCACTCATTATCATTGAAGTTAATATCAGCTGGAGGAATACAATAGTATGTTCTAAGAACTTCAGGGTTCCTTCTGTGTTAGAAGCCAAATATATGCCTAGTCCACAATCTAGTCTAAAAATTTGGCTCTTGTACTCTTCATTGTGGTTCTAAGGACTATATATGGAATTTTGAATGGTAAGGAAAGGACCACAGTGAAGTAATACTTTTTATTAGAACTACAATAACTGAAGAAAAACATGTTACACTTATTGTAAAGCCAGGATAAAGACACAGGACCAGATAGATTTGGGTCCTTTCCATTTTAAAATCAATGAGTCACTGGACACCATTCCAAGAGTAACTTAATACTTAAAGAGATTTATAAAAATACAAAAACACAATTGAGGCTTTAGAGCATAGACAACATTCATTGGACAGATCTTGAAATTTACTCACTATACACATGTCCTAGCTGAATAACCAGTCTAACAATGACAGAAAAGAGTTCTGAAGTTAAAGCCCATCTCACTTCTAAAGTATTTTAATCTATTAAAATGATAAATCACAAAGTCTTTAAAGAAATATGGCTCATTTATTTTCTAGCAAGTGAACAATCACACTGGGCTAAGAGTTCCTAAGAATATTATAGTTTTAATAATATATCATAGTTCTTTTTAATAATAGTTCAACTACTCTGAACATTGCATTTTAATCTGTATAGCTTTGGAAGGCTATTATAATCCAACTATATAAAAATTAATAGGCTTTTCCAGGAGATTGATAAATAAAATTGATTATTGAATTTACTGCCAGAAATATAGCTATAATGGTAACTAATACCAAAACATAAGGACAATGGTCACTAAAACTTAAAACAAAAAGAATGATAATATTCTCAAGCCAAAGAACCTTATCAATCCAAATTAGTTCTTAATAACCCAGAAAGTAGTTATTGGTGCTTGAAATGTGGGAACTAGACTGTGTGAAAGAAAATATTAAAATCTATGTTATTTGTCTTTGATGATATACACATAAAAATAAAATAAATACAAATAAATAATAAGCCTACAATTCTAAATTTAGATGAGTGACAATTTGATCAAGTGGACTCTGATTTTAGAAAAACAGGACTTTGTAAAGTTACTGGAAACTTTAAATCAGCGAGGGGTTGTTAAATTTGATGGCCATGATCCAAGTCAACCTTGAACTGCTAATCTGCTCATTGGTGCCCTTTTCATCCTGCTAGACTGTATTTTTCATCAGGTAGTGAATTTACCTACTGACATAAAGTCAATAGGTATGCCAGTTCACTCTATTTCTCTTTAAATAACGTAGACTTTCTTTATAGAGCAAGAAGAAAAGAGACTGCTATGAGATTAAATCAAACCAAGGTTCAACATTCATTTTGAGGAGAGAATGAAATTTCAGTACTTACTGAGGAGAGCTGCTAAAAGTTAAGAGATTTTTTTCCCCATCTTGGGAGGGCAGAGTGGGGCAGGGAGACAGTTGTGAGATTGCTCTACTGCAAGTGATGTGTCTGCATGTTACTTACTCATCACACCTGCCACTATTGAGAGAATCACTTTGTCATTACATATAACTGCCCATTTACAAGATGGCCCAGTAGGGAATGAAATAAACAACTGGAACAAATAGAAGTTTTACCACAGCTGCAGTCTGTCTACTTTAGTCAGTATAGATAGTGAATCTTAAATGTAAAAGAGTAGCCCAAAAACTTCTCTTGGCTGACCAGACAAGGGAAGCCTGCGAGATGTGTGTTGACCGTAGGCATAAACTTTCATGTAGTGTGACAGACCAGATGTCCAGAAGAAAGTATAGTGAAAAGTCATGATTTGTTCATAGAAAGACTTTCTTCTTGTATTAGCTGCTTCTAAACAGACAAGACATTACCCAATAACTTTACCTTGAGTTCAAATTCTGAGAAAGACAGAACCAATTAAGCAGAAGCAGTGATTAAAAAGACTCAGCACATAAAAAGGCATAGCAAACACTCAAGAATATCCCTGACAATCAGACAAAACTGAAATAAAAGTAGCTGACATTGGGAGACTACGTTTGTCTGCCTTGACAAAAGTAGTCTCCCAATGCCTTGCAGTGCCATTTATCTCCCTCTGGTCATGTTTGTTAGACGTTTAAGCTAGAGTCTGTTCTGAGCATAGTCTAAGACTCATCTATTCACCCTGGTATTATTTTGATTTGACCTTTCAGTTAAATTGGCATTTTGTAGTTGTTTGGAAATTATGCCCTGGGGAGAGAACTCATGGAGAGCAGAGAGAATACTGAAGCAAAAGAACACAATTCATAACCATTTGGGTAGCCTGTTGACAGTGAAAGGTTGTACTATGATATTTTGAAGCATTTCTAGAGACTACTGTCATTGCCTAAAGTTACTACAAGTTAAAACATTCCTTGGTATGACTATAAAACACAGTAGGATAACCAAGGGAGTTTTTTAAATCATGCCTCATTTTCATTCCTGGACATTCTGATATGGTTGAATTAGGATGAGACCCAATCATGAGGCATTAAAAAGCAAACAAAAAAGTAATCAAACCCCCCAGATAAGTATACTGTATATATACTTCTAAAGTGAAGCCAGGCATAGAACTCTAGCCTTATGTCAGAAAAAAGCAAGATACAAAATGTCAAGCACAAGAAAGGTACTGACCTCTGAGGGTATGTCTGTTGATGTTTAGCAAAAATGTATGAGACCCATAGAAGTGCTGGCTCTCATTTGATGAAAAGAATCAGCCTAGAAGAGGATTGTTTTTGTGTTTCTCTGTTAATTACCTCATCTATCAGAAATCCTCATATAAATTTATGCAGATTGGGACCTTAATGTGCCCTCCTTTAGTGGTGACCTTTATATCCTGACATGAATATGGCACACATACCCATCAATGGCTTAAACAATCACGGTGTCTACTGAAAATTCAAAATTACACAAAACTCTGCTTAAGTGCCATAGTGATCAATATCCCACTACTGGCCTCTCAAAAGTATAAATCTTCTTTCATTTGGCCTTAAAGTCTGCATTAAAGAGATTTTTCAATATATAAAATTTGATATTCACCCACAATAAGGAAGGCCATCATTTTTAAATTGACATAATTTCTTTGATAAAGTAAAGCCTGTCAAAATTATATGTTGAAGCCCTAAGGCAGGAGGAGAAATACTTTCCATCTCTGTGGTAAATAAAGTTCTTGACAGAATCTGAGTGAAGGAGAAGAGTGGTCCAGCTGGCAGCCTCCCGATAGTCGCTCCTTGGCATGATGGAGGGAGGATTATAGATGGGAGACATAATTAGCTTTCATCACAGACTCATGACAGAATCCTCCCCTTAGAAAAACTAGCCTTATGGAAAAGATTATTACACCTACTGCCATTCCTTAAATGGCCTGCCTAATGCAGCTTGTGATAAAAAATACTTGACACTCCATGAAACCTAAATGCATTATGATTTAAGTGGAAAAGTAACCTCATGGGAAGAAAGCAGCCTAGCCCATGACAAGAAATTCAAGCTCTGTAGTCCCTCTGTGTTCTAAGTTTCAGTGGGCTGATAAATAAGAAATGGTGAACGATTAAATTTGCTTTGAACTATCTAATTTTTATGAGAATTGATCTTTGATACCAATTCAACACTCTCCCAGATGGTGTTTGCCCTTCAGTTCAGTGAAGCAAGCAAGAAAAAAAAAAATTAATACTAGGAATTCTGACCTCCACCCCAATTCTCAAATAAATATCTTCCAGCATCCAGCAATGTAATGTATGATTCCTGTTATTTTTAATTAAATCATTTTATTAGCTATTTAATAATAGCTTACAAATTTCTAAGATTATACCTATTGGGTGGTACTTTAGTGAAAACTTATGGCAAACTGAGCTTTCTTTGTCAGAAAGGGAGAGTGTGTCCCTAGCAGAATTAAAAATAAACTCAAAGAACACACAGGAAAGAGAAGCCACACTAGGAAACAGTGCACTTTGGTACACTGGGAATGCCCAAACTAAACAAACATGTATGGGCACATGAGTTTTAAACACAAAAGAGACAGTGCATCTTCGTAACCAAACATGTCCCCTATACTTTCACTATCCCCATTCCTTGGAAACCACCATTTTACTCCTCCTTTTATGAGTTTGCCTTTTAAGATTCTACTTATAAGTTGACAAGTAGATATAAGTGATATCAGGGAGTCAGATGGTAGTGCAGCGGGTTAAGCTCAGGTGGTACAAAGCACAACGATCAGTCTGAGGATCCCAGTTCGAGACCCCAGCTCCTACCTGCAGGGGAGTTGCTTCACAGGCGGTGAAGCAGGTCTGCAGGTATCTTTCTCTCCCCCTCTCTGTCTTTCCTTCCTCTCTCCATTTGTCTCTGTCCTATCCAACAATGATGGCACCAATAACAACAACGTTAATAACTACAATAAAGCAACAAGGGCAACAAAAGGGGGAAAAAGTGATATCAGTATTTGTATCTCTGTTTGACTTTCTCACTTGACATGGTATCTTCATTGCACATCCTTGTCATTTAAAATAGTTCCATGTCCTTTCTCATGGCTGGGCAGTGTTCTATATGTGTGGAAAAATATAGAAAACAAACATAGATCATATATTAGCACAGAAGTCAGCATTTCTGTCAATATGAACTTGTAGTTCTGCAGAATGTCTGTCTCATTCAGAGTGTTTGGCTTGGGAAAAATTCAGTACATTAACAACCTGGAGAGAGAGCCAGTACAATAGAGAGAGCTGAATTTTGAGGAAATTAAGATATCAATGGGTGAGGGAAGGAATGAGAAGTCAAAGGAACCATACTCTGGCAATTGTGGGTAAAGATAGAGACCAGCTGTGCTGACAAGTTCTTCTGTAAGCAAAAACAATTGCAACTTGCTGAAGGCTGGCATGGTGGTTAGATACATTTGATTGATTTGAGAGGGCACAGAAACAAAAATCAAAGCCCAGGTGGTCTTGATATTATTATGCTGGTCTTTAAAACATTACCCATTATGGCAGATTGCCCTGTGAAAACTGATTTGCAGGGTATTCGAAAGAGAAGGGCTCCAAAGGAGAGAGGAACAGGTCATTCTCTCCTGTGAACTATGTGATGGAACAGCCTAAAGGGTCATCAAGTCTTCCCACTCTGCTGTCCCACCCAAGTAGGGTTCTGATGCTGTCTGACATTTATGGAAGCCTTGTTGAGTAATTCGCATCTTCATACTGAGAAGACATCAGAGCTCTATAAATTTCTTACTGTTTTGGGACTCTCTAGATGTCTAAATTATAGTAAGATTGCCCTATATGGTCTGATTCATTGAATGTGTGAAGGGATAGGCCTCTAAGAGATAGTCTGAATTTCTCTCACTATGGAAGTGACATTTAACATAAGGGGCCAAAGGTGCAATTTGATATGACATTATTGAAGGCTTTAGAAGTATCTCATTAAAAATGCATTCATCAGAGCAGTAATACCTGATTTTATTCCTTCTTTTATGTAAGAAGCTAGAACCTAAAAGACTAAAACTACCTTGGTCTGTCTGCCAAGGTAAATGCTGACTTATTTATGTTTGAAGCTATTGACAGTATTTAAAGTCTAGAACACAACAGACATAATTAGTCTTTATTAACCACAGGACTTCTAGGGTCTGACTTTAATCCTGTCAGTGGAATGACATTCTTGGGGATATTTTGCATCACCATATTCTTCCTTTGTTAGACCCAAAAGAGAATTGACTTGTGTTGTTTTTTTTTAACCTATTTGTCTGTTAACAGTTGCAGATCAAAGTTGATGATAGTACAGAATTTCCAACCCCTTCCATTATTTTATTTTTCTGTCAAACCTGAGCGTTGCTAAATTCCAGTTTATGATGGTTCTGGGAATTGAACCTGGGATCTTTGATGTTTCAGGCAGGACAGATTTTTTTGTATAACCATATGCTATCTCACCAGTCCTATAGTCCAGAGGAAGTAGCTCCAGAAGTATAGAACCCTTCCTCCTTAGACAAGAATGTTAATATCTTGGGATGGGGGTAAGTGGGAGGGTGGGGGAAACAGAAGCTTGACTGGCTCCCTGCTATATTAGCATGTATGGGTTCTTTAATTACATAGGCCTCACCTGGGCCTTTCTCAGCAGCCACAAATAACATTTGAAGAACATCTGCATGGATCTCAGGTACATGTAGCTGCTGCCTCCTGATCATGTTCCAGAGGAATAACTTATCATCTGTATATGCTATCCACCCTTTAAAAACAGATGAGACTCTCTTTGGAGAACCAGCCTGCAAGTTATTTCTGTTACACTCTCAGACCTCCTCCTTTTATGCATAGAACCAATACATGTTGTGTGAAAATCTATGTTCTTTTGGCCCATACATTGTTATCCAGATAGGCTGGCTATGTTGGCTTTCAGGTAAAATGTTGTAAGAAACATACATTTTCAAAATCTAGAGAGGGGGGCTGAGCGGTAGCACAGCAGGTAAAACGCAGATTGCACAAAGCTCAAGGACTGGCTTAGGGAACTCAATTGGAGCCCCTGGCTCCCACCTGTAAGGGGGTCGTTTCACAAGCTATGAAGCAGGTCTGCAGATGTCTTTCTCTCCCCTTCTCTGTCTTCTCCTCCTCTCTGGATTTCTCTCTGTCCTATCCAACAGCAATGACAAAACAACAACAATAATAATAACATCAAGGGCAACAAAAAGGAAAAAAATAGCCTCCAGGAGCAGTGGATTTGTAGTGCAGGCACAGAGCCCCAATGATAACCCTGGAGACAAAAAATAAAATAAAATAAAGTAAAATAAAATAATCTAGAGAGACCAGGTAAAAGAGAACTTTCTACAAAGCTACTGTATTAAGGCTCCAATCTAACTTGAGAATCACTCAAGAATTTTTATTTAAGGAAAAAATTATGCATATCGTGGAAGTACTTCTAGTGCCTATTTAGAGACAATATTATAGGGTGGAAGTTTTAGGCAGTGAGGTCCATGGAGTAACATTAGTCAAAAACCCAGGTCAAAGATTTTTAAACAATATAAGAGATGAAATTACATTAAGTGGCAGGCTTGACAAAATTTAACCATCCATTGAATGTGAGGAATTAAAGAGGTAATAATCTGAAAATCAGCTTCCAGCTTTTATCAAGAACCACTGGGTTTATGTCATTCAGTGGAAAGGGAAAAACAAATAGGTACAGGTTGACCAGGAAGGACAATTGATTTTGTGAATGTGCTGGTATTTGTGTTTGACTAGGCAGGTGAACACATACCAAAACCCATAATTTAGCTGGGTATAATTCAATTCTGTTACTTCCTCTTGAGTGTGATTCTTGAGGGCACCATGTCTTATTTATATTTTTCATGCAGAGAAAGCTCTGCATGAATACAGATACTATAACTGGGAGAAGTGAGGTCTGAATGTAGGAGTATATGAATTCAGTGTTCTCCTACCATCCATAGATGATCCACAGGCACCTAGAGAGAGCTCTGCATGTCATCCAGTAACTAAGCCCTGGCCTAGACCCCTGCTCCCACCTCCTCCGGAATCTTCCCTCTAACACGGAATTTGCTGCTCACTGGAAGAATCTCCCTGCATGCCACTAACTAAATAAAACTGCCTTGTCATCTGTGCACACTGCTCATCCTAGATAATTATCAATGTACCTTGTTGTTCAATTGCTTTGAAAATTATTCCTTGATGTGAATCAATAATGGTAGAGAATGTTCCATTCTCTGAAGGGAGGCTGTACAATTCACTCTATCTAGCACCTGAGGAAGATGGGTCCTGAAATTGGGGCACCTTGGAATGTTCCTACCCATGACCACAGAATGTGAGCTTAGATCTACAGGGATGCAGAGGTTACATAGGCTCCTAAGCTGAATATGGGCTGCAGATCATATCAAATTGATGGGATTTACAGTCAACAATATTTAGACATCTTTCTGATATTTGGGAGCTACTCTTTCCCCTGATGCAGCTTTCTGGTCCTTTTTCCAGCCATGACATCATCTCCCTGGACAATAACTTGAATCCACCCGCATATCAAATGCCAGACTCAGGAAAAAAAAAACTAGTATAGTCATGGCCCCTTTGGAATATAACTATAATCTAAAATAGGCCTACTAGCTATCTTCAAAATGGAGAACCCAAGAGTCAGGAGGTAGCACAGCGGGTTAAGCACATGTGGCCCAAAATGCAGGGACCAGGGTGAAGATCCTGGTTTTAGCCCCAGGCTCCCCACCTGTAGGGGAGTCATTTCACAAACGTTGAAGCAGGTCTGCAGGTGTCTATCTTTCTCTCCCCATCTCTGTCTTCCCCTTCTCTCGCCATCTCTCTCTGTTCTGTTCAATAGTGACAACATTAATGGCAATGACAATAGTAACTACAGTGAAAACAAGGGCAACAAAAAGAGAATAAATAAATAAATATTTAAATTTTTTTAATGGAGACCCACAAATCTTCATCTGCAATACTCCAACCTTTAGGCTCATGATTAGTCAACAATTTGTTTGGCTTTTTATGTTCACTCTCTTTTCAGCCACCAGGTTCCAGATACTACCATGATGCCAACTGGACTTCCCTGGGCAGACGACTCCACCAATGTGTCCTGGAATCCTACTTCCCCAGACCTCTGCACCACTAGGGAGAGAGACAGGCTGGGAGTATGGATCGACCTGCCAATGCCCATGTTTAGCGGGGAAGCAATTACAGAAGCCAGACCTTCCACCTTCTGCACCCTATAATGACCCTGGGTCCATATTCCCAGAGGGATAAAGAATAGGAAAGGGATGGGATATGGAGTTCTGGTGGTAGGAATTGTACCCCTATTATCCTATGTTTTTTGTCAGTGTTTCTATTTTTATAAATAAAAATTAAAAAATAATAATTAAAAGAACAAAAGAAGAAAATTATCCTATCACCTTGATATCAAGAAATGTACAACAGTGTTATACTGACCTTTTTATGTACAAGTGATCGTGTGTGTGTGTGAGTGTGTGTGTGTGTGTGTGTGTGTTTTCCTTTTTCATGTAGGTCTCTCATTAGAGTTTTTCCATCTTGAGAGAAGAATTAACTTTTTAGACTGCTGAGTATAGACTAAGAACCACACACACGTGGTTCAATGACTTACTCTTTCTATGATGGCCTTCCTGCAGGCAACACACATCTGCACTGTTTCTCCATTACACACAGAGGTAGACTCTGAGGGGGCTACGGTATCACCTTTAATGGATACATTCATCTTGAGCTGGTGACACAACTGGGAGAAACATCATTTCTGTACAGCTAAGCCCTAGTCTAAAATATTCATCCATAAAAACAAAACTGATTTGCTTATCCCCACCTACCTTATTCTTGACTCAGCTTTTGACTTCTAAAAATACAGCATCCATCTTCCCTAACCTTATTTTCCCTGAACAACAACGACCTGTTCTTTAAACAAGAACTTCATATGTTCTGTTTTAATCTTTACTACAGTATAGTTATATTAAAGTCTCATGTAGGTTTCAAATGTGCATAATTGAAAATCAGCAGGTGCATTTCCTATGTCCTGATTTTTCCTTGCCATTTCTTACTCCAATTGGTTTTATAATTCAAAAGTTTATTCTGGTCTTATTTATTTCATCTTATTTATTTCATATACATACCACATATAAGTAAAATCATATGATGCTTGCCTTTCTCTGGCTTATTTCATTTACATAAAACTCTGTGTTCATCTAAGTTGTCACAAATGACAGAATTTAATTTTACTTAAAAGAAAACTATTTTATTATATACAATACATGATCTTATTTAATCCTCTGTCAGTGGAAAATTAGATTACTTCCAGGTTTTGGCTATTGCAAATAATGGTACAATAAAAATGAGAGTGCATATATCTTTTGAAATTAGAGTTATAGCTTTTTTCAGATAAATATTCCAAACTAGATAACTGAATTACTTTTATGGACTATTTTATTTTAAATTATGTAATACTGATTTCCATAGTAAATTCACCTAACTACATTCTTGCCAACATTATATGAGATATCCCTTTTCTCCACACCTTTGTCAACAGTTGCTTCTTGTCATTTAAAAAATAGTTGTGTTTGCAGTTTTGACATAATATCTCATAGTCATTTTAATTTGTATTTCCCTTTCAAAATGTGGTGATAAACATTTCTCATATACCTTGATACCATTTATTCATCTTTTGAGGCATTTCTATTTATCAAATCTGCTCTTATTTTGATGTAGTTATTTGAGCATTTTTTGTCACTATTGAGTGACATGAGTTCTTTTTCATTTTCTTTTTTTTTTTAGATTTTTTTTTTATTTCTAAAAAGGAAACAATGACAAAAACCATAGGATAAGAGGGGTACATCTCCACATAGTTCTCACCACCAGAACTCCATATCCCATACCCTCCCCTAAGAACTTTCCTATTCTTTATCCCTCTGAGAGTATGGACCCAGGGTCATTATGGGGTGCATAAGGTGGAAGGTCTGGCTTCTGTAATTGCTTCCCTGTTAAACATGGACATTGGCAGGTTAATCTATATTCCAAGCTTGTCTCTCTCGTTTCCTAGTGGGGCAGGGTTCAGGAAAAGTGGGGCTCCAGGACACATTGATGGGGTCGTCTGCCCAGGGAAGTCCAGTTGGCATCTTGGTAGCATCTGAAATCTGGTGGCTGAAAAAAAAAGTTAACATATACAGCCAAACAAATTGTTGGCTAATCATGAACCTAAAGGCTGGGGAAGTTTATATGAAGAGTTAGGGGGCCTCTGTTTTGTAGATAGCTAATAGGCATATTTTAGTTATATTCCAAAGGGCCCATGACTATACTAGTTTTTTTTTTTTTCCTGAGCCTGAAATCTGATATGCAGGTGGATCTAAGTTATTGTCTGGGGAGATGATGTCATAGCTGGAAAAATAACCAGAAAGCTGGATCAGGGAAGAAAGTAGCTTCCAAATATGGGAAAGATGTATAAATAATGTTGACTGTAAACCCCATCGATTTGATGTGATCTGGGGCCCATAATTAGCTTAGAAGCCTGTATGACCTCTGCATCCCTATAGATCTGAGTTTACACTCTGGTCATGAGTAGGAACATTCCAAGCTGCCCCAATTTCAGGACCTATCTTCCTCAGGTTGAAGATAGAGTATGTTGCCCAGCCTCCCATCAGAGGATGGAACATTCTTTACTATTGTCAGTCTACATTGAGGGCAAGGTCCTATGGGGGCCCACAAAGTGTTCTATTATGTTGTTCCAGATACAGATGACCTGTAACAATGGAGAGAGAGAGATCTTTTCAAGATCTAGGCCCATCATGTCTGTTTGGGAATCTCAGGACTCCCCGACTAGGGACCCAGCTAATGGGGTGGCCTGATAGTGACTAAAGAGTCATTGTTTAAGTATTCCAGTCTCTTGCCCTTATTCAGCTTTGGGATAAATTCTGTGGCTTGGTGACTGTGTGAGGAATACATGACTTTTTACAGCCACTTTTTCCTTCTCTCTACCCCTCCTTCTTTTTTATTTGATAACACAGAGAGAATTTGAAAGCAAGGGAGACACCTGCAGGCCTGCTTCAATGTCCATCATGTGGGGATTGGGGGCTTGAGCCCAGGTCCATGTGCATAGTAAGATCACCCAGGTGAGCCATCACCTGAACCCTATGAATTCTTTTCCAATCCTGGTTTTTAGCCCTTTGTCTGATGTATGGTCTATCAGTATTTTATAAAACTGGGTGACTGTATTTTCATTTTACTGGTATTTCATATATATATATGCAATTTTAATTTACTGTTAATCTTGAATAGAGGGAGAAATTGAGAGGACAGAGAGAGGCAGAGAGGGAGAACACCTGCAGCACTGCTTCACTGTCATGAAATATCCCCCCTGCAAGCTGGGTCCAGGGGCTTGAACAGGAGTTCCTGATCATTGTACATGTGCATTCAACCAGGTGCTCTACTGCCTTGCCTCCCTAATATTTCTTTTGTTATACAGAAGCTTTATTATTTGTTGTAGTTCCATTTAGTTATTATTTTGTTATTTTGTTTCCTCTGCTGTTGAAACTGAATTCTCAAAGATACCACTGAAGTTAAAAATCATGAGGTGGTTTGCCCATTTTCTTCTTTATATATTATTGTTTGGTGTATAATAACTGAATCTTTAATTTATTTTGAATTGATCTGTGTGCATGTCATCAGACAGGGCTGTAATTTCATGGCTGTTCAGTTTCCTGGACTAACGAGGATCCCTTTAGTCTCTGAAAGTTGATGGTTTCTTGTTATGAATAAGTTACTCACACAAAAGCAATTCTTTTTCTGAACTCTCATTTATATTCCTTTGGTCTATGTGTATGTTTTTATTCCAACACCATGCTTTTTTAATTACTGTGACTTTGTCATACTGTCTGAAGCCAGACAATGTAATGTCTCTATTTCTGTTTTTGTTGTTGTTGTTAATCTCTGAAGTGGTTTTCCTCTTTAGTGTATTTTGTAACTGCAAAATAGATTCCATCATTTTGTGTGGTATGGCTATGAAGAGTGATTCTGGGATTTAAATCAGGATCAAATTAAATCTTTATATGTTTAGGTATTATAAATATTTGTTTTTTGTTGTTAAATTTCGGAGGCTCTTGTTGGCCGGGCTAGCTTCACAGGCGGGTAACAGAGACGCGGAGACAATGGCTGGGCAGGGAAGCTGTATTTCTTTATTCAGGAATAAAGAATATTACGATTCATAAACTAAGACAAACTAATCACCAAACAGAACTCTGCTGTCTTCTTTGCGGCGGCACAAGCACTCCCTCTTACTCTGGAACTCTGGAACCCTCTCTTACTCTGGAACTCAGGAACTCTCGAACTCAGGAACCCTCTCTCGGGGTTCCTTGGGGCGGGGCCAAGCAGGCCCACGAAATTAACTGGACTGATCCAATTCTCTTGGCGGGGAAGGGCTAGAACAAACCAATGTAAAGCATACGACAATTCCCCCTTTTCTTTTTAACTAAATGACTATAGTATCAAGAACCAGTGTGCTGCTAAGGGAAGGCCTGAGGGGGCCATATCTGTCTCTGTGGGATAAACGTTATCAGCTTAAAAAAAAACATTTCTTGCCTCTGGGGGGCATACCTGTCTCGACGGACATTTGTATGGGGGCAGGGAACGGCCTAGAGTCCCAAAGGCAGCTGGCTGCAATTTACTTACTATGAAACAAAACTTGTTATTAGCATATCTACTGCATGATCCAACGTTTCTAATAGAGAAGGAATTTGAGACTTTTACATATCAACAATGTCTTTTAACCTTTTGTTACACCCATTTAAGATGGAGTCACATTGTACTCAGGAAAGGAAACCTCAGGCATGAGAATAATTAGCATAGCCATTGTGCGATCTACCATTTCTAATAGAGAAGGTAATGGAGAGTTTTACATGTCAACAAGTCTATTTAACCTTTTGTTTAGACCAACTTAGTTAAAATATATTGCTTGTTAACTAATTTTTACCTTAGACTTTAAATGTAAGTTAATTTTATCTTTATGAGAATTACGTTGAAAACCTTTTTCATTTAACTTTGACTAGTAAGAATTTAGCCTTAAAGTTACTGTTTACCAAACTTTAAACATATACATAAACATGGTCATTAATACACAAGGAGAGAAACCGTTGTTATGAAGACATGTCATTTTAAACACGAATTTAAATCTGTACTGTCTTAGTTGTTGGGTGGGGGGGTTTCTGGTAGCAGAGGATGGTTAAGGGATGACACGCAAATTCGTGAAGCTAGCCCTGCCGGCCAGACCCGCCGAAATTTAACAACAAATGGCGCCCACATGGACCTGACCTGCACATCTCTCAGATAAGTAAAGACAATTTGGCTACCTATGCACTATGGCCTTCTCTTCTGCTTGTGAAGAGATCTCCAAAGGCCTCTGCTCTTTCTTCACGAGACTGTTTTGCTGTTTCTGGAACATTTATCTCTGGACCACTCTGTGGTTTCCACTCGCTTGGGCGAACTCAGAACAGCCAGCGGGAATAGCCAGCAGGCGAGAGGTGAGGCAGGGAGCTGCTGTTTCCACCTGGTTAAACAGCCAGCCATCCGGCTGCACCCAGACAACCCCGCGCCCGCAGCCTCGCAGCCCCACAGCCCACAGGAGACCGATGCCACCACACAAGAGCCCGATGCCAACACGCTAGAGCCCGACACCAACACGCACTGGACGTGTGATCCCTCCATGCTGCTTGGCCACTGCGAGCAGGGCAGCAGACATGTCAGGGTCATGGGGCAGTGCCGCGGTGGCCTATCATGGCCTCCACCCCTGGGCACCTAGGCCCACGCCTTCTACAAAACTGGCCTGCCTGCCCTCTTGCTATGAATTCTGGAATGATCCCGGGCCTCCCGGACCCCCGGGCTGCCTGCCGAAACTGGGCACACGAGATCTCCAGCCGCCGGTCCGGTCTGAAGGCAGACAAGCTGGAGTACGCAGAGATTTGTGCAGAGATCACAACCTGCAATTCCTAAAAGTGAAGCTGCGCGGGAAGCCACCTCCAGATGGTGAAAACCCCCCCCAACAACTAAGACAGTACAGATTTAAATTCGTGTTTAAAATGACATGTCTTCATAACAACGGTTTCTCTCCTTGTGTATTAATGACCATGTTTATGTATATGTTTAAAGTTTGGTAAACAGTAACTTTAAGGCTAAATTCTTACTAGTCAAAGTTAAATGAAAAAGGTTTTCAACGTAATTCTCATAAAGATAAAATTAACTTACATTTAAAGTCTAAGGTAAAAATTAGTTAACAAGCAATATATTTTAACTAAGTTGGTCTAAACAAAAGGTTAAATAGACTTGTTGACATGTAAAACTCTCCATTACCTTCTCTATTAGAAATGGTAGATCGCACAATGGCTATGCTAATTATTCTCATGCCTGAGGTTTCCTTTCCTGAGTACAACGTGACTCCATCTTAAATGGGTGTAACAAAAGGTTAAAAGACATTGTTGATATGTAAAAGTCTCAAATTCCTTCTCTATTAGAAACGTTGGATCATGCAGTAGATATGCTAATAACAAGTTTTGTTTCATAGTAAGTAAATTGCAGCCAGCTGCCTTTGGGACTCTAGGCCATTCCCCGCCCCCATACAAATGTCCGTCGAGACAGGTATGCCCCCCAGAGGCAAGAAATGTTTTTTTTAAGCTGATAAAGTTTAGCCCACAGATGCAGATATGGCCCCCTCAGGCCTTCCCTTGGCAACACGCTGGTTCTTGTTATTTGCTTGCATGTTTCTCCATGTTTGTGCCAGTTTCTTTTTTAAAAATGCCTGTATGATATATGTTTCTGTTCACCCCACACCCTTGATACTGTAGCCATTTAGTTAAAAGAAAAGGGGGAATTGTTGTATGCTTTACATTGGGTTCTAGTTCTCCCCCGCCAAGAGAATTAGATCAGTCCAGTTAATTTCGCGGGCCCACTTGGCCCCGCCCCTAGGGACCCCGCCAGAGTTCCAGAGTGACAGAGTTGCAGAGTTTGAGAGTAAAGAGGGTTCCTGAGTTCGAGAGTAAGGGAGAGTGCTTGCACCGCCTCAAAGAGACAGCAGAGTTCTGTTTGGTGATTAGTTTGTCTTAGTTTATGAATCGTTGTTCCTGAATAAAGAAATACAGCTTCCCTGCCCAGCAGTGTGTCTGGTCATCTCTGTTATCCGCCCGTGAAGCTAGCCCAGCCAGCAAGAGACTCTGAAAATTTTAACAAGTTTTTTTAAAAAAATGTTTTAATATTTATTTAGTCCCTTTTGCTGCCCTTGTTGTTGTTATTGATGTCATTGTTGTTGTTGGATTGGACAGAGAGAAATGGAGGGGGGGAAGACAGAAGGGAAGAGAAAGACAGACACCTGCAGACCTGCTTCACTGCCTGTGAAGTGACTTCCCTGCAGGTGGGGAGCCAGGGGCTCGAACTGGGATCCTTAGGAAGGTCTTTGCACTTGGCTCCACGTGAATTTAACCTGCTGCGCTACTGCCTGACTCCCGGTAATATAAATATTTGAGTGATATTAATTCTTCCTCTTTATGGGTACAGAATGCCTTCCCATGTCTTTATATCTGCTTCTATTTGTAGTAACAATGTCTCAGAGCTTTCAGAGTACAAGTTTTTCAATTCTTGCTTAAATTCATTCCAAGGAATTAATTATTTCTGATGAAGTTGTAAATGGGATGATTTTATGTTTATTTTTGTTTGTTTGTTTCTCCCATACCACTGTCTATAGAAATGCAACAGACTTTTGTATATCGGTTTTGTAGTGTGACACTTAACTTTATTTAACTATTATTTCAGACTTTTTTTTTCCTAACTGAGAGTCTTTTGGGTTTTCTACATCTGCACTAATTCACCTTTCTAGCTCTATTCTCAACTCTGACACTATATCCCAGACAATATTTTAGTCTATCTACATGTTAGCTATCAAGTTCAGGCAAAAATTATAAAGTCATGGGGACCTTAAAACATACCTAAAATAGACTTCCTAGCTTCTTCTCACCCAAAGACACCCCCCCATTTTATCTCCTCTATGTCTACCTTTTGGTTTCTGTTCATTAAATATTTATCCTGCTTTAGTTCAGCCACCAAGTTGCAGATGCTACTATGATTCCTTCCTGACTTTCCTGAGCAGATGACCGCACCAATGTATCTTGAAGTCTCACCTCTCCAGAGCCCTACCCGATTAGGGAAAGACAGAAACAGACTGAGGGTATAGATAGACCTGCCAACGTCCATGTCCATCAGAGAAGCAATCCCAAAAGCCAGAACTTCCATCTTATACACCTCAAAAAGAATTTTGATCCATATTCACAGAGGGATAAAGAATAAGGAAATTTTCAATGGAGGGGATGAGACACAGAACTCTGGTGGTGGGAACTATATGGAACTATGTCCTTATTATCTTACAATCTTATAAATAATTACTAAATCACTAATAAAATTTTTAAAAATCTTAAAAAATAAAATAAAAATAATAAATAATAAAATAAAAACTGAATTAAAAATAAAAATTTGTTTAAAAGTAAAAGAATTTTTTTCCATCAGAAAATAGGAATATTTTTGCATTTTTGTTTTCACTCAGGGTTTCTTTTATATATTCTTTTTTTTTTCCATGTCTTCTCTTACTAGAACCTTCAGACCAGTATTATATAGTAGTGGTAAGAATGGAAATCTGTGTCTTGTTTATAATTTGAGAGGGAAAGTTTTCAGTTTATCACCATTGAGTATAATGTTAATTTGGCCTTGCCAAATAAAGACTTTTATTATATTAAGGCATGAACCTTCCACACCCATTTTATTAGGACTTTTCTTTATCCTAAAGCAATGTGGATACTTATAAATGCTGTTTCTGTAGTTACTGAGATGATCCTATGAGAGCACTCAACATTAAATAGAGCAGTTTGTAGTAAGGAGGTGGCTCAGTGGGTGCAGCACAAAAACCACATGAACATGATACTGGGGTTGATACCTGGCACCAGATGTAGAGAATTGTGCTCTGGTTCTTTTCTTCTGTGTCTGTAGCTCACTAAACATAGAAATACATATTTTTAAAACTTTTAAATCTGATTCTTAAAAATAATAAAAAGGGAAGCTTTTATACTACTCAGTTCAAAACATGTCAATACACAGATTAACAAATGTATTCATTATATAAACAATGAGATTATGGGCATACCAATGATTTTTTTTTTTAATTATCAGCGATCTACCTGAAAAATTATGCAGATGATTATCCATCTAATCCTTTTGATTGGCGTGTTTACACACACACAGGAGGGGGAGAGAAAGGAGGAGATTCAAGGTCATATGTTAACTTTACAAGTAGTTGTTAAGAATCCCATCACAATGAGGGAAACTAGCACACTGTGGTATCTTTACCCCCTTCTTCATCTCTCTCTGTCTTTGTCTCTTTATCTCTCTTTTATCGGAAAACATTGGCCTGGAGCAGTCAAGCCATGACAATGTCAAGATAAGGAGAAGTTGTAATTAGAGAAATCACATAAGTCAGTCCGTCTCCACCTGACTCATTTCACTTTGCATCAGACCTTCTAGATCCATCCATGCTTTTTCAAATGGCAGGATCTCATCTTTTCTCTTAATTAGCTGAGTAATATTTTATTACATATAATTTACTTCACTAGTGACAAAAAAATAAAATAAATGAGCAAAACACAACAAAAACAAACTCTTAAACTACAAGAACAGAACAGTGACTACCAGAACTGAAGGTGGAAATGGGGTGTGTAAGTTGTGTAAAATGGTTTGATGTACAAACCTAGCTTTATGGTGATGAATGTTGATGTATGGAGACTAGCCTTTTGGCAATAAGCATAAATGATAAGACATAGTTTCTTGCTACATGATAAACTTCAATGCTATCTTACATGACACAATTTCATTTCCTTGGAGTGGCAAACATGAGTTTACTTCATTAATTTTTGCCTTAAGGCAATTAAGTTACTTTCATTTTATAATATTTAACCATTGTCTTAATATAATTCTTATAGCTAAGTCACTGTGCATATTTAGGACATTTACTTATTCTTTTTTTTTTATTTATTCCCTTTTGTTGCCCTTGTTGGACATTTACTTATTCTTAAGACTGAAATTCCTAAAGCTTTGAGATCCTGCCAGATTTCCCACCAACTCATGTGAATGAACAAATTCATATTCATTATTTGAAATATTTGACAACATAATAGGCATGCTATTATTTCTATTTCTCCTTCCAGATTTATACTTTACCATCGCTACTTATTCTGTACCCCCAGGAAGCTGCTATCCAACTTTTGTAAGAAAAGAATCTCCTTGGGGGGTTGGGTGGTGGTGCATCTGGTTGAGCGCACATGTTATGAAGTACAAGGACACAGGATCAAGCCCCCCGCCCCCCATCCTCACCTGCAGGGGGAAAGCTTCAGGAGTGGTGAAGCAGGGCTGCAGGTGTCACTCTGTCTCTCTCCTTATCAGCCCCTCCCCTCTCAATTTCTGGCTGCCTCTATCCAGTCAGTAAAGAAAGATTTAAAAAAACATTAAAATAATGATTTTTTATAAATAATAATAATCTCCTTGTCTTTGACTTCTGGTTAGGTTTGGTCAGTAGGAGACCAAAATAGGACATTGAAATGTTGTTGAAGATGAAATGTTTTTGTTTCCTGGGCCATTTTTTTTTGTGCCAATATGGTTGGCAATATCAGCATCCATCCTCAGTTGAGTGTGATTTTTCTTAACTATAGCTATCCCAAAATTCCAGTGAGTATTCCCTTCCTTGCTCCATCAGATGTGCCATGATTGTTAACAAAATGCTTCATCATTCTTTACTAATTACCATAAACAACTCACAATTTTTTTAAAAAAGTTCCTTCATTAAACTATCTATAGCTTCATTAAACTATCTAAATCTTAGATTTCACTTGTGAAGACACTAACCAAAAGATAAATAAGAAGAAATCTATGAGCATAGAACCAATACAGTGTTGAGATGTGTGTGAGTGGGAAAAAAATAGCAAGCTAAAAATACTATTATTACTGTGGCACATTTGTCTCCAAAATATCTTTTTCCATGAAAGTCTGGTTTTGATCCCTAAATGTAAATAGGTTTACTTTTGAAAATCTTAAAAGTATATTAGTTTTCTCATTTAAAAAATAATGAAAAAAAGAGGTATATCCCAGTGTATATAAACATGGTTAATAATGTATTTCTACCATTTCATGAATTTGAGACACATAGCCGATTTTAAATAGATACTTAAAGATATATCTTAAAGGGGCTGGGTAGTAGCACAGCCGGTTAAGCTCACATGGCCTGAAGCACAAGAACCTGCATAAGGATCCTGGTTTGAAGTCACTTCGCAAGTAGTGAAGCAGGTCTGCAGATATCTATCTTTCTCTCCCCTCTTTGTTTTCACTTCCACTTTCCAACAACAATGACAACAATAACTATAACAAGGGAAACAAAATGGAAAAAAATGGCCTCCAGGAGAAGTGGATTCATAGTGTAGGCACCAAGCCCCAGTGATAAACCTAGAGGCAAAAAAAGAAAGAAAAAAAAAAAAAAGAAAAGAAATTAGTAAATATATGTAGACTAGTAGAAGCCATAACCTACCTATAATTATCAGTCAGGTCTTTATCTAATTGTCTATAAAATATGTATATTCATGTGTTCTACACCTACCAGTTTCTTCAGTTTTGTAGCCTTGCAATATGTTTCTTTCTGCTAAAATTTTGCTTACTGTCAGTAATCGCCCCCCCTTTTTTTTCAAGCATAGGGTGATAATTTCCACTCATTCTTTTATCAGAAGCCACCGTCTAATATTTATAACTACAAAAGAATGCTATTGGGAAATAGTCCTTATCTCCTGCATACTGAAACTTTGCATGGCTATGGAGTAACCAGTGTCCACTGAGAAGTTCTTAGCACTGAACTGGGTGACAGTTGTATTTGAGCATCAAACAGTGGCCCTGCAGCAATTAAACCCATTACTAGAGATGCTAAAGATATATTATTCTAAAATTAAGGATTATTTGTTTCAAATATTATTTTGCTGCTATAGTTCAATAAAGGGCAAAATAGTAACACAGCATTGGAAACCTAGTTGTACCATGTTTATAAAACCCCATTGTGAGGACAGGGGTAGATAGCATAATGGTTATGCAAAAAGACTCTCAAGCCTGAGGCTCTGTCAAGTTCCAGTTTCAATTCCCGGAACCACTGAAAGCCAGAGCAGAGCAGTGCTCTGGTAAAAGAAAAACAAACAAACAAACAAAAAAACCACACTGTGATGGCACCTGAGAACTGCAGGAGGTTAGCAAATACATAGGTTCTAACACTCTAACATCATCAGGTAGAGATATAACCAACCACCTTTCCCTTGATGGTTATGACAGGTATATCCAAACTCACTTTCAAGTACTAGTACAGAGTCTTAAAAATATTCTTAAACACCATTCCCACCACCAAAAGACTGTCCCATCCCATGCTCTCCTGTCCTGCCCCCCACCCCAGTAAAGCCAAACACCTGCCCTCACCCTTAACCCAGATATTTTTACTTTGTTGCCTTACTCCAAACCCAGTCAAATCCTGCTTTGAGTTTCCCTTTCTGTTCTTTTTTTCTCAACTTCTGTTGATGAGTGGGATCATCCCATACTTGTCTTTATCTTTCTGACTTAGCTCACTTAACGTAATTCCTTCTAGCTCCATCCAAGATGGGTCAGAGAAGGTGAGTTCGTTGTTCTTCATAGCTGCATACTATTCCATTGTGTATATATACAACAGCTTTCTCAGCCATTCATCTGTTGTTGGGCACCTGGTTTGCTTCCAGGTTTTAGCTATTATGAATTGTGCTGCTATGAACATAGGTGTACACATCTTTTTGGTTGGGTGTTATGGAGTCCTTGGGGTATATCCCCTAGAGAGGAATTACGAGGTCATATGGAAGGTCCATGTCTAGCCCTGAGCTCAGACCTACAGGGATTCAGAGGTTACATAGGCTCCTGTGCTGAATAAGGGTCCCAGATTAAATCCATGGGGTTTATAGTTAACAGTATTTACACACCTTTCCCATATTTGGGAGCTACTCTCTTCCTTGATCCAGCTTTCTGGTCCTTTTTCCATCCATGATATCATCTCCCCAAACAATAAAACACTAAACACTAAAAAAAAAAAAAAAACTAAAAGAAAAAACACTAGTATAGTCATGGGCTCTTTGGAATATAACTAAAATAGGCTTACTATTTTAAGCCTATTTAAAATAGGCTTATTTTATCCATTTAAAATGGATAGGCTTATTTTATCCATTTATCTATTTAAAATAGGCTTATTTTATTTTATCCACAAAATGGAGACCCCCAACTCTTGATATGAACTTTTCCAGTCTTTAAGTTCATAATTAGTCAATAGTTTGTTTGACTCTATATGTTAACTCTTTTTTCAGCCACCAGGTTCCGGATGCTAAGATGATGCCAACTAGACTTCCCTGGGCAGACGACCCCACCATGTGTCCTGGAGCTCAGCTTACCCAGAGCCCTGGCCCACTAGAGAGAGAAACAGGCTGGGAGTATGAATTGACCTGTCAATGCCCATGTTCAGTGGGGAAGCAATTTCAGAAGCCAGACCTTCCACCTTCTGCATCCCACAATGACCTTGGGTCCATACTCCCAGAGGGATAAAGAATAGGAAAGCTATCAGGGGAGGGGATGGGTGCAGAGTTCTAGTGGTAGGAATTGTGTGTAGTTGTAGCCCTTTTACCCTATTTTTTTTTGTCAGTGTTTCCTTTTTTTTTTTTTTTCCCTCCAGGGTTACTGCTGGGCTCGGTGCCTGCACCATGAATCCACCGCTCCTGGAGGCCATTTTTCCCTCTTTTTGTTGCCCTAGTTGTTGCAGCCTCGTTGCGGTTATTATTGCCATTGTTGACGTTGCTTTTTTGTTGTTGGATAGGACAGAGAGAAATGGAGAGAGGAGGGGAAGACAGAGGGGGAGAGAAAGACAGACACCTGCAGACCTGCTTCACCGCCAGTGAAGTGACTCCCCTGCAGGTGGGGAGCCGGGGGCTCCAACGAACGGGGATCCTTATGCCGGTCCCTGCGCTTTGTGCCACGTGCGCTTTACCCACTGCGCCACCGCCCGACTCCCAGTGTTTCCTTTTTATACATATAACCATTTTTTAAAAGATTTAAAAAAAATCCTTAAAAGTGGCATCTATTTTCCTAGAAAAATTCTAGACAAATTTTTTGTCTAGAAAAAACTTGATTTTTTTCTAGACATTATTAAAAGACCCTCAATGGGAAAAGTGGAAAAATAAGATAGCATCAAAGAGAAATTAAATAATTCAGTGATTTAGAGAAGTATGAATACTGGATGATCTCACCCATAGGTGGAATGTAAGAAAAGAAAGTGAAAGCACAAAGTAAAAACTGGACTGGGTCTGGTGTATTACATCAAAGCATTCTGGGGAATGAGGACATGCAGGGAATAGGGGTGGTAGGCTTTGGAGTCCTGGTGCATGATGGTGGAAAAGGACCCAGATTGGGAGTGAGAATATTTTGCAGACGACTGTCCTGGTGAGATGAGAAACTGTGCTTGTGTGTCAACAAGTGTACTACAAACCATTAAATCCCCCAGGAAAATGTTTTTTTTAAAAAGGTCAATAATTTTATATAAAGCTTTTTTTTTGTTAACACTCCACAGTCATGAGACAATAAACC
The DNA here is from genome assembly GCF_950295315.1 of Erinaceus europaeus. Taxonomy (NCBI): domain Eukaryota; kingdom Metazoa; phylum Chordata; class Mammalia; order Eulipotyphla; family Erinaceidae; genus Erinaceus; species Erinaceus europaeus. The sequence continues at coordinate 39,104,640 of NC_080180.1, read as the reverse complement.
TTATTAGTTATTTTTTTTATTTTCCCTTTTTGTTGCCCTTGTTTTTTTATTGTTGTTGTAGTTATTATTGTTGTTATTGATGTCATTGTTGATGGATAAGACAGAGAGAAATGGAGAGAGGAGGGGAAGGCAGAGAGGGGGAGAGATGAGGGGAAGGCAGAGAGGGGGAGAGAAAGACAGACACCTGCAGACCTGTTTCATCGCCTGTGAAATGACCCCCCTGAAGGTGGGGAGCTGGGGGCTCGAACTGGGATCCTTATGCTGGTCCTTGCCCTTTGTGCCCTCTGCACTACTGCCCAACTCCCCCTTATTAGATATTTTAAGAGTTTATGTGAAGGGCAGAGGTAGATAGCATAATGGTTATGCAAAAGACTTTCATACCTGAGGCTCTGAAGTCCCAAATTCAATCCCCAGCACTACTATATGCCAGAGCTGAGCAGTGCTCTGGGCTATGTAATTTAGATTTTTATTGGGGGATTAATGGTTTGCAATAAACACAGTTGCTGGTACTTGTGGAAAATCCCCTAAACACATTCTCCCCTAGCCTGGGTCCTCTGCCACTATCATGCACCAAGACGTGAAAGTCACCCTGCCCTAAGCTCTTTACTCAGTCTAAGTTGTATTTTGTGTTTCCCCTTTCTGTTCTTATTTTTCAACTTCTGTCCATGAGTGAGATCATCCCATATTCATCTTAATTAAGTTTTTTTCAAGCTACCAGAATAAAAACTACTCAGCAATGAGTAATTTTGAAGTAGTGGCCAATTTCAAATTATATTTCTGCTTGAAACTTTATTACAGTTTCTAGATTCTTCTTCTTCTTCTTTTTTTTACTTTAGGCATGTGAGCCTGTGTGAGCTAGATATAATTGAAAATCTCAATGAACATTTAACAAATAACCCCCTCTGCATACTTAATGAAGCAAGATAGCTTCAAAGATTATTTATTACTTCCATACAGTTTAAGGTTCTCAAGTCCTGGTAAAGTTACTAACCAGTGTAATGTACATGTACCAATTTAGTTTTTGAAGCACTCAAAGCACCAGAAAGGATAGTCAAGAATTAAAGTAAAAACAACAGCAGCAAATAAAATGAAAAAAATAGCAACTGTGTATAAATCTCTATTTACTTGTTTCTGCCTGAGTAAATGTCTGTAAAATTACATGAAAATTAATTTTACTTATCAATTGGGACAAAACACAGTATTTAACCAATTTTGTGGAATGTCAAGAAGTTTGGAGTGTTATAAGTAGTTACATGCCACTGGGGTTTAATGTGTCTGATAACAAATAGAATTAAAAGTAGAGGAAGAAATATTGCATAATAGATATATAAAAATACCCTTATGTCTGAAGTTCCAAAGTTCCAATTCAATCATTAGCACCACTATAAACCAGAGGTGAGCAGTACTCCAGTAAAAATAAGTAAACAAATGAATGAATAGTAAAAAAAAAAAAAAAAAAAGATAAAATGACCCTTAAGAGAAAATAATTACTATAAAAATAAAAGTAGAGGGAAATTCATACAAAAGAATAACTTTTTTCTGATGAACATTATGTCATTTCATGTCAATGTTAGCAATGGATCATGGACAATAAACAAAATATTTCAAATACTCATGAAGGAACTTACATGTTCAAGGTAGGCAAATAATATAATAATGATGCAAAATGACTTTCATATCTGAGACTTCAAAGTCTCTGGTTCAGTTTCTTGCACTAGTACTTAAAAGTGAATCTGGATGTACTTATCATAACCAGAGTTGAGCAGTTGTCTGGTAAAAGCCAAACAAAAAAAAAAAAACCAAACAAACACAAACTTAAATCTATTCTCTGGATGGACATAAAGCAAGTAAAAAATTCAGATGAAACAAAGTCAGCAACATTAGCAAGATTTCAACTCAATACATTTTAACTAAGGTCCTCTGCCATGTAAAATAAAGATAAGCTGTATTTCCAACCTTTTGTTATTTATAGACTAAGTATATGATAAGAAAGATAAATAAGAATGGGGAAATAAAAAACAAACCAATAGTGCAATAATTATCATTGGAGAATCCTAAATGGCATGGAGATTTAAAGAAAAGAAATTCTGCTTTTTTTAATATAAATTTATATTTATTTATTTATTTTAATTTATTTTTTATTTAAGAAAGAATAAATTAACAAATCCATAGGGTAGGAGGGGTACAACTCCACACAATTCCCACCACCCAATCTCTGTATCCCACCCCCTCCCCTGATAGCTTTCCCATTCTCTAGCCCTCTGGGAACATGGACCCAGGGTCCTTGTGGGTTGCAGAAGGTAGAAGGTCTGGTTTCTGTAATTGCTTCCCCGCTGAACATGGACATTGACTGGTCGGTCCATACTCCCAGTCTGCCTCTCTCTTTCCCTAGTAGGGTGGGTCTCTGGGGAAGCGGAGCTCCAGGGCACATTGGTGGGGTCTTCAGTCCAGGGAAGCCTGGTTGGCATCCTGATGGCATCTGGAACCTGGTGACTGAAAAGAGAGTTAACATACAAAGCCAAACAAATTGTTGAGCAATCATGGACCCAAAGCTTGGAACAGTGGAGAGGAAGTATTAGGGGGGTACTCGCTGAAACTCTAGTGTCCTTCTGCTTTCAGGTATATATTTTGGAGTAGTTTATGGATACGTGTGAACATATGCTCTCTCTCATAGAACCTGGTCTATATCTAGGTTTTGGGACTTTGTTAGAAAGTGAACCACCTGGGATGTAATTAGAGAATACTATGTAAGGAAAGGTCTCACCTGAGTAATGAAGCTGAAGGGAATTATGTTAAGTGAGCTAAGTCAGAAAGACAAAGATGAGTATGGGATGATCCCACTCATCAACAGAAGTTGAGTAAGAAGATCTGAAAGGGAAACTAAAAGCAGGACCTGACTAAATTGTAAGTAGGGCACCAAAGTAAAAACCCTGTGGTGAGGGGTAGACATGCAACTTCCTGGGACAGTGGGGGGTGGGAGTGGGTGGGAGGGAGGGTCACTGTCTTTTGGTGGTGGGAAATTCTACTTTTTTTAAGGACATCAAAAAAACTTGAAAGAAGTAGCCTTTAAAATGGAAAGAATGTCTATAAAATGAATAATTTATGAGTCATTAAAATTATGGGGGGAAAGGGATGAAAGAAAGGAAAAAAGAGAAATAGAAATTCTGTGTATTAGTTTCCATCCTGACTTCCGGGCAGACAACTTCACGAATGTGTACTAGATAGAGCCTCACCTCTCCAGAGTTCTACCCCACTAGAGAAAGAGAGAAACAGGCTTGGGGTATGGGTCAACCTGCCAATGCCCATGTTTAATAAAGAAGCAATTATAGAAGCCAAGACTCCTACCTTCTGCACCCCCAAAACAATTTTGATCCATACTCCCAGTGGGGGAGAAGTGATAGGAGGAAGGGGATAAGAAGACTTTGAACTCCAGTTCCACTGAGATCCAGAGAGAGAGGAGGGAAAAGGCAAGGACATTTGGATGTAGTAATAAGATTATGTGTAGCTTGGAGGAGAAGAGAGGATGGGACCTGGAAGAAAAGGGGGGACAATTATGTACAAATGTAGAAAGGTAACTGTAGGGATAATAGTTAAGCCATGTTTGCAACTTGGGAAGAACTGCAATGGCTTGCAAAGGAGGGACTGGGGATTCAGAACTCTGGTAGTGGGAACAGAGTGGAATTACACCCCTGTTGACAAGAATTTTTTAAAACAATATTAAATCATTAATAAATTAAAAAGAAAAAGAAAGTCTGTGTATTGAGCAAACAGCCAGATGTCACTGATGAATTAGTTAAATGTATGGAGCTACAATTTCTATTGGGTTTTGATTTTTAGGTTTCATTTTATAGATTAAAAGAAGACATAAAAACTATATGTGCAAAATATAATGCCATTGGACATCTCTTTTCCGAACTGTGAACTCTGGGTAGCAATACTATAGCATAGAGTGGATCGATTTGAGCCAATAAGCCATGCTCTATTTTGGCAGTTGAGAGCAATAAGCTGGTCATCTTAGTTTTTTTTCTTATTGGAGATAAAGAATAGGAGAAATCAAAGCAGTACTCTACCATTGATAGAAGTTATCTTGTTTCTCTCCTTGATGTTCTAATGTGATGCTAGTGATTGAATCCAAAATCTCACACATCCAAGGCTTGCATCCTCTCCACTGAACTCCCTCCAATACCCTCCGACCTTAATTCTTAACCTTACACATATTCTTTAAACTATTGGAGAAGAAATGAGTTTAACTAGGAGACATCTCAGAAATAACTGACACCTAGACTAGAGGGATTCTCTTTATTTTCCAACCTTTGCTCCTTCTGCTGACTTTTCAGAATGCCTTTCTTCAACAGATAGCTTTAATCCAAACAAGATAAATAGGTGTCCTCTGAGGGCTTATAACAGAGAAGCTTCTAGGGCACTGTTGAATATACTCAATTAGGAAGTGCCATTCCCAGGTGGTGACAGTGACAAGGAATTAAATCCTCCCAAAGTGCAATGTGGGCACTTGAATTTTGGGTGACTAATTTGGTTGACTCCACTTGCATGGTTTGACCCATCACTGCAGGTGAAAGGGTTTGATTAAGCATAGATCAAAACTCTCCCCAGAGCTAAGTGACCTTGTTAAGCAACTCAGCTACATCTTTTATGCAGTGAGTTATGCTTAGCAAAGCACGGGTATTTTCCATTAACCTCTGAGGCAACAACACATTTATCCATTTCCTTTCCCTGCTAACTCACCTCATTCAAATCCTTCAGCAAAACATCCCATTTGCCAGCTTGTCAGAGGATTGTGAGCACTAGGACAGTTAAAACAACTGCCTATAGAAAATCTATAGGACTGCTCAGTTTTAAACTGACTTCTGGGGTTCTGACTCCTTGGAGAAAAAAAAAATCTAACTGTAACATAAAATTCCTCAAGAACCTTTTTTTTTAATTTCCATAAACTGATGCACAGAGTAACTTACTATCTTTATCAAGCTGGAATCAGTCCAAAGATGTCAACTACATGTCAAGTGTCAGGTCAATGTTGGGTATTGGTTTGGGTAGATAATGACAAGTCATAGTCCTGGACAAGAAGAAAAAGAAGCTAATAGGACAATTATTTGGGGAGCTGATATACTGGGCTCACATCCCACTTCTAACTTTCTTTGAGATTTTGATCAAATATTTAGCTTATTTGAGGCTCAGGTTCTGCACCTGAAAAAGTGGAGCAAGTAATATCAGTAGGTATTTTTATTTTATTTTATTTTATTTTATTTTATTTTATTTTTGCCACCAGTGTTATGCTGGGGCTTGGTACCACTACAAATCCACTGCTCCCAAAGGCTCTATATTTCCTTATTATTATTTTTTTAAATTTTATCTGGCAGAACGGAGAGAAATTGGGAGGTGGAGACAGAGAGGGAAAACAAAAGATAAACACTTGCAGACCAGCTTCATTGCTTGGGAAGCTCCCCCCCCATACAGGTGAGGAGTGGGGGCTTAAACCCAGCTTGGACCCAGTGCCTATATGATGAACCCACTGCTCTCTGTAGCCTTTCCCCCTTTTGTTTTATTTGATAGGACAGAGAGAAATTGAGAGGGGAGAGGGAAAGAGAGAGAGGAAAAGAGACAGACATCTGTAACACTGCTTCGCAACTCATGAAGCTTCCCTCCTATAGGGGGGGACTGGGAACTTGAACCCTGATCCTTTTGCATAGTAACAGGGTACATGTTACTGCCTGGTCCCCAGTAGCAATGTTTTAACAATATGGAAGGATCAAATCTTAGTAAAATGCTTCACTGAGTCTGTAAACTTAGTGAAGATATCCAAAGGTTAACTTTGTGCTGGTGGTGTTGCAGGATTTTATTTCATCTTGTTTGGCTTTGCTTTGCTGTAGAAAGTCACTATCAAGAGGAGGGGAGTAACTTAAACTCATGATTATAATATAGTATCTAGAAACTCACACCATCTGACAGTTTTCCCTCTATAGGAAGTATTTAATCATTTATGCAAATGAGACCCTCAATGAAATATTTTTTTAAAGTCTTAATATCATAAGGTGTAGTTCATGTGCACAGACATAAAAACAAAACCCTGAAATATAACTTGATTCTTAAAACAGCAAGAGTGAATATTTTGAAGCAGAATTCAACTATCTCTGCGCTATTAACACCTTCTGTATTGGAAAAGGTCAAAAGCAGATTTTACTCTGGCTCAACCACTATGTTTTTATAGAAAAACATTGAACATGCTGTTTTGCTGAGTCTGCTGAGGCACAGTCACTTCTGGAATTGTTGCTATGCTACTAAAAAGACTGCAAACTCATGATATTCTCAGTAACATATGTGGGCTTTACCGATACTCCTAACAGCCAAATAGACACTTGGAAAAAATGTATGCTTCTTTTTATAATCTAGGCCTTGAAATACACATGATCAACAAACAGCAAACATAGTCACAGATTGCAAGGGGATTTCAAAACATTAAAGCTCTTGTTGGACGTAGACCTTTGAGTTATTCTCCTTAGCCAAGGTCCACTGTACCGTGTCACATTACCAACATCTCAAATCAAGCAGACAGTTGAGTAACCAGAGAGAGTCACAAGAGACTCAGAAGGGGACAAAAGCCCAAGTAATCTACAATTTCTAAAATCCAACATGTGCTAATCGCTGGAGGATTCTCTAGGCTTAACTTCCAGCAGTATCACACTCCAGGTCACCCTTCTGCTCTTGTGAAAAGTTTCCTTCTACCTCCTAACATGTTGCTTGATCACAAAAATTCTAGTTTAATAAAAAAAATGAAAAAGAACAAGAACAAAAGGACTGTGGGTCCTGTCAGATGCCTGGTGCTTTAAGGTATTCCAAATGCAGAGTTTCAAATTAACAATGAGTGCTTTCTTTATTAGTTTAGGGTTTTGGGGTTTTTTTTTTTGTCTTTGTCTTTGTGTTTGTTTTGTTTTATTTTTATTTATTTATTTTTTTTGGTCTCTTTGCCCTGATCAGAAAGACTGTTTCGAAGGCATTAAGCCTCATCAGTTTCTTTGCAATAGGTTTCTAGATCTAGTCTAGATAACTTGTACAGTTTGCTGCCTTTATTATTATTATTATTATTATTATTGCTGCTTTCCTTTTCTCTAACTGAATTTTCCATGGACTATAATCCAGCTTCTTTTAATGTTAAAAGTTTCTCCGTGGGAGTTTGGCGGTAGTGCAGTGGGTTAAGCCCACTTGGCGCAAAGCTCAAGGACCAGCGTAAGGATCTCGGTTCCAGTCTCTGGTTCCCTACATGCAGGGGAGTCTCTTCACAAGCAGTGAAGCAGGTCTGCAGGTGTCTGTCTTTCTCTTCTCTTCTCTGTCTTCCCCTCCTCTCTAGATTTCTCTCTGTCCTATCCAACAATGACAACATCAATAACAACAATAATAACTACAACAATAAAACTACAAGGGCAACAAAAGGGAATAATAAAAAAAGTTTCTCAGTATGTGGTCTTAAGCTTCTTGAAAATAAAAAAATAGCTACTATTATTTTTAATGCTTCTTTTTTCTTATCTTTATTTATGGATAGAGACAAAGAGAAATTGAGAGGGAAGGGAGAAATTGAGATAGTGAGGGAGAGACACCGGAAGCAATGCTTCACCACTTAGAAAGCTTTCCCACTGCAGGTGGGGTCTGGATCCTCCAACCCAGGTCCTTGCTATTATAATGTGGTGCTCGCCACCGCTGACCCCAGTGATTATTATTCACAGGTTAGAAAGAAAGCAGTTCAGGCATGAAAGAGCTGTTCAGATGGCTACATTATCCAAAGGTTAGACCTTCAAATAGTTTAATTCAACAGAATGAGATAGATTTGTGTTCAGTGCTGGTTCCTGAACCCATACGCAGACATCTATGCGCAGTAACACTGGGCAAGCACTCATAGAGCTTCTCTAGGAGACCAAGAGTGTATGTTAGCAGCTAAGGTCTCCTTTGACCTGAGCAGAGCTGGGGCTCCTAGTCCCTATGGGGTCCATTGGAACCTCAACAAAATGATCACCTAGGAGATTATAAAGAAGACATTCAGAAAAGTTTATCAACAGTGATATTATTAAATCTTGTTTTTAAGACTGATAAATTGAACTTTTAAAATAAAATGGATCTTTTTTTTATTGTAGCCAATCAGTCAAAAAAAAAAAAAAAAGTCTAAAGGGGATGGGTGGTGGTGCCCTGCCTCCCCACCTGCAGGTGAAACAGGTCTACAACTGTCTTTCTCTTTCTCTCTCAGTATATCCCCTTCCCTCTCAATTTCTCTCTATCCTATCCAATAAAATAAAGAAAACTGGCCACCAGGAGCAATGTATTCATGCCAGCAACAAGCCATGGAAGCAAGAAAAAAAAAAAATCCAGTGGGCTCTAGGTCATACTCAGAGGAGTTGTGATACTTTTTTTCCCTACTGCAGCAGTCATATAAACATTTTCTCTCTGTGGCCTTCTTTTCTATCCTTGTCTCTTGAGACAGAAGAAGAGAATCCTGACTGCTGGTCCTATCATCTTTCATGATGTTTGTCAGATCAACAAGGTTTTTTTTTGTTTGTTTGTTTGTTTTTTGCTACCAGGTTCACCACCAAAGCTCTGTACCTGCACAACCACTTTGGTTGTCATTTCTTTCCTTTTTTTATTTTTAAAAATATCTACACAGAGAGAAATGGAGAAGGGTGGTGGGGGGTTGTGGGAGGGGAGATATCTACAGCACAACTCCTCTGAGTATGAGGCTTCTCCTGTGCAGGTGGGTACCTGGTGCTGTAACCCATATACTTCTACATGGCGGTCTGCACACTAGACTGGATGTATTACCACCTGATTCTAAAGTAAGTTCTTTCATGTGTTTATAATATGCCACCATTCTACTCCCAAATTGTGAGTACCCTCTCTGCTTGTTTTTTATTGTTTAAATTATCTTTATTTATTGGATAGAGACAGTCAGAAGTTGAGAGAGGAGGGGGAGATAGCGTGAGAGACAGAGAGACACCTGCAGCACTGCTTCACCACTTGTGAAGCTTTCGCCCTGCAGGTGGGGACGGGGGGCTCAAACCTGGATCCTTGTGCATTCTAACATGCGCCCTCAACCAGGTACACTACCACCCTGCCCTTCTCTGCTTGTTTTTTTACTGGAATTCCAGACCTTCCCATCATAAAAACCCACCTGGAAAGAGCTTCTTGTCTCTTTTATCCTGAACTTCGGACACACTTAACACATCTTCACAAGCTGGAGAAGGCATGATCTCATTGTTTTTCATTTTTTAAAATTTATTCGTTAATAATGATAGGCCAGACTATAGGATAAGAGGGGTACAATTCCCACCACCAGAGTTCCTTATCTCATTCCCTCCATTGGAAGCTTTCCTTTTCCCTATCTCTCTGGTTCAATCCCAAGCACCATCATAAAATAGAGTTGATCAGTGCTCTGGGGCAGGCAGTAGCACACCAAGTTAAGTGCACTTAGTAGCACATGCAAGGACCTGAGTTCAAGCCCACACTCCCCATCTGAGGGGGCAGGACACTTCATGAAGCACAATAACCAAAATTTGGAAGCAACCCAGATGCCCAATGACAGACAAATGGTTAAGAAATTTGTGATACATATACATAGTGGGATAGTACTCAGTTATAAAACATAAAATTATCTTCTTAACTTCAACTTGGAAGGAATTAAAAGGCATTATGTTTAGTGAGTTAAATCAAAGAGAAAAGGACAAACATTGAATGAAGGTGGAACTTAAGAAAGAAGGATGGGGGGGGGTAAGGTGGGCACACACCCAATAAAGTGCACATATTACCCTGCACAAGAGTTTGAGCCTCCACTCCTCACTTGCAGAGGGTCGCTTCATAATTTTGAAAAACAGATCTGCATGTGTTTATCTTTCTTTCTCCTTATCTATCTTCCCTCCCCTCTCAATTTCTCTCTGTCCTATCAAGCATAATAGAAATAAAGAAAAGAAGAGAAAGGAAGGAAGGGAGGGAGGGAGGGAGGGAGGAAGGAAAGAAGGAAGGAAGAAAGGAAGGAAGGAAGGAAGGAAGGAAGGAAGGAAGGAAGGAAGGAAGAAGGTAGGGGAATGGCTGTCAGGAGAAGTGGACTCATCATGCCAGAAGCAAGCCTCAGCTATAACCCTTACAGCAATTAAAAAAATGAGAAAAAAAGAAAAAAGGAGAAAAAGAAACAAGGAATGGAAAGGAAAAAGACAAAATTAAACTTATAATGTGTGGAGTATACTGTGCCAAAGCAAAAGACTCTGGAGAAAAACGGGTTGGGAGGGGATGAAGGGGGCCTTGGGGATTTTAATGCATAATGATTGAAAAGGTCCTAAACTGGAGGTGAGTGTTCTGCAGACACTTACCATGGGGAGATGAGAACCAACTGTACTGTAAACCATTACCCACCCACGCCACACCCAATAAAATTGAAAAAAAAAAAGCAATACAAGTCATCCTCACTTAATAGACATATTGTTAGATGATAACCACAATTTTCATAAAGTGTTTTTTTTAGAAGTATGGTCCACTCATAGTGTGCAGTTTTAGCATTTCTTATCCACTTTCCTTTCACTGGCTCATGAGATAAAGTTCATAGAAAAGTTAACACAGAGTTAAAGTCAAAGTCATTAATTTCATCATACCCAGGGTCTGGAAAGGGTGAAGAGGCCAGAGGAGAGGATAAGATCAGAGTATATGACCCCAGAATGCACAGACAGACATAATATATGAGGCATTTTTGTGTGTGCACTGCTAGCGAGGAACACAAGAAGACTTGAGTGGAAGAAGTCAGAAGGTAACAGACAACTATTAAAGGTTCCCTTGTATGTGGGATATAAATAACTAAAGCAAATGAACGTGTAAAAAATAATAATGATAACAAAACTGAGTCAGAACCTGTGAAAACTATGGGGGTTGATGGAAGGAGGGGGATTAAGGAGGGTAAGTAAAGAGTGATTTTGATGTAATGACGGTGAAATTTTGGCAGTGAGTGCCCTAAATAATATTCATATATATACTCTTAAGTATAGTGATACTATACTCTTAAGCTTGTATAATATTGTAAGTCAGTGCCAAACCAAAAGTAAATAAATAAAAGACAAACATAGCAAAGAAGACCTATTAGGACTCTACTAAACCTATAAAGCCATTGATTATGAGGATCTTATCAATGTTATCTTCAGCACTGCTACCACCCAATTTTCTCACTATAGCTGAATTATTGTGATTTCTGCTTCTTCTTTCTCTCTTTCTCAAAAATTTTATTAGTGATTTAATAATGATCGACAAGATTGTGGGATAAGAGGGGTAAATTCCCATGGGATATGGGCGTTCCATATCCCATCCACTTCATTTGAATTCAGCCCCTTATGTAAAAGTGTGTGTGTGTGTTTTCTCAAAAATATTTAGTCTCTCTTTTTTTAAATTCCTTTGTTTTTTTGCATAGAGAGAGCCAGAAATCAAGAGGGAATGGGGAGACAGAAAGGGAGAGAGACAGAGAGACACTTGCAGATCAGGACATCATAGAATAACAAAATTATAGACCAATATCCTGGGTGAAAACTGTCAAATTGAATCCAACAATATGATCAGTGAGGTCTCTGCAGGCAATAATTTATGTAAAAAATTTAAAAATACTACTATAATCCTGTAGTTCTATAAACTAAATGCTAAATCACTATCAATTAATATTTTTAAAAAGACCAAGTCAAAGAAAGCTTTTTGGTAGATACTGTCATTGTAAGACTACAAAAATCCAACTTTAAACCTAAAATAAACCATAGAATAAGAAGTGGAATGTGTTTGTAAGGTATTTGAAACTTTAGTGTGTTTTATAACAATAAAAATGCAGGTACTTGGGGGTCTGACAGTGGTGCACTGGGTTAAGCGCACACAATACAAAGCACAAGGACCTACTCAAGGATCCTGCTTCAAGTCCCCGGTTCCCCACCTGCAGTTGGGTTGCTTCACAAGCGGTGAAGCAGGTCTGCAGATGTCTATCTTTCTTGGCCTCTCTCTGTCTCCCTCTCCCCTCTCAATTTCGCTCTGCCCTATTAAATTAATAATAATAATAATAAAAAGTGGGAGCCAGAAACAGTGAATTCATAGTAGAGACACTGAGCCCCAGTGATAATCCTGGAGGAAGAGAATAAAATGCAGGAACTTGACTGTGGGGAGAGAAATAGCTTCTCTTACAGATGGGCAGTAGGGCATCCATTTGAGCACATACATTATCATACCTAAGTGCCAGTGTTCAAGTCCCTGGTCTCTACCTACAGGGGGGTAGCTTCATGAGTGGTAGAGAAGTGATGAAGTTGTCTTTATCCCTTCCTGTCAATCTCCTGTTCCCTTCTCAATTTCTCTCTGCCCTATTAGTAAAGAAAAGGGGGAAATGGCTAAGGGAAACAGGGGATTCATCATGCAGGCAGTGAGTCCCAGGGGTGGCAATAAATAAATAAATAGTAAATAAATAAAAGATAATTTCTTCTTTGTTTAGGGAAAACAAAGAGAAGATAAAAAATTAACACAAAGGAGTAAACTCCGAATGAATCAAGGACTTGGATACTGTATCAGAAACAATCAAATAACTTAAAGGAAAATATTGGTACAACTTTTTTCATCTAAGTTTTTCTTTAAAGTTTTTATTTATAAAATGGAAACAGTGACAAGACCATAGGATAAGAGGGGTACAGTTCCACACTATTCCTGCCACCGGAACTTCATATCCCCTCCATTGATAGCTTTCCTATTCTTTAACCCTCTGGGAGCATGGACCCGGGGACACAATGGGGTACAGAAATTGGAAAGTCTGGCTTCCGTAATTGCTTCCCCACTGAACATGGGCATTGGCAGGTTGATCCCTACTCACAGTCTGTCTCTCTCTAGTGGGGGAGGGCTCTGGGAAAGTGGGGCTCCAGGACACATGGTAGGATCTTCTGCCCAGGGAAGTCAGGTTGGCCTCATGGTATCATCTGGAACCTGGTAGCTGAAAAAGAGCTAAGAAAGAAAGCAGAGCAAATTGTTAACTAATAATTAACTTAAAGGCAAGAATATTGTCGATGGAGATTGGGGATTTCTTCATCTAAGTTTTACAGACATTTTCAAAGACACAAGTCCAATGTTAAGGAAGATAAAGACAAAAATAAACCAATGGAACTACATCAAATTGAAAATTTCTGCACAGAAAAATAAACCACCACCCAAACTAAGAGACTTCTTTCAGAATTGAATATGCCATACATCAAAAAAAAAAAAAAAGACCAATAACCAAAATATAAAAGAGCTCACAAAACTCAGCAACAACAACAAAAATGACCCTATCCAAAAGTGTGGAGAGAATATGTACAGAATATTCACTGAAGAAGAGGCCAATAGGCTAACAAACATAAAAAAAAATGCTGCAAGTCATTGATTTCCAGAGAAATGCAAATAAAGACAGCAATGATATACCACTTCACTCCTGTGAGAATGTCATACATCAGAAAGAATAAGAACAACAAATCTGAAGAGGTTGTGGGGGTACAGGAATCCTCCTGAATTGAGAGTGGAAATGTAAATTGGTCCATTTCCTGTAGAGAGCATTCTGTAGAACTCTCAGGCTAGAAATGGGCCTCCCCTATAACCCAGTAATTCCTCTCCTGGTGATATATCCTAAGAAATCAAACACACCCATCTAAATGTATCTGTATACCTATGTTGATAGCAGCATAAGTTGTAATAGTCAAAATCTGGAAGCAACCTAAGTGTCCAACAACAGATGAGTTTTCCTACATATTAATAAAAACTTCTCTTGAACAGGAAATCCAACTCTGATTACAATGGAACAAAAGAGAAACTACAGAGGGTACATTATGGATTTGAACAACTCAAAAGCAGTGTCTAAGTAAGCTAAGAGCAGGCATTTCTCACATAGGAACTAGATAATTACTGGATTTCAAACATACAAACATAATGTTAGTTACATAATGTTACAAACATAATGTTAATGTTATGTTTCAAACATACAAACATAATTTTTGATACTTTACTGTGTTTATCATTCAGATGTAAGGACATTTAAGTAAGTAAAGAAAGACATTCACATTAACTTATTTAATCACTCTGTCACATCATAAATAGAAATCTCTCTTGCTTAGAGGTTATTTATTTGGAGAGAACAAAAATATGAAAAGCACCTATGAAAAACTTAGCTTTGGTTTATGACAAATGGAGTTGTGTTCACTGTTTTTAATAAGTTCATTTTCCCTTTCTTACTAGTGACTTTGTCAGAGGAGATGCATTAATTGTTAGCCATGAAGAAACTTTTGGGAGGATTTGGCGAAGTCTTTTCTGCTCTGTAATTAATCATTATAAAAAACATCTGAAGGTGCCGATCTCACTCGGTACTCCACCATATGTATGAACTGGTCTTTTTAAATTGATACATATATAATAGATCTCTCTCTTCCTTTTTCTCTAAATCAGATGGAAGATTTAGAGCAGCCTGACTGAGGATACTGATTGGACTTTAAAGGAACACAACAAGGTTTTTGTTTTAACTAATGTCGTTGTCTATGATGTTGCATGCCACGCAAAAAAAAAAAAATAATAATCTTTCTACACTATAAATGCCAAAAATAGCACTGATTTGACTTGGAACTATGACCTTTAATTAATTAAGATGTGTAGAAGAGACACACTCACTTCTGGTTTGTGATTCTGGGGATTGACCCTGGAAGTCTTAGGCACTAAAGGCCTTTTGCATAACAATTATGCAACCTCTGGAAGACCAAAAGAGATACTTACAAACTGTATCTCAGCCAGAGCTAGAAGAGTGATTGCTGTCTCAATAAAGTCAGGAGCAGACTAGGTTGCTACTTTTCTCCTTTGTTTATTTTAAAATTAGAAGTTCTGAACTATAGAGGAAAGCAAGAAAAAATGCAAATGCCACACTATCATCACCAGTGTCTGTATGAAGAATTGCTCTGTCAATGAATTTATGCCCAGAGGATAATGATACACTATATAGAAAACTTAGGCTCAACCACTTCCATGAAAAATGTAGATCCTGTGGAAATCTCTTAGAAAGAGACTAAGTATTTTGTCTATTGTATTTACCACCCCATTTCAGAACAACAGCCATTCATAATGTTTTTTTTTCCTATTGTGAAGAGAGAATGTGTGCTTCCCCAGAATGTTTAGAATGTTCTCCTTCAAATAAGCCTTCTTTTGTTTTTGTTTTTTCTTCAAACTAGCCTTCTTAAAGCCATGCCCCCCCCAAAGGTTATAATCACTGATAGCAAAAAGAAAAATTAGGAAAATGTGCTTCTTCTTCTGTCTCTTCCTTAATAGGATTATAAAGAAATATGAGAAAAGAATCCAGCGATTGAATGAAATTAATTATTTTACAAATGACAATACATTGTTAAGAATACCTTAATCTCAAACATGCAAATATGTGCATTCACACCCATGCCAAAAATATTACATACACACACACACAAACATATATACAAATGTATATGTGGTATTTGAGTGTCTCAGACTATAAACACTTTAATGGTGTATTCTATAACTTCACTGAATAATGACTGATAGAGCTGTGTTTGGTATCTATTAGATGCTTAGTAATATTGTGATGCACATTAACTGAATAACTGATTCAGCAAATGTTGAATGCAGCTTTTGGTTAGGTATGACCAAATGAACGCTTTTCTTTCAGGCTTATCTGGGATCCTCTTCTTTAGTTTGATAATTGCTCCTTGGGCATGCTGAAATTTCCCCATGGCGATAGTTGACTAACATATTGTCTATAGCTACCTAGTTTAACAGCACAAGCAATGAAATTCTCATGGTTTCATTTCTAAGAAACTCTGGCCTTTTACTCAGAAGGGTCTACTGAACAGTCAAATGGATATAAACGGGTGAGGAATGACTTCCCTATAGGGTTTCGTGGTTTCATAGCTTTCTTTGCCTTTGCTTTACTACTGGTTTGCTCTTTTATTAACAATAAGAAGAGGGTTTCTGAAAGAATTTCTAGACTGATGGTTAAGCTGAAAATCAATTCTAACATGGGGCAGAAAAGACATCATAAAAATTCTTGAGGAATATTGTTACATTTGTTTCGTAAGTGACATTCATGAAAAGTGAAAAACAGACTCAATGCAACCCCTATCAAATTTCAAAGCTGTGTTTCACAGAAAAAGAAAAAAAAATTCTGTAAGTTGTGTAGGGCCACAAAAAGACTAAATATTCAGAACAGTTCTTAGAAAGAACAAAGCTAGAAGCAATAAACTTCCTGATTTCAAAGGGTATTACAAGTTTATAGGAATCAAAATAGTATGGTATTGGTGTTCAAATAAATACAAAGGCCAAAGAGAACATAGAACCTAGAAGAAAAAAATCCTTAATAAATACAGTCAAATACTATATCAATTAAGGGGGGCTGGGAGGTGGCATACTTGGTTGAGCATGAACGCTACGATACTCTAGGACAGGGTCAAGCCACTGGTCTCACCTGCAGGAAGAAAGCTGTCTGAGCAGTGAAGCAATGCAGGTGCTTCTTTGTCTCTCCTCCAACCCTTCCCTCTTGATTTTTCTCTGTCTATTGATGTCTCTGTGTTTCTATCCCTCTCTTTCTTTGCCTCTCTCATATAAATAAATAAATAAATAAATAAATAAATAAATAAGTATTTTTACAAGTTTCAGAAACAATTCAAAAGCGTTCAATGGGGAAGCACAGTTTTTTCAATAAATAGTATTTCTGATGCTGGATAAATATGTACAGAAGAATGCAATCCTTCTCCTATTTTACATCACTCACAAAATTTAATTCAGAATGAATTAAAGACTTAAATGCAATACCAACCACAGAAACTAAGCTAAATGTACACAGAATAATGACTGTCAGTCATCATACTCATAGGAGAGAGATTTCTAGAGAAAGTGAGCCATATATATATATATCCAATATAGTTGATAAAATTGATATAAAATTCTCATATAAACATGGCAAATAAAGCCAACAATAAATAAATAGAATAATGCATCAATGCCAAGTGGCATTGATTCATAGCAGTGATGCATGGATGGTTCAATATACATAAACTGTGTAATATATCACATCAACAAAAAATAAGATTAAAAAATGATTATATCGATAAATGCTGGCAATCATTCAAGATTCATTTTTATGATAAAAACTCTTTTATATTTATTTATTTATTTATTTATTTATTACTAGATAGAGACAGAGAGAAATTGAGAGGAGGAGGGAAGATAGACAGGGAGAGAGACAGAAAAATTCCTGCAGTACTTCTTCACCACTCGAGAAGCTTTCCTTCTGCAGTAGAGACCGGGAACTTGAACCTGGGTCCTCATGCACTGTAATCTGAGCACTTAACCAGGTATGCCGCTATAAAAACTCTTAAACTGAGAGAATATAAAAAATAGTTCTCTCCATAGAGCCACAGATATGACAAACCCACAAACAACATTGTAACTTACTGGTGAAAACTGAAAGCTTTTCCCCTTAAATTGAGAACTAAACAAAGATATTTTCTCTTACCCTTACTTTTCAGCACAGCCCTAGAAGTCTTTGCCAGAGCAACCAAGCAAGAAAATATTCAAGAAATTAATAAGGTATCAACATATTGTATAACAACTATATTTAGATATTCAAGTAATGAATCTGTGAAAAGGGAAATGAAGGAAGCAAACCAATTTACAATTGAGCTGGAAAAGATAAATGCCTTACAGTAAATCTATCAAATTCGTGAAAAGACTTTTGGTAGATTTTACCTCTCATTGACGAAAGGAAATAAACAAACAAAAGCATGTCTTTAAATTTAGAAATTTAGGTGGCACACCTGGTTGAAAGCTCATATTACAGCATGCAAGGACTCAAGTTCAAGTCCCTGGTCCTCACATGCAGGGGATAAGCTTCGCAAGTGGTGAAGCAGTGCTACAGATGTCTCTCATTCTCTCTCCATCTCTACATCCCCACTTCCTTCTCAGTTTCTCTAGTTCTATTCAGTAAATAAATGAATTTAAAGAGAGTCTGGCTGTAGTGCAGCAGGTTAAGCGCACGTGGCGCAAAGCGCAAGGACCTGCATAAGGATACCAGTTTGAGCCCCGGCTCCTGCCTGCAGGGGAGTCGCTTTACAAGCGGTGAAACAGGTCTGCAAGTGTCTGTCTTTCTCTCCCCCTCTCTGTCTTCCCCTCCTGTCTCCTGTCCAACAACAGTGACATCCATAATAACTACAACAATAAAACAAGGGCAACAAAAGGGAATAAATAAATATTTAAAAAAAAGAAATGAATTTAAAATAAATTTCGAATTTTACTGGCAAGAAACTGACATTCCTATTTGATATTTACTATTATTTTTTCTGCCAAGCAGGAAGTAAAGTTAAGTACAAAGAGAATTAAACGAAGGAGATGTCAGAGGTTTGGAGAGAGAAAATGCAAGACAGGGGAGACCATGTTAATGCTGTCTGTCGTTCTGATAATGAGTATACTTTGGCTCGAATACATCATGTTGTTGAGCTCATTTTTTCCAGGTCAGCAGAGCCTAGCTAGAGAAGTATACTGCTTCGTAGAACCACAGTACTTACGCCTTTCTAAGCTACGTCAAACAATACGGCATTCAGTAAGCAGACCTAACCCTAACCCTTTTCTGCTTGGCTCCATGTTTAGTCTTCTTGGTAGGGGGACGAGGGCAGGATTTGCTATTTTGGAGTTCTGGATTGTGGGGAATTGCTTCCAATTTCAGATCTCATCATTCAGAAGTATTTCCAGGAGCTCCAGTGGCACAATCAGTTAGTGCGTGGTACTTAACACAGAACTGTTTCCAGAGACAACTCATATGCCCTTCCCTAATACCAAAATGTCAAGTCAGCA